>NC_058096.1:81548593-81856328 GCF_020171115.1 Neogale vison | reverse complement strand
TTTCTGGGTTTTCGGTATGTGTGCCAGTCACTTCTGTTTCTAGAGACATAAAGGGTACGTAGATGTAGCACTCATCTACAGATCTAGGGGATTAGATCCCACCTCTTTGGACTCCCAGGTAGGGAAATGAAGATTAGGAGGGATTTTTTTAGTGGTTGGTTTAGATTTTCATGGATGTGGTTAGAGATGCCCTTCTCATTGACTTTCATGAGTTTTCATGGCCTGTCTTCTCTGACCTTTGCTTCTTAACTGATTCTGAATTTGGATTCTTACCCAAGAATTTTTTTTTTAATTTATTTGACAGATATCGCAAGTAGGCAGAGAGGCAGGCTCCCTGCTGAGCAGATAGCCCCATGCGGGGCTTGATCCCAGGACCCTGGGATCATGACTTGAACCGAAAGCAGAGGCTTTAACCCACTGAGCCACCCAGGCGCCCCTTACCCAAGAATTTTTAACTTAAAAATTTACCTACCGAATTCATAAAATTTGTCCTTAAAAAAAGCACCAGACTGGAAAACTGAATACTTGGGTTTTAGGCCTGGTTTCTCATTTGCCAAGGAGTGGTGCCTGGCTAAGGTGAAGCTGTGACATCTGATGACAGATGGTACACTATTGATGGAGTGAGTTCTTAACGTGGAAAGCCAGCACACAAGCATCTGTCTAGTTTGCATTTTCACTGGCCGAGATTTCAGTATGTGGATGACTGCTAACCTGAGTTACCCTTCAGAATGGTATGCTCTCTGCTACGAAATTCTTTCCAGAAAAGAATATGGCAGTATGTGGAAATCTTTCTTAAGAGTATAACTGACATTTCTAATTTAGTGTGTTTACCATGGCAGAAGATTCATCTGTTAAAAAAGCTAGTTCCCATGGGTAAGTAGTAATGTTTGTCATTTGCTTTTAATTTGCAGGTGTTTTAAATGAGTTTGAGAAGCATGAGCCTTAGTGTAGTGTATTTCTAAAATCCAGTGAGAGGTATCTTTAGCAGTTAATCATTTTCTTATTTAATAAGAGAAGGAAATTTGGATTGTTACTGAAATCTTTTATTACTGTTGTTTCTGTTGGGTATCATTCAGTGTTGCTTACTTGCCAGCGTGATTTTTATTCAGATGATTCTTACTGCCTATTTTATGGAGGTGGATATATATATAGTCCCTTATAATGAAAGAGCAGATAAAAACTAATGGAGATTAAATGCACAAAATGCTTTTATTATTCTAAGCAAATAAGTTAAATTGCATTTCCATTTAGACAACTTCATTATGCATACAGTAGTTCACTGTTTTAATACACAATGAAGAACTGAAGGATGATCCATCATTCATCTGGTACTCCTGGGTAAAAATCCCAAACTGTTTCCTTATTAGAATACAGGCAGTAGTAACAAAAAAGAAAATTTATTGGTATTTCACACTAGCGCTTTAAGATTTAGAATTTAATCATGAAATATGTATTTGGAAATGGTGGCAGAAAATAGCATTTTAAGCTGATAGTCTTCTTCTTTAAATCTCAAAGTGATTTCTATATGGGGCACTTGCTAGCCAGAAAATCAGAATTTTGTACATGCTCAGGTATCCAAATGGAAAGATAGGACCCCCCCCCCACGCTCCCATGTTTTCCCTCCTTTTAGATACACACAGTATATTGTCACAGTTTTTTTCAGGTAGAATATTCATGAGGGTAGGTAACCAGTTAGTAGTGGCAAGGTTAGCCCTCTGCTTCTGTGTGCAACCCTTTTAATCCATGCAAAGAGCTTTCATGCATTTAGTTTGTGCATATAATGTGGTTATAGAATCAGGAAATTTTGTAACATTTGCTTTTTACTAGGCACGTTAATTGACCTAGCATATGCTGAACAGTGACAGCATTTTTCACAAAGTCCTTGATTCACTTTTCATGTTAATTCCTCAAAAACAGGCATCCTATTGTAAAAGTCCCAGTGCTAATTAGACAGCAAACATTTGCCTTTGTGGGTATTTTACAGGTTTACTTACAAAACTGAGCATGTGTATATTTATTTTTAAAGCTCAAATATTTAAACTTGCAGAAGCTGTGCCTACAAGCAGGCAAAAGTATAAAGCAGATTTTAATAAAATGTAGTCAAAAATGAACACTTCAGTTGCACATATATTACATTTTATTCAAAGCCTAAGCTTCCATAGCAGTGTAATCCTCCCTTTCATAAATTAGGCATCGTGTCTCACGTGAAAGATTGGGTGTTCATCCTCTCACCATATCTGTGTGTGAATGGACACTGTTAATAGATTCCTAATAGATATTGCAGGTAAATTACAATACAGGGCATTCTTGGGGCCAAGCAACGGTGAATATTTTTACAAGGTAATGAAAGCACATACCTTGAAGTTTTAGTTTGGTTGAATAACAAGTGAAACAACTCTTGCTAACCTTAATGTGGAAATAGAAAAAAGCAATGTGAGGTTGTTTCTGCTTAATTCTCCCACAACTTCTGAGCGAACGTAGCCTACTCTTTCTGATGCAATCCACATTGCAGCTGTGGATTTTATGCGTTTGAAAAAATACATCTGTACAGCCTTCTTTAAGTTACTAAATGCCTGAAGGTAATCTGTCCTCCCCGCATACACTTCCTGTGGCAAAAGCATGAGGTGCACAGAGCAATGCAAGGAATAGGTGACTCCAGTCCAAGATAAGAAAATAGAATGGATTTCCTTGGTAGTGAGTTTTCAGATGTGCTCGTGATTCAGGTGCACAGTGGGAGCGACAGCAGATACCTCAGAATCCGGGAATACTAGAGGTTGAGCAGCAGGCTGCTAAGTGACTCAAGAGACTGGCTATTGACACCATTCTATACCAGCAGAGACCACAGTTTGAACCCTGCACGTCCCGCGGCTCACGCACTGCCTTACGATCGGTAGTCTTTTTTGCTGTAGGGCTTGTTTCGTAATATGTTATCAATCTCATTTACCACGTGTGATGTCATCTTTGGGAGAACCTGAGGAGCAGGAGAAGTACAGAGGATATGGTTAGTACTCGCTGATCATTTGGTTCTTTGTGCTTAAAATTAAGCAGAGTTGTCTAGACTTGTATACATTTATAAACTACAACTAGTAAGCCCTCCACCAGACTGTAAGCTCCTGAGGTCAGGGACAGGGACCTTGTTTTTTCCACCACTGCGTTTCCTGTGATAAGAGTGCTGGCTCATAGTTGGTGTTTAGAAGTATTGCTGAACTGAATAAAGGCATAATGTATAAATGAAAACTCATGGAAATGTAAGGAGTCACAGAATTTCAGATTTTTTTTTTAATGGTCACATAAAAATGAAAGAAACGTGATACTGTTTTTACTCCATTTTATCTAAAACATTTCAGCATGTCCGCTCTGTTTTCTAAGTACTAAGTCTTTCAAATCCAGTACCTTTGACACTTAACAGCACTTCTCCATTCTGACAAGCTGGTTTCATGCACTAAAAGGCCATTTGTGGCTAGAGGCTAGGGTTGTGGACAGCACAGGTCTAGAGACTTAAGGAGATTCTCTGCCACTGGTGTTCACAACCCTGGTGGAGGATGGCCAGGGGTTAACAGGCCTCCCTCGTAGATGGAATGAATGGCTTCGGAAAGTGAGCAGTCTGAAATGGAGGGAAGTAAGTGTAGGGGATGGTGATGGTAGGAGTAGGTGGAAAGGGAAGTTGGGGTAGTCAGCATGGAAAACCTTGAATGCCACTGTTTGGAGTTGGGGCTTGCTTCTTGGCAGCGGGGAACCTCTCAGGACTTCTGAGCTGGGAGTGACCCCATCAGACATGTGGAGATAGTCTGAAGGAGGTGATAGAAAGGGAGCAGAGATGGTACAGATTGCTTGCTGCTGGAGCCACAGAGATGGTGAAAGCAGTGATCAGTGGCAGTGGAGAAGAAAAGGAGAGTGGTTTGGAGAGACACTTTGGAGGCTGGTGAGGATTTCAAGACTGAGTGACTGGAAGGTTAGAGATGTTGATTGTTGAGACTGGGAACCACAGGAGTAGTCTGGAGTACAAGAGGTTTGAAGTAGGATGTGTGGAGATTAAGGTGCCTGTGGGCTATCCGTGTAGGCACGGCTCGTAGGCAGCCGAGTGGGGCTGTGCATTGGTGGCGGCAGGAAGACTGGAGTTGAGGGTTCGTGAGTCACTCACCACGGAGATGCCTGCCCCTTGAAGCCCTGGGAGGGGATGAGCTCACCCAAGGCTTGAATTTATCATGAGAAGGGGACCAAGGGTACACATTACATCAGACAAGGGACAAAGGCAGACTTCTTCACGGGAATAGACTGACCCTGTGTGGGGACTGTGGCAAAAGACAATTACGCCGGCCGCTTTTGAGGTTTCGGCCTCACCCTTCCTCTGCTGCAATCATGTTGGCCGGGGTGACCCTGTCTCCACTCAAGTGCTATTCTCAAAAGCCTCAGGGTTTGGCAGGAGAGCAGAGCTACTCCACATGAGAAACTAGGTCTGGCTAACATTTTCCTACCCAGAGCTAAAGGGGGAGAGTTTTAATTTACCACCAGCTTTAGCTCAGAGAATTAAAACGAGTATGTTCTTTAAAATGAGACTGCAACAAAGAGACCCAGATCTAGAAAGTAGATTTGTGGGAAGTTTTGTCTAAAATATAGTGGGTTAGCTATGCAAGGAGAAAAAATTCTTCATTCATTACGCCAAAGTAAATTTCAGACCGAGATTTAAACATTAAAAAAAGAAACCGTAAAACTACTTGAATAAAACATGAAAATTGTATATATAGTGTTGTAAGACTTAAATTTTTAAGAAGCCATACATCCAGGATTTTATGTGAAGACGCCTAATTTTTTAATGTTGGCAACTGTTGTAAAACATTTTCACCCGCTGCAGATTACACAAACATCCCACAGGCTACCAGCTTGGCAACCTTGCTGTTCTACTGACTGGAATAATTGGTGGATTGAGGATACCAGGGAAGGAGTGGTTAAGGGAGAGGAGCCCTGGATGTGAAAAGAAACCCAAATTCTTGGGTTTCTCCGAGCGGGTGATGGGGAGCCTCAGGAGGGGGAAAGAATTGCTTCTCCCCACTTGGTAGGTTTTTTAGGATGGGGACCTGTGCAGGTGATGGCAAGCTGCCTGCCGCTGTGGTTTCTCCTCTCCTCGCTCTCCCACTTAGTGAGGCTCTGATTTCTTTGTCCCTCCAGCATACGCATGTCTTGGGCACATTCCATCCCTTGGAGCAGCTGATTCTCTCGGCTCCCATTAAAAATTTCCTTTCTTTAACAACTGTTGGCACTGCGCACTTAATCTTGCAACCAATCCCACCACTGCTGGGTGCCCCCTGGCTGCCCAGTCACAACTTGCCTAGGGTGGAATATTCCGTGCTGGGCTGTGAGGTAGGAGTGGAAAGGTGGAGAGGGTAATAAGCCTCCAAGGTAGTGGCCTCCCAGCTTGAATGGGGGTCCCTTTTCTCTTAACCGTTGGCATCTCTACCCCCCCACTGCCACCAATCCTGCTATCAGCCTGAGCCTTGCTAGGGAGAAAGTGCTTTGGGAAGGTGGATTTGGAGTTTACCTCTGAAATACATCTTTTGCAACCTGGCATGCTCCCCCAGCCCTGGTGTTACTTTTTTTTTTTTAACCGTTCCCAGGCAGTATGAACTCCCCCCTGATATAGCATTGGTCACTCTGTTAGCGTGATAGGAATCTCCGTTTCTCCCTCTTTTGGCTAAGCCACCAGCAAATCATGGTGTCTGTGTCCACAGCCTGTGGAATCTATCCACTTCACGTCCACGGCCACCATCCTAGCTACTCCCAGCCAGCATCTCCTGTCACCAGGAAAACTGCCTTTGCCTTTCTTTATTCCACTTTCTACACAGCAGCCAGCACAATCTTTAATAAAAGTTCAAATAACAGCATGTCCCTCTAAAAAGGCTCCCAAGGATTTCTTGCATGTACGACAAAACTCACCTGTTTAATGTCCTGTGAAGTCTTGCTCCTGCCTGCCTCCACTTCAGTGCACCCACTGTCCCTTTTGCTCACTACACGTGGACCACATTAGTATTAGCCTTAGGCTGGCAGTTACTGGAAAAAGCCAAATTCCTTCCCATCTCCAGGCCTTTGCACTGTTGTTCCCCACTGTGTCTGGAATGCTCCTGCTTGGGTGTTTCACATTTCTCCTCTTCCGGGCTTTAGCATACACGCATCCCGGAGGGGCCTTGGGCAAAAAGCACCAGAAGTAGGCCCACCTTCTTCTCAGTCTCTATCATAGAACCCTCTTTAGTTATTTAATAGTGTGCATATTTTTGAAATTATTTAATGTTTATTACTTGCCTCTCCCACTGGAATGTAAACTTGAAGCTTGGATGGCATCCTTCTTGTTTCCTATGGGGTCTCCAGTGCCTGTTACATAGTAGGCCCTGAAAGATCTGAATGAACTAAGGGACAGATTCCTGAATTCGCTCTCAGCCAGCCTGTGAGCTCGTGAGGGCAGAGGCCTGTTTTTTCCGTCAGTACTCTTTCTGCCTAGCGTGGTGCCAACCATACGATAGATAAGAACTATGAATGGAATTGAAATCATTGGGTTTCAACTGTGTACGACTATACATCTAGTATCTTCATTGCCATTCCTCGTCTTTTCCCAGCGCGTAAGTGAATATAAGGTAGGTGTGGTTTTTGTAACATCCCCCAATTCCCCATGCAGGGATGGGATCCCAGAGAATCCGGGAGGAGCTGGGGGCCTGGGAGGGGTTCTTGGTGGCAGGGGCAGAGGTGATTACCCCGCTGCACAGCCCTGAGAAAGCGACGGTGGGAGGGAGGCAGGCACTGTTCATCTCCCAACACATCCAGGGCTATTTGCCAAGAGGGTTTTAAACCTTGTAAGTGTAATCACGTTTGTTCCCACGTCCAAGTGTTTCCTTTTGGGAGGGTTCACAGGGTTTGCTTGAGGGGCAGGTGGGCAGGGGAGAGACCATTCTGTTCCCCAGGGAGCGAGAGGAAAATACACAGCCATACTTCTTTTGGCAGGTGGTGGCTGTGGCAAGAGTAGTGGACAGGCTCCTCTGTACCCTCGGGCTGCTAGTGGGACAGGCTCAGGACTGAGGTGTGGCCTTTGGGGGTAGGGGTTGGTCACAGTAGCCCACCCACTCCACAGGTGGAACTCCCAGGAACGTCTCTCTCCCACTTCCCCTCTCACTGTCCTTACTGGCTTCCCAGAGTACATCCGCGGGGCTCCTACCAGTTCTAGTCCGTGCAGGAGGGAAGAGTGGGGTGATAGTCCTGAACTGACTGCTAGGGAAGATGTGATCCTGGAAGTCCAAAATAGAATGCTGAGCTTATTTCCTCTTTCAAATGTGGGAAACGTTCATTCAGCAGGTATTTGACTGCTGGCTAAGGGATATATAGTAATGCCAGCAACTGGAAAAGCGGCAGAGATGTGGGAAAGACCCAGGTCTCGGACCTCAGGAAGCTCCCTGTCCAGCTGGGGAGACAGGTTCTACTACACGATCATAAATGCTGTGATGGTGAGGAACACATGATGCTCTGGGAGCAGAAGGGCGGGCGGCCGACAGTGTAGGTTGGCAAATAATGGGGGTAAAGAACTAACGAATAAATAATGTACATACATTGTCCAGTGGTTCAAGCATGTTTTTATGGTAAGGCCTGGCAACCCAGTTGCCTGATGTCATGTTGTTTGTGTCCGAGAATGCACTGTCCCTCAACCCATCCTGGAGCATGAGCTTTGAGAATCTCGCCTCTTAATAAGAGGACACCCCTGGATCCATGTACGTGTTGCTGCTTGCGCCTTTGCCGCCTGCATTCCCATCCTCTCCACACCGCACCCCACCCCCAAACTAGGAACAGGTAGCCTTTGGGAAGCTGTGACACAATCAAGAAGAGAGGTGGAGAGAGATGGGACACTGCCTGGGGACATCTGCAGAGGACCATGCTATCTCCCCGAGCCTGGTGGGAAGGGCTGTGGTACTTGCCTGAATGGCACCGAGGTTTTCAATGAGTTGTTCCGGAGTGGAGGATCCCAGGAGCACGGAACTCACACCCTCATTTCTCAGGCACCATGCTGGGAAGAAAACATTTGGTCTGGACATCAGAACACTTCTGCTTACTGATTAGCTTCTAAACCCCTATAACCCCCACTGCTGCAACTGAAACTTAGTAACCTTTGGGAGGAAGATAGACGGTGCTCCCTAGGATTGAAGACCTCAGTAGCAACCCCTGTCCTGGAGAGGGTTCAGGAGAATCTGTGCGTTTGAATTGAGGGCTTAGGGTACATGCTCTGCATGAGGTCTTGCCCAACGGCTAGGGTATCCAGTAGAGCTCTCCACCCCAGGAACACACTGTTGCTCCTGAAAACACCCGACCCTGCTCCCCGGCAGATGTCTGTATTCCTGTTTCCGTCTTGGCCCACAGTCTCCTGTCTTTCCTTCTTACTCATGTTCTTTTTCCTCATGTTACATATGGTCCTGTAGACCCTGGGTGTCTTGTTCTTTGATTCTATACATCTCGCAGACTAAGGATCTCCCTTCCTTTTCCGAGATTCAGCCTCTGTTGATAATCTGCTTGCTTACGCTCACCAGCCTTCTACTCCTCACTCCTCTCCTCCTGCCATTCTGGCAACCTCTACCCTTAAATCCTCTATCCAGCATCATCCCTTCCTTGGCAGATGACCTGTCTTCCTACTGTATGTAGAAAATGAAGTCTGTCACGTGCAGTATTCCTCACTAACCCTCAAGCATACACCCACACCCTCCAGTTTCAGAAGATGATATGTCTTATTCTGTTCAAGGGCAAAGTCTGCCCTGGATCCAATTCCTGTTACCTTTTCTTGGACTTGATGCATCCATCATTTTTCACTTTCCCTGAATTTTAAATTTCTTACTACCTCCTTCATCACATTTGTCCCATTCTAAAATCAGCCACCTCTGACCCTTCATACTTGGCTAGTTAAATTCCAAAAGCCTAGTTTGGACTCCCTGAGAGGACTCCTTAGCCCTCTAGTCTCCTTCTTACCATGTCAGAAGTCAAGTTCCTTAGGAAGCTCCTTGTGGATACGGTAGATGTCCGTAACTAGAGGTCTCTGCAGACGCCTACACACGCTGTCTGCCAGACCCCCTGCTGGGGGCCCCACAGGCACCGCACATCGCTTGCTGTGTACAACTAAGTCTGTCTTGGGTTCCCAGTCTCATCTTGGGGCCATCACCAAGCAACCTGGCCTTCTAACCCCCAAACCCCCAGGGTGTTTAGCCTTAGGAACGGTCCTTTTTCTGAACCCACATTCCCTTTTAATTGCCACGTCTAGTTGATTGTTCCTCCTAAATATTTCTGTAATCTGGTAGCTCTCACTTTGCAGCATGCATCAGAATCCCCTGGAGGGCTCGTGAAACAAGGACAGGGGAGGGAGTGGGGGCCCCAGGGAGCTGTATATCCCACAAGCTTCCAGAGGTTGCTGATGCTGCTGGTCCAGGGACCATGCTTTCTCTGAAAACAACTTTGTTGAGGTACAATTTCCCCATTTAAAGTGTATCATTCAACCATTTTTCTTAAGTTTATCAAATGTGCAACCGTCACCATTTACAGTTAATCCCCTTTCTACCTCCAGCCCCAGGAAACCGCTCATCTGCTTTGTACCCCTATAAATTTTATGACTTCGGGACATTTAGTTTAAATGGGATCCTATAACCTGGGTCCTTTCTGTATGACTTCTTTCACTTACTGTAATGTCTCTAAGGCTCACCCATGTTAATAGCATTAACTAGTACATATTTCTTTATTGCTGAAGAGCATACCATCCTGTGGCTGTGGGAACAACACTTTGAGAATGGCTGCTCTTGTTCCACTGGCCACTGTCCTCATACAGGACTTCACTGTCTCTCCTTCACAGCTGGTTTTCCCACCCCTTGACCGGATTTTCCCCTCCCCTTCCCCCAGAATCTGTCACACATCAAGCCGCACTTTTTCCAGGTATAAATCTGATCATGTCATGCCTGGTTAGAAGTTATTCAACGTGCACCTGACTTCATCATTATCTTATAAGACGAAGCTTTCATTTCTCATCCTGGCAAACTTGTTCAAAAGCCTGCCTCTCCAGCTTCATGTCTTTTTACTCCTGGCCTGAAGCTTTTGACTTCAGCAGCACTGACCTGTTGGTAAGTCTTTTCTGTCCCCAAACATCATGCTGTTTTTCTCCTCAAGTCCTTGGTTCATGTATGCCCTTGGTCTGGAATGTCCCTCTGCTCACTGGTACCTACTTGCCATTTGAGACTCCTCATGGGTACTGCCTTCTCCCAGAGCCCTTCCCTGAATCCCAGGCTGGGTTGGGACCCCCTACATTTTACTTAACTTCCATAATCCTCTGTGTCCTTCTCAATTTTAATACAACACTATATTAAAGTTCTCTATTTTATTTTCTTGACTTGCCCACCAGGCTGTGAGATACGTGTTATTTGCACTTGGATGCTTAGCGCCCAGCCCAGTACCTGCACATAGTAGGTGTTTATTACATGTTTGTTGAATAAACACAGGTGTGGATGATTGATGGGTGTCCCCAAGTGTTCCTTCTGCCCCGTTTGCTCAGGGCTTGCAACAGATACTCTTAAGCTGTTACCATGCTCTGGCCTTTTGGGGCAATCACTAAATCTTTCCACATGGGCAAAGTACTCTAATAAAGGCAAAACGCCAAGTGATCCAGGACTTTTTTCCACCCCCGCCTGCACTGCTTCCTGCTTTGGGCTTAGAGAACTCTTTTGACTCTGGTGTTAAAGTTTTGAGGTCAAAGCAGGGCGCTGGAAAAATTATTGCCCCTAAACTACCTAATGTCAGCAACAGCCATTTTCCCCATGGGCTGTAGGGCATAGGAGAACCCACTGGGCAGAAGTGGCCAGAGTGATAGAGAACACATGCAGATGATTCTAGCAAGTGTCACCAACAGCCCTATCCAGAAAGCCTACAAGCAAAGTGTAAACGCTGGCTCCCGTGAAGGTGTGTGACGTGGGAGCCAGCCCACACTTGGGTTCAAACGTTTGTTTCCTGCCAAAGGACTGCCCTCTCCCCCTACACCCTTTGAGCAGATCAAAGTTAATATGGAAATAATTTCTTGGTTTGAGAGTTCTGCGCTTAAAAGCAAAACTACTTGTTTATAAAGAAAGAAAAAAAATGACAGGCAAGCAAGACATCTGGGGGCACAGAGGGAGGAAAGGGAGAATCAAAGCCTGTTCTAACTAAAACTCAGACCGTAATGAGTCTTTCATGTGTATCTAACATCCAGTGAAAGTTTAAATCTGGTTAAGGTTTCCTCTTGAGAAGGACACTGTCCTCTTTCAGAGCTAAATTCAAAACACACTGTCACGTTCCCACCTAAAACCATATTTACAACAATTCATGTTTCTCTGTCACTCTGACCGCAGGCCATGGCTAGGAATTGGTGGAGTTGTAGGTCCAAGGCGTCTCTTTGCAAAACCATCATCATCGTCATCATCACCACTTACTGAGCACCCACTCTTTGCTATATATATATATATATATATATATATATATATATAATTTTCCTTTACGCAACAGATTTATAAGGTCTGTGTTATACACATTTTATAGATGAGAAAATTGATAGCAAGTTAAATAATTTGCTCATGGTCAAATGACCAGTACTTTTTACTGTTCTTGTTAAAGCTATAGGGATGCTAATAATCACATTATTCTTTGACCTTTTTTTTTGCCGGGAAGGATGAAATCAAGTCCTGTATATATGTATATGTACCTGGGTAAACGATATTCCCTACCCTCTCCCCAACTACCTCCCATTTTTGTCTGGCTCCAGCTGCAGCCATTCCCTGCCTTCCAACCACAGAAGGATCTCGCATCTAACAATTACTCTGTTACGTTGTTTTCATAAAACTTACCTTGGGCTTCTTATCTCCTTATCTCTTCTTGTATAAGATTAGTCCCAATTCCTGCTGTTTCTTAAACCTTGGGAATCTTTTTCTGAAATCTGTAACGCATTTTACTCTTTTTCTCATAGCCACCCCATGGATTCTTTTCTCTCTCTCTCTTTTTTTTTTTTAACCCTTCAGTTCCTTCGTTTGTAAGGTGGAGGTAATGATCACCAATACTCCTTACTCCGTAAGATAGGACAAGTGCTAGCGTACAGCTCGGGATTGTTCTGATGATTAAGGAGACCGTGAGTATAAAGCGCTGCTATGGAGCAGGGGAGCCAAAAGCCTCACCTCCAAGCCGCCTGTGGCTACTGGAGATGTGAACTGAGATGTACTGTAGGTATAAAATGCGTTCTGGATCTTGAAGACTTAGTAAGAAGAAAAGAATGTAAAGTATCTCAGTAACTTTTTATAGTCATTGTGTTTTGAAATGATAATGTTTGGGCCATTACTGGGTTAAATAAAATCCATCATTAAAATTAAGTTCACCTATTCCCTTTTGAATTTTTTAGTATGGCCACCAGAATGTGAGCCACATTCTATTTCTATTGGACAGCACTGGCACATGGCGGTTTTCAACCATACCAGTGACCGTGATGGTTCAACTCCACCGTGTTAGAAGGTCACTTTTTATGGCCGCTCAGGAAGTTGCAGAGTGAAGCTGCTCCTCTAGGATAGGCTTCCATGGGGCGGTAGCTTTGGGCCCCCCGGCAACCCCCAGCCCTGCATCTGGCCTCTCACCAGCCGCACCTTAGCTTCCACAGGGAGGGGAAATGAAGCCAGGAGAAATGCATGTCATTCCACCATTGAGGGGCGCTCACCCCAGACACCACGAGGATATGTGTGTTTTCACTTGTTCGCATTTAAACGGTGTTCTAAGGGATAGAGGAAGGAAGGAAGTGTTTTAGCATGTAGACAATTCCAGGGAGCTTTGAAAACTTTGTTTTAGATAATAGTAACCAGTCTGCCCTGACACTAGATCCTTTATTATGACAGGGACGTGAAAACTCTTTTCTGATCCAGCAGAGCCTCCCCTCCCGGGTAGTTTTCTTACCGACAGCTAGCTGAGGTAGTGTGCATCCCAGACGCTCAGCAATTGGGGAAAGGTCTTTGAGCTTGTTCTGCTGCTTTCGGCCTTCTTCACTTACAATTCTTTCCTTCAGCCACTGGTAGCACTAGGGAGAAGAGCATTTAAATTTTTTTTTTTTTATTAAAGATTTTATTCATTTATTTGAACAGATAGCGCAGGTAGGCAGAGAGGCAGTCAGAGAGAGAGGAGGAAGCAGGCTCCCTGCTGAGCAGAGAGCCCGATATGGGGCTCAATCCTAGGACCCTGGGACCATGACCTGAGCTGAAGGCAGAGGCTTTAACCTACTGAGCACCCAGGTGCCTCGGGAGAAGAGCATTTAAAAGTTAGTGTCTGGTAAGGGTTTGAGGCAAAGATTGTTAAATCAAGTAGGAGCACCCTCATGGTGAATTCCTGAATCTCTTCCCTAACCTTTATGTTTCGTGGTGCCCGGAAGCCTGTGCTTTTAGGCAAAGAAATGTTCCCCATGGTCTCACTCCTTGATTATTGGCTCGAGACAGATTGATTTTGACTAATAGTCACCATTCAAATCCATCAACACACAGGAAAGTTATTAAAATCCTGACATACAATCAATTACATATTGCCTACTTAGTGGAGGAAAGGATGTTTCTTATTGCATAGCCCAATTTGAGAATGTAGCAAAAAAAACCAAAACCCAAAACAAAAAAACCCCTGACATTTCACCAAGGTCTACTATGTTTCCTTTTTGTCAAGAAAGTGGGGTGCCAACTTTGGTCAAGGAAAGCCGTTATCTTAACATTCTTTTAAAATTATCTTTCTCCCTCTTGCCTTCTATTTACTGCCAGTCTCTCTCTCTCTCTTTTTTTTTTTTAAGATTTTATTTCCTTGAGAGAGAGAGGGAGCACAAGTGGGGTGAGGAGCAGGCAGAGAAGCAGACTCCCCACTGAGCAGGGAACAGAGGGGCTCCATCTGAGATCATGACCTGAGCTAAAGGCAGCCACTTAACCCACTGAGCTACCTAGGTGCCCCCCACCCGCCCCCAGTTTCCTGTTCTTACAGTGGTGCTTTTTTTCTTTCTTCTTTTTTTTTAAGATTTTATTTTTATTTATTTATTTTATTTATTTGACAGAGAGAGGGAAGAAAGAGAACATACGAGCGGGGGCGGGCAGCAGGCAGAGGGAGAGGCAGAAGCAGGTTACGTGCTGAGTAGAGCCTGACACTGACACGGGCCTCAATCCCAGGATCCTGGGATCATGACCTGAGCCGAAGACAGGTGTTTAACCACTCAGGCAGCCCCACAGCAGGGCCTTCCTGTGAGCTTTCAGCTCCTTCCTAGAAGCAGAGGATAGCTAACAGGTACCCAAGGATGTTTTTAAAAAAATTTAAAGTGGATAAAGACTATCCCTAATGTGTATTATCTTTTGTATAGCAATTGAAACTTTAAAAGGTAAGGAAGTTCAGAACAGGAACCTCTTCTGTAAAACCTCTGAGAAGAGACTGACTCTGATCTGTAGCCTATAAAGTGAGCTAATTTCCTAAGGAGACATATCTTTTAGAATATCTCAGTGCCTTGCTGTTCCAGAAGATTTTGCTCTTACTAGGAAATGAGGGACAGTAGAACTAACACTAACTAACACTGAGCAGCAACATCCAAAGGTAACGAATAGTTATAAGAATGGGTTTTATTGAAACTAATAGAAACCATCCCCTTCCATGGCAATGTGGACTTTATCCGCTGTGTTGCGAAATAATTGTCACCACAGACCTTTACCTTCCCAAAGACAGCAATCCTCACAGACACTCCACCCACATGATTTTCAGTAGGCTGCTTGCTTTTGTTTTTTAAGTCCTTTTTTCTTCATTCTAAGGCCGTATTTCCAAAGAAAAGGGTAACCACATTATGTTGTATTATGATTTTTGGAATGATTTTGCAGATGTGAAAAAGAAAAAGGGCAAGCTGCCCCAGTTCTGTTTGCTTCCTAGATCTCAAAGGCTTATGGTCTGGCTCCTCCCTTGAGAATTTGCTTAGGGACATGGCCAAGAGTTTTCCCAGCCTCAGCTCTGGGAATCCTCCGCTTCCAGGAGGAAGGGTAGCCTGAAGCACCTCTCCAGAGAAGACAGCTGGTGCCAGCGGTGATGAGTTGGGCCTCGTGAAAATGACCACTGCCATCAGGGCCCAGGAGCCTTCCCTGACCACATCTGTGTACTGGGTAGACAGTGTGCTGGGTCAGAGTGCCCCTGAACTTACTTCCCCTGTCCTCACTGGGAAAACGTTACTGACCCTCACTTTAATTTCATAACACCTTTCAGAGGACCAGTAGCTTGGTGTTCTTCAAAGAAAAAAGAAAATGCTTGCAAACCAATAGATGAATGACTGCTTTTTGTCCTAACTAGCTGCATTCCTGATTTCAATATATACCACACATACAAGGAATGGTTGGTTTATCTATCACTTCTAGAACTCCGTTTTCGAAACCTTACCACGTGGAGTGCATTTTTACTCTTAGGATCAAGTTACAAGTTTGTTGTGTATGTGAGCGTTTACAAACACGTGCAGACGAAACATACTGAGAGACAGACTTCTTAAAGTAACGAACGTCAGGCATTCATTTACTGAGTCACTCCCCAGCCCTCTGCACTATAAACCTCACTGCTTTAATCACTGGGAAACATAAGCAGGCTAGGATTTAGAAAAAGTAGAGGCATAGTATTTATACCGCTTTTCCTCATACCAAAGGAAACAAAAGTGTTTTGGGAAATAAATAGCTTTAACTCCTTTGCAAGTGGCAAACTGTTAGCATAGAGAGAAGAGGAGGCTTAATTAAAATATAAATAGGGAAGCGAACCGGTGTTTCTTTGTAAGAGGACTGGTGGTGGGTGTGGCTGTGCGGACTGGGCAGTCATCCACGGATCAAAAGCTGATTTTTTTTTCCTTCCGGCCCTATTCGATGGCTTATACCATTGCTGCAGCGGTTTGGTCATGAGTTGATCTTTCTAACTAAGTGGAGGAGGGCAGGGATGGGCTTCTCGTTCATCTCAACGTCTCCAGTCCTGCCACAGTGCTTGCCACAGAGCGGGGGCCCCGCCAGTATGACTGACCGGGACGGGGCGGGGGAGGGGGGGCATCTGAGCAACCAGGGCTTCACAGAGTACAAAACAGAGCTCTGCAACGTTTCAGAGGAGCACAGACACCCCCTCCTTATTCCACGACAACCTTGCGGACAGTCCTGTGTGACTCCACAGTGCTTGTAGATCCCACACGGTTTCCTAGTTCATTTCTTCCCCTTGCCTAACAAGTGCCCGAGTTCTTCCTGGAAGGTGGGGACTGTGGCCTTCTTCCCTGTACCCTCAGCACAAAACACAGAGCCCAGTACTGGCCAGATACTCAGTAAATATTTGCCAAACTAAAGATGTGAGCTTTTCTGCACACATTAGGGGGCTATTGCTTTTATATGTAAATCACAAAATTCTCTGAATTTTCCTAAAGCCTATTTTCTTTGCCATCTCTCCAGGCTGTGACCATTTTACAGCGAACGCTGGGGGTAGGAGTGGTCTGTGGGTCTGGCCCTGAAGCCTCCACAGTTGGTGTTCCTTAATAATGGATTGAAACTCAGGCAGCAACTTTATAAAGCCGTGGACAGAATAAGTCACATTTCATCTCTGGACTTTGTCTTGGAATAATTTAGCCTCCAAGATCGCTGACTATTATAATTTAAACTTCAAAATCTTTGGCTCAGAAGAGCAGCACAGTCTTTGATGCTGGTGGAAATCTTTAGGTAAACTACTGAAGCTAAAATATTTCCTTCGGAAATTACACCGGGCTGTGCAATGCGTTTAGTTTCCTAATATGAACGCCTGGAGTACTCGAAATGCCCCTCTTCTCTCATCTTGACTTAAGTTTGCATCTTCCTATTTTCATTTGACCAGGAGGCGGGGGTGTTACATATTTTTATGATTTTTCTGTAAGACATTTTGTCAGCAACAGGAAAGAGCTGGCCATAAATTTTATTGCACTTTTCATTTCTATTTAAAACGTCTATTTAAAAGCTATACACCTGGTCCGTTGATCAGACTTTGATAATACGTTATGGCTCACTGCACTCATTCAACAAACATTTATGGAGAACCTGTCATGTGCCAGACTCTGAGTTTCAGCGTCTGTCATAGAGGTACTCACAAATCACTGTCTGGTAGCTTGAAGAGTGTTTTGTAGTTGGGGTGCCTCCCTCGTTGACAGCCTCAGAAGCCATGTTTGTACCACTTTTTTAAGGAAAATGCCCCTAACGATGGTGCATGACAGGAGCTGGTCACAGCCCTTTACCTTTTGGGCCACTGTCATTGGTCTGACAGGTTGGCTTATGACCCAAGGCTTGGCCAGTCTTCTCTGGACCAAAGACCTAAGGAAAGATGGCTGTCTCTGCTCTCACATTACATGTCTGTAAGGATGTAATCCTGCAAACACCAGTTTTGCCACTCCTGGCCTCATGGAGAGGACTCGTTTGCAGTAGAAGACAATGCCCACATGCAGAGAGAAACAGAGGCGATGGAGAGTCCCGAGAATGTTCAAGTCTATGGTTGAGTCAACCCTGAGACCATCCCCATTCCAGCCTTCCCAGTGCGTATATGTTCCCCTTCTTTGATGAAATTAGTTGAATTAAATTGGATTGATTGAAATGAGAGAATTCTGCAAATTCTCTGTAAGAAGAGTTAACAGAATAATAGGGGAAGATGCAAATAATTCAGCTCTGTAAAGTGAGGACAGGCTTCAAAGAGGTGAAGACGACCAAGCTCTATCTTTAGAGATGAGGAGGGGCTCCAGTGCAAGATGAAAAGAAGGGCATTTGTGCGAGGCAAAGGAGAGTACAGTGCTTTTGGATGAATAGTACAATGATATCACATGGGGAGAGACCACAGTGGAAAAGTGGGCACCACTCACATCCCAAGGTTATTTCCTTGAATACTTTTCTATGGGGTTTGGGTTTTGTCCTAAAAGCAATGACTGGGAAGTGTATAACAGATTTTAAGCAGGGTTATGATATGGTCAGATTAGTCTGTCAGAAAGATAATTGGTCACAGTGATAACAAAAGGAAAGATAATTGGACATAATAGTTGACAAAAGGAAAAAAAAAACCATTAGAGAGTGTAGATGGGAGGTTACTGCAGCAAAATAAGGAAGAAATGTGCAGGGAATGGGCTCTGAGAGTCAGGAGGTGGTCTGGAGGAGTGGGGGCCCCACCAGACAAGAGTGAAGGAAGAGAGGACTCAGTCTGACATAACCCTTGGCTTCTGACTGGGATGGCCAGATGGAGGGTGGAGGCACGATTAACCAAGAAGGAAGGGTAGGTTCTGGGGGGTGATGATAGATTCCACTAGGTATGACTAATGCCCACAGGAGATGTCTAACAGACATGTGAAGAAGTAGTAGTGTACAGCTAGGCAGTGAACACAGAGGTGGTGACCAAAGATACAGAAGTCACTGTTAGAGTGGTTGACCAGATGCAGCCACCCAGAAGACCCCCAGGTTGTGATACTTTCTAAAAAACCCCTAGATAGGTTCGCACTACATTAATATATCTTTCAGATACAAGTTCACTACTTAACAACAGCATGAAATATCATGTCTATCTTATTGGTATAACTTGGAATAGCTGATGTAAAACACCAGCCATTTATTCTCTTTGGGGTGGGGGGAGGTAAAAGCTGCCAGCTTATTTATCTTATGTGCCTAGCTTTCTATCTTTTATTTATTTATTTATTTATTTATTTATTTAATTTATTTTGCTTCAGTTATTCTATGGAAATGGTTTTCCTTTTTTTTTTTTTTTTTAAAACAATTCTATTTTTTCATTTTAAGTTGTCTCCATGCCCAATGTGAGGCTCAAACTCATGACCTTGTGAACAAGAGTTGCATGCTACACTAGCTGAGCCAGCTAGGCGCCCCGCAAGTGGCATTTCTAGGTGCACATATATTAGTATGGAAAACATTCCGCCTAATGATGTAGGAAGGCTTGAGAGTCTGTGGAGCTCTAAAGAAGCCGCTTTGTGATCAGAAAGAGGCGTTTCACCTGAGAGCTCTTCATGTTTATTGTTAAGGATGTTTCAGTAGATGTTGACTTCATGGAAGTCAACAATAGAATTATTTTTCTGAGTTGCTTTTGGACTTAGCCACCTTCAGTATTGTGTACCTCCTTACTTTTTTTTTTTTTTTTTTTTTTTTTACTTTCTCCTTTGTTAATTCATTTGTAAAAGGTGTGAAAGGTTTTTTGTTTTGTTTGTTTGTTTGTTTGCCATATGTAAGCTGCTTCCAAACAATGACAGAGGTCAGCCAGTCTTACAGTCCAAGTACAGTTCAGCTGCTTCTTCCTCCATTAGAAACCTGGGTTGGTAGGGAGACAGAAATGTCTTCAGGGGAGATAAACAGAGTCAGGAAACCTGGGTTCTAGAATAAACTATTATGAGTTTATGCTCTTGGATTATTATTTGACCTCTTGGTGCTCAGTTTCTACATCTGGAAAGGTTTACCCTCTTATAAGGATAGTCTGAGAAACAGTACTCAGCATATGCGGAAGTACTTTGAGTTTTTAAAAACATCTCTGAAGGGGTGGCTGGGCGGCTTAGTCAGTTCAATGTCTGCCTTCAGCTCAGGTCATTATCCAGGGTCCTAGGATCGAGCCCTGTGATGGAGTCTGTTTCTCCCACTCCCTCTGTGTGCTCTCTCTCTCTTGCCCATTCTCAAATAAATAAAATCTTTTTAAAAAGTCTCTGAAAAAATGTAAGGTAACATGCTTAGCCACACCTGATTAAGAGTCATCTGTATCTATTTAATTTGTACAGATTAAAGGAGATGAATAAAAATGCTAGGTCCAATGCTTGGCAAATAAGAGGTGCCCAGTAAGACTGCAATTTTCAATGCTTCCTTTTCTTGTTCACTTTCTTTTTTGCCTTTTTCTTTTCATATATTCTTCCGTAGGATGCTTATAGTTTTTCCTCGCTAACTTATTTAAACTTGGTTCAGAATAATGTGCAATTTTCAGAAGCAAGAGCACAATTAATATTCTAGGATAATTATATTTTGTGATAATGCCAAGCTAGAAATAGGCATGTCACCATGCTTTAGGAGATATTATTTTAGAGAACAAACTGGCTAATAGGTCAACTGTAACAAGCAGAAGGAGTGGGAGACCTAGAGCTTTGAAATGGTTCTGATTAGCGAAGGTCACAGTCGTCCCAGCAAGTTGATTACAGGGTTGGTGGTTCAGGCCTAACTTGGGCTATCCTCCTGCTAACTTTGGAAACAAGATGGAAACAAGAGGCTGTATCAGATTTCTCCTCCTTAGGGGCCTCTGCCATGTCTGAATTTTTTTAAAAGTCCAATATTCTCTCTCTCCCTTGACATTACCATTTGTGATTCTAATGTTATTACACGTTGTCTCAAGTTTTTAAAAACAGACACATTGTTAATGAGGGATGTCTGGAGTACTCTCCAACAAATTAATCAGCAAGATGTTCTGAACAGAAATAATTTTGTCATTGAGGTCAAGTATCTTTCTGTTTCAGAGAAGAATTTAAATTGTAAGACTGTGTGGCCTTTTGATCTCTGCAAAAACACCAGCCTTAAGCCCCAGAGACAGAGGTTTGCCTGGCTTTGTATCTGCTTCCCAAACCCTCCCTCTTTGCCACCCGCCCCCCCAAAACAACATCAATCCGCGGCAGCAAGCCCGACTCAGCTACAATGAGTTTGCCCCAATTGTTTTGTCAAGAAAAGTAAAAATAGATCCTCTTACAAAGAAAAGGGATTTTACATTTCATCAATTTCCAAGGAGGAATGAAATGTTTTCTTGAACATAAGAAGAAATAACAGTGTAGGGATTTAAGCCCTATAAGCCCAACCAGGGCAGTGGGCATTTCCCCCAGTCCGCAGAGGAGCAGAATTTTCTGTGCTTACAGATTATGAATGCCTGACTGATACTTGGCCCTGGAGCAGAGGCCTTCTCGGGGCTTGGGGGAGCCCGCCTGAGGACACTGGCCTGGCCAAGGCCATGCTCTGCCTGAGCCAGGAAGCCACAGGCTGCTACAGAGCTGTTCTGTTCAAACTTTTTCCATCCCCCTCTCCCATCCCCAGACTCTTTTCTAGAAGTGGGGGAAAATACCTTCAGTGAAGCCCTAGAACTTTCAGGCACTCCGTTTCCATATTTTCCCGAGATGATTCCACAGGCAAGTGGAGACCATGTCATTGCTCCAACTCCTACAGAAGAAAAAAAAAAAAAACGGAATTAAGTTGCTTGTGCAAACGGAGATTAAAAGTGTGAGAGTGTTTAAAACAGGACTCAGTTAGTCACAGGAAAACAGCAAGTCAGATAAGTAAGTTAATACCAGCATACATCTTTCCATTAATATTTATCTATTTATAAAATAATTTATTTGAGAGAGAGAGAGATCACGAATGGTGGGGTGGGGCAGAGGGAGAGGGAGAAGCAGACTGCCTGCTGAGCAGGGAGCCCAATGCGGGACTCCATCCCTAGTCCCTGGGATCGTGACCTGAGCTGAAGACAGACGCTAAACAACCTGAGCCACCCAGGCACCCCTAAAATTTAGTTATTTATAGGTTGTGGTTCATTTATAAGCCAGTTGAACATGTACTCTCAGTTATAGGGAGCGGGCCTTGTTTTCAAGCCAAACAAGCCTAAAAACGTGGCTCACTCATTCTTTGTTGATGTCTAAGATGGATGCTTCTTTTTATACTCCAAGACCAGCACTGACTTGCACAGGAGAATGCCTCAGTGCTTCACTTGTCCCCTGAGCCTGGTCCATGGCAGCACAGTGCCTACTGCAGACGAAACACAGAGCAAATGCTAACAATGCCAGTGATCCTTACTGCTGTTGATGGTCTTATTCTTTTTTTTTAAACACAGCATTTTCCTGCTCTATTTCTTAGGAATCTCTACTTTTTAGAAAGAAAGTTATCTCTGGACCCTGTATTGATACATCCAGGCTGAAAATGTGGCTTATTCCTGTTTTTCAGATGTCCAAAATTCTTTTATTTTTTTTTAAGATTTTATTTATTTATTTGACAGAGAGAGATAGATCACAAGTAGGCAGAGAGGCAGGGAGAGAGAGAGGGGGAAGCAGGCTCCCCGCTGAGCAGAGAACCCGATGTGGGATGTGGGGCTGGATCCCAGGACCCTGAGATCATGACCTGAGTCGAAGGCAGAGGCTTTACCCATTGAGCCACCCAAGCGCCCCTGGATGTCCAAAATGCTTATGTATATATTCTATACATAAGAATATATATATATATTCATATATATACTAACTGAGCCACCCGGGCGCCCCATAAGTGGCATTTCTAGGTGCACATATATTATAATGAAAAACACTCCAGTTAATGATGTAGGAAGGCTTGAGAGTCTGTGGAGCTCTAAAGCAGCCACTTTGTGATCAGAAAGAGGCTTTCACCTGAGAGCCCTTCATGTTTATTGTTAAGGATGTTTCAATAAATGTTGACTTTATGGAAGTCAACAATAGAAATATTTTTCTGAGTTGCTTTTGGATATATATATATCCAAAAATATGTTACATTTTCCTACACAGACAGGTGGTGCTAGGCTTGTCAGGCAGTCTTGAACTCCCCAGGTCTAACTTAGTTCCAGGCACAGAGGATAAGATAGAGATGTATAGATCCACGGTTGTTTTTGGAAAGGCAGTTATAATCTACTCAAAGATGCATGCTTTGATTAGAGAAGCACCCTATGAAAAAAATGAGTTTATTCATTGTTTCTGCCCTTCTTTCTATATGCAATTTTTGAACACCTCCTGAGTACAGCTTATACACCAGTCACAATTTACTGCCACTTGGATTTCATCAGTAATACCCTATAGACCGCCCTGTGGGCACATCCGATTCTTCTCCAGGCTCTGAAATGGATAGTTGACACAATCTCTATGTTAATTAGGACCATTAAGGAAAGCATTTCGGTAACACTTTTTTCTGGATGACTGACACTCCTATTGTTAAAAATAATCAGCAAATTTGATGGTGAAGATTACCTATTTTATGGTAGAGCTCTGGTAGCTGCACCTCCACTTTCTCTCTCTGAAAAAGATGGTACTCAGCTTGTTCACAGACGGGTGGGATCATATTGAACTGCCTTGCTACGGAATAGGCTTCCTAGAGAGAAATAAGATTGCAACTGAATTTATACTCATGAGAAATAAGGCTATTCTGTGATTCATATGCATGAGAAAACTTCATTTTATTTTATTTTTTAATTAACGTATAATGTATTATTTGCCCCAGGGGTACAGGTCTATGAATCATCAGTCTTACACATTTCATAGCACTCACCATAGCACATCCCCTCCCCAACGGCCATCACCCAGCCACCCTCTCCCTCTCTGCCCCACCCCCAGCAACCTTCAGTTTGGAGAAAACTTCATTTTAATGCAATCAATACAAACCAAGAAACGTGTAGGATGCCAAGTAATAAGCGAAGTTGTGACCATCAGGCTCACTGCAAGCAATATCAAATGTGGGAAATCCTTATTATTTTGGGGGAGGGTCTGGGCTGGGTCAAGTCCAGGACAAATTAGTCTGTATGTGAATCATAATAGTACGCGACAATACCAATTTGGTTTCTAAAGAAATACAACGCAGACTAACATATAGAAATGATGTGTCATTAGCAGGTTATAAACAGTACAGTTACTTAATACAGTTTTTAAAAAAGGGAGCCAGACTGTTTTGTTCATGTATCTCATTAGCTGGGAAATTCATGAATTCATTCATACAATGAATTGTATTCATTGGATCTTGCCACCGAAGAGCATGCTAGAATATGATTCCTGCTAGAGACCTGCACCTTCCCCGCTGTATTCTGAGCTGATGAGTTCCACCCCCACCCCATATCCATCTCTGAAATGACAGAATCAATCATAGCATTCCAGTGTCATGGTGATTGTTAGGAAAGTTTGCAAAAGGCCTTGTAATTTACACACATTATCTGAAAAAACAGCAATAAAGTATGTATTGGCCGTTTAAAAATAGAAATGAAATTACCATGATCTCCATAGCACTCCACCGAGAGGTCCCCCAATACATCGCCATTCCTTGGTTTATCACATGTGTCATGGCTCGAACAATTTCTACAGAAGGCCAAATAGCATTTCATTAGTTTCTCTATTTTTCGGAGTTATGTGATCTTTGGTGTGTTTTTCACCCCCCGCCCATGGCTTAGAAGTTTAATGCAATTATTTGTTTTATTAACAAAATTACTTGGACATTGGTGACAACATAATCGTCTAACAAGAAATGTTGATGATTTGGAGGCTGCTGGTTCTTTGGAGTAAACCGATTTTCCATTTTCAGCTTGCAGTACTACTACTAAATTATATTAAAGACATGATGACCACTTTTAAATTCTTCCTTGACTTCTATTACTTCATGGCTGCTGCCCTATAAAAGAACATATGATTAACCTTTCTCAAAGACTGGGTACCCTACCGAAGTGAGAAGTAAGAGGAAGCATTTAGTTTGACTTTGCAGAATGTAAGGTCACTGAGGATAGAAGGCCTGTCTTTGTGTGTTGGATTTGCAGAGCTGGGCCTCACACAGGGTGTCTGTGTAATAGAGATGACTCAACAACAATATGTTTAGCAGAAAGATAAACATATTAAATGCTGCACAAACAGCTGAGCCACAGTGGCTCCCAGCCCACAGTGGCACACCCTGTCCTTGACCACGTCAAACTTAACTTTATTCTGAGACATCCATGTAATGCATTTCACCGGGGCCGGCTCTCTGGCCCCATGGAGTTTGCTCATCGGCTTCTTTCAGGTTGACATCACATTGCCTAAACAGGAGAATGAATCCTTTCCACGGAGGGCTGGAGTTGAGCTAATCCTCTTGGCACCAGCTAGATGTGATACAAAACCAGAGAGCATGGAGAGCCTCAAGTTCAGTGGTGTAAAAAGCCAAAGACATGGCTGGATTTGACCCACAAAGTGCGTCAAACACCCAGGATGCCAGGTCATTTAATATTTTCAAGGGGTCGCAGGCCTCAGACTTCTCTGTGTCCTACTAATACCTGTACAGTACAAGTTCTTCAGAAAAATCAAATCCTTGTCTCAGAGTTGAGTTGAGGTGGATGTATTCTTATTTTATTTCTCACGAGCAAGCACTGTGTAAGCTGGTAAGGGACAGGATATAGAGTGAGACAGCCAGGGTTGGAGACTTAGTTTCCTTGCTTGTTTGGCTCTTAAATTGCCCTTGGTTTCTTTGTTTGGAAGATGGAATGCTTTTACTCACCATTGTCTACTCAACAGAGGTAGAATTCGACTTATAAGAAAAATATTTTTCTTTCTGAGAAAGACTCCCAAATATCAGCAACTCAAACTATAAGTTCCTCTTCCCTTTATAAAGCAAATGAGATATAAGAAAGTTCTATGAAATGTTTTCCTTTTATCATACTACTGGAAATGAATGCCTATGGTGAACACTTCTGGAAGCAGAGAGCCATTATTTAAACCTCTTCCCAGAAGCCTTCGCTCTGTTTGGACCCCTCCGTGGTTGCCCCGGCCCCCTTCCCTTCACACTCCACTTCCTTCAGAGCTGTGGGGCCCATTTCTTTTCTTCTTTTTTTAAAATTATTTTTTATTTATTTGACAGACAGAGATTACAAGTAGGCAGAGAGGCAGGCTGAGACAGAGAGAGGATGCAGACTCCCTGCCGAGCAGAGAGCCCGATGCGGGGCTCCATCCCAGGACCCTGGGATCATGACCTGAGCCGAAGGCAGAGGCTTTAACCCACTGAGCCACCCGGGTGCCCCTGAGGGGCTCATTTCATCAGCAGTATTCATTAAGGGTCCACAGTGCTGGGGCGGGGGATATTGTGGTGAATCACACATGTTGGCAAACACTGGTGAGGTTGACAGAGGATAAATTGAACCCAAGGTGCCCCGTCTCTATTCTGTAATCAGTAAGCTGAGCGCAGGACAGTTCAGTGGCCGGTCGTCACTGAGGCTCTGACGAGAGCAGTAAGAGGAAATGGCATTTGCGGCTCTTTCTGTACCTTCGTTCTCTTATTCAACACGCACATATTAAAAACCTAATATTTGCCAGGGACTCTGCCAGTTGCTGGGTTCATCTGTGAGCAAAACAAATACAGAGCTCTTGGACTCAGGGAGTCAAGAGTTGAGAGGGGGAGAGGGTGATGTACACAAGGAAGTAAATACAAGATGTAAAGTGTTGTGAAGAAAACAAACTAGAGATAAGGAATGAGGTCACGAGGGTTTCCCTGAGGAGTAATGTTAAGGCATCAAGAATAAAAAAGGAGCCATCCATGTGAAGAACAAGGAAAGAGCGTTCCTTCTAGGCAGATGGAACAACATGTGCAGGACAGAGCTTCGAGAGCTCCAGCAATCAGAAGGCAGCCATTGTGGCAGGAGCTGAGTCAGGGAGGAGGACAGGGGCAGAAGAGACAGTTGGCAGAGGGCAAACCATGTTGTTTGTATGTTATTCAGAGTTTAGTGGGAAGGCTACAGGAGGATGTAGTTTACATTTTAGAACACTATTTCTGACTCTGCCGTAGGGAATCCATGGTGAGGGGAGGACTGAAGGGAGCAGGAAGATCTTGAGGAGGGAAATGCAGTATTCCAGGCAGGAGATGAGGGTGGCTGGTCGGAGTAAAGACAGACAGACAGGCAGGGATGGATTCAAAATATATTTTGGTAGAATCCACCGGCCCTTGAGACTGGACTGAATGTAGCAAGTGAGGGAAAGGAAGGAATCAAGATGATCTCCCAGATACCTGGTCCTTTACACGGATAAGGAAGACTGAGGGAGCAATAGGTTTCGGGAGAAAAATCAAGGGTTTCCTCTTTGTGTGATGAATGGGGATGCCTGTGAGATACTAAGGGGGAGATGTCCAGTAGAAAACAGTGGACAAATGACAGGGACAGCAACCTGGAGGTGACCTATATATCACTGATCAGTCTATTAGTTGTCTTTAAATTCACAGCAGTGGATGAGACCACAGAAGGGGAGTCTGCCGTGGACACAGAGAAGGTTCTACAGGCCAGCCCAGGAGGGCTGGGTTCCGGTTCATCGCGGCCAGAGGAGTAGGAAGGAAGCCAGGTCGTAAGATGTTGCAGAATTAAGAGCAGAGAGTACTTGGAGAAGGAGCTGTGCCCACAGAGTGGAACACACTGAGCGTTCAGAGAGTGCAACGCAGTGTCCGCTGCCTTTGGCGCACACCAGGGACGCCCTTGCTGGCCATGAGAAGAGCCATTTCAGTGTCAGTGGTGCCATGGGACAAGAGCCAGGTGGGAGCAGATGGAGGAAAGAGGTGGGGAGGGGGAGGACGGGCTTTAGACAACCTGGGTAGACTCTTTCCAAGTATGGAAGTGAATGGAGCAGAGAAATGGCTCAGTAGCTGAAGGGGTACTTAGTGCCAAAGGAGAGTTTCATTTTAAAGACGGGAGACCTAAAAATAAGCCTGCGTGCCATTGGCAGTGATTTCAAAAGAGGGACTCGGTGATGATCCCAGCTGGGGGCTGGGGCAGGAGGGAAAGAGAGAGGGAGGCTTGATCAAGTGAAACAGAGGGTGGGCAGTACCTGTGAGGTGCAAAGGACCCAGCATCCAGAGGGCAGAGCTCTAGAAGGTGTGTCGAACTCATTGTGGGGAGACATGGGAGCCCGCGCGTGATAAATGCTAATCTTAATAAGCTATCAATCAAGTGAAGAAGAGGTGGGTGTGTGAAAAGGACAAGGTGAGAACGAGTGGTTCTGAGTATGGCCAACCCTACGTGAGACCCTCCAATGTCCCCAGATACTTTAATTGGTGGTAATTTCTTGCTCCCTGATTGGTTGTGCTTCTGGCTCTGCAGAGAAGGGTTTGGTGGAATGAAGAAGAAAATGCCCGTAGCTCTTATCTTTGGAGGAGGCTGCAGCACTGAATGCAGGGAAAATGGTGGGAGAAGCGAGGGGCTGCCACAGATTAAAAATTAAGCTTAATGAATGTTAAATTTGTTGTTGTTTTTGAATTTCAAAGAAAACCCCCCCGAGTTTTTTAGCTTTGTAGCTGGAAATTGCCATTCTGGTGGCTGAAGTGGGCTTTCACACCATTCAGCTCTTTAGGAACACAAGAGGGCAGCATTGTTGAAAGAAAAAAAAAAAAATCCGTGGAGTCTCGCCGGTTTTACTCTTATTCACGGAAATGCATTTCAGAAACATCCTCATTAGAGTGTGGATTCCAGGTGGGAAAAGGATGTGAGGGAGATTATTACAAGCACTGCATGCACCTGCCTTTGGGAAAAAAGACGCAGCAACCAGAATTAAATCTGGCAACCCAGGACTGGATGGGACTCCCTCTGCTATTCCAGAAGCCGGAGCACCCATGGTTCTCAACTGGGACGGTGCATTAAAACACCCGGGAGGTCTCTGTCAAATAAATAAATAAAATCTTTAAAAACAAAACAAAACAAAACAAACAAACAAAAAAACCCACCCGGGAGGGAGCTTTAAGAACTACGCTGCCCTCCACCAAGGCTCTATTATGTCAGAATCTCTAGGGCTGAGGCCCCATCGTCAGTGCTTTTAAAAACTCACTGCAGACTTTTCTAGAGTGCAGTCAAGGTTTAGAACTACTGCGCTTGTCTCTACCCACTGTCCGGAAGTCTGACCTCTGGGCCAGCAGCATCAGCAGCAGGAAACTTGTTAGAAATGCAGATTCTGGGGTCTTGCTCTGCGCCTGCTGAGTTACAAATTCAGAGTGGGTGGTGGGGCGCAGTAGCCTGTGTTTTAAGCCGCCCTCCAAGATTTTCTGGTGTGTTTTGAGAACCACTGCTTTATACCATTCCCAACTAAGCCATTTCAGGCTGTACAAACTTCCTCCTACATTTCCTCTTCTGCTCTTTCGTCTAAATGCTTCATGCTGTAATTTCATCTTTAATTATTTACTCTACACATATGTAAACAGTCACTGTGGCATGCAGGCGTCCATGCACGCACACCCACATACATATACACACACTTCGGTATGAATTGAAATCACCTGAGGAATCTGGATGGCAGAAAGGTCCAGATCCTAGCCTACTTCAATGAGCCTAGGCCTTTGTGTTATTTTCATCGGCTCTAAAACCGCGAAGTTTGAGAAACACTATCTGAACTCCTGAAAAACTTCGTTAAATCTTCCCCATGCACTCCTTTCCAGGTTGAAATAATCATTGCTCTGTGACCCACAGGCCACAGGAAGCTCTCTCTTGTTCCCAATGACCCACAGGCCACAGGAAGCTCTCTCTCGTTCCCTGTATCCTTAGCACACAGCTGGCTCTATGAATGTTTCAGGTCGATTTCATTCCAATGAGTATTCCATTTCTCCATTTGTAAAGTGAGGACGATATTGATCCTGTGGAATTCTTCAAAGTCTGAGATAAGATAATGTGTGTAGATCAATTCGTGACTCTAAAATTGTAACACAAACTGAGTAAGAAGCAAGCAGGATATGACCCCGGTGTTTCTTCTCAAATAGGCTCAGTTTCTAACATTTTCGTTACAAAAAAGAAAAGGTGACACTCTTCTTTCAGTAATGTAGGTTATCTTTGTTTTCAAATATGCATTTTATGCTAATGGACTTCATAAAACTGAGTGCAAAAATGTGTTGATAAACATGTTTTTTTAAAAATTGGCCGTCATCCAAAAAAGATAGTTGCTGACATTAAACCATCTTTCATGGGAAACGTTCCTTTGACCTTTAAAAGTTGTAAGCAAATAGTTATACTGCATGAACAGTAAACCATAAGAACTTCAGACAAAAACATGCAGAATTTAGTGTTTTGATTAAAAAATGGACTCAATCTGGCCATAGTGACACAGAATGATAAAAACAAAACCTTACAGATAATCCATTGTAGGTTCCTCTTCATTGTTTTAAGGTGTAAGTAAAAACCTCAATATTTTTAACAATTCTAACTATTTCAACTATGTTTATAAAATGCTAAGAGTTAAATACACAAAATAATAATTATACTATATGGTGGAACTATATGTAATTTTGTTCTCTTGTTTTCCAAGTCTTCCGAAAATTCCTGTAAATGTGTTATCATGTTTTATAATTAAAAATAAAGAAAAAATCCCTATCAAGCAAAGGTGCCACCTTAAAACATGAACATTTACAGATTAATTCACAAATATTTTTAACCAATGAAATTGCCATTTTTAGAGTTCAGAAATGGTTGGCTTTTGACAATGTCATTCACATGATTCAACCTAACTGCTAACAGATCCTTTTTTTTTTAAATTTTATTTATTTATTTGACAGATGGAAATCACAAGTAGGCAGAGAAGCGGATAGAGAGAGGGGGAAGCAGGCTCCCTGCTGGGCAGAGAGCTGGATGCTCAATCCCAGGACCCTGGGAACATGACCTGAGCCTACAGCAGAGGTTTTAACACACTGAGCTGCCCAGGTGCCCCCAGATCCTTTTTTTTTTTTTTTTTTTTCCAGAGGAGAGGACTATGGTGGAGGCTGAGGCACTGGGAAAATGTAGGGACTTGGTTTCCTCCAAGGAGTTACAGACACTTAGAAAACATAGGTCTAAACCTGGGCACAGTTTTCCCTCCAAACTGGCTGTTTGTTTATTTAACTTCCTTCATTCATTTGCTTATTTAACTTCAGAAACTTATGGTGGTGCATTTATAATGGTACCTCTTTGTGGCTTAGAGTTTTCTCCTTGCTTTATGCATCCTTATCCTGGCTGTGGAGGATCCTCTCTCAGTGCTCAGCTGAGTGTCTAGAGACAGAGAACTATCCTTTTTCGCAGGAATGGAAACTCAGACCTATAAATGGAGTACGTCAGGTTTAGCCTTACTGTGTGTCTGAGGGAAGCTGGACTTCCTTTGCTTCCCAGAAGACACACTGGGATTCAGGAGACCCATCACTTTTGTCCCATCACTGTCACTGCTTTGGGAGCCTCCCTCGACCTTGCTGAATCTCAGTTTCTTCAACACAAGTGAGAAGACTGATGTTAATTGAGCACATAGGTAATCTTTCTAAAAACTGTTTTGGTGGAAAATATCTTAACCCACATTTCATTGGGGAAGCAGTTGAGGCTCAGAGTTACGTGGGCAAGTGCTCAGCAGAGAGCCTGTGAGGCCACTTCTAGCTTTGACGTTCTAGGTGGCTTTGTATATTGTGTACTGCGGAAGAAGGTGGGTTGGAGACAGAAAAATAACAGGTAATTTCTTTAATCCCACCATGTATCTATGAACATGAAATGCCTTGTGTGTGGTTATATCCATCCATTTGCTTTTTTTTTTTTTTTAAATTAACATATAATGTATTATTAGCCCCAGGGGTACAGGTCTGTGAATCCATTTGTTTGCTTTTAATGTGTGATGACTATGGTTCATGAGGTATACGAATGATCTGGGAAGTGTAAGCTATCTTTTTGCCTCCTTGAAGAAACACTTTAAATTTGATGACTCTCTGAAAAAAAAGAGCCAGGAAAAGGATTGTGTCTTCATGTGAGCTGTTGAAGCTCAGAGAAAAAGTGGTCTTCACAAGATGGATCACAGACAGAAGCTTTCTGAATCAGGACATAGGCCAAAATGATCAGAACAGACTAGATTCAAGAGACTAGGAAGCAATTCATGGACTGAGTCAAATCAGTAAAACCTTTCAATTTAAACTTTGTTCAAAACTAACCCCAGAATGGAGCTGTAAGTATCTAAGGACAGTGCGTTGTCCTCACCCTGCAGCTAACCTGTCCCCAAAGGGCATGTGGTTTTCAACCTCTCTGCTTTGCCAAATGTTGTTATTTTGGACCCTAGACACTTTGAACTGAGCCTCTGAGATTGCCCAGGTGTGATTTCTGAAACTGATTCTGAACTGTGGAATGCGTTTTGACACTTTTAGTCTCTCTTTGACCTGAAGTCCAAAGGCCCTAAACAAAAACAGTAATTGGTAAGTTCCCCCAGGTTCCAAAATAAGACCTTGGACTACGTACGTAAGACTGGTGAAATGTTTGGCAATCATTAGCCTAACCCCCAACTTGAAAGAACGGTGGAGGCTGAGAGATAATTGAATTGGATTTGAGTTCTGTGGCATTTCCCTGCCTTCCTCTGCGATGCCTCCCTCCCCCTCTATCTTTCACTTCATCTCAAACCAAATAAAACTCCAGAACCCCAAAATCCCATTTGTATAACATACAAATAAGAGCAACTCCCTGAAGTAAGAGTCTGAAATTGCTGTGACTTTTCTGAACCAGAGAAGCTACTGCTCTGGGGATTCCATTCAATCATCAGCGCCCCCTACGGAGGGGGAGGCTATGTGATGCTGTATACTTTTATTTCTTCCTCCATCAGACATGGTGCTCTTTAACTCTAGCAAAAGAGCAACTGTTCATTTCACACCTCGGTAAGAATGGCCAAGTGACTTGCCTAAGGCAATGACATCGCTTTCTTATCTTTCAGTACAGCTCTCTCCCTCATTATTTCTCTGTAACTCTCTTACCACCCCATCCGATCTTTCTACTCTCGCCTGCTGACACTCTCCAAGAAATAAGTATGTTGACTACAGATCATAAAATCACACCTCTTCCTTAAATATAATCTAAATGTGGCCCCACTGTTTCCTACTAAAACTAGATGATTCCAAACTATCTGTTTGTAACACCTGTATTTGGCTAACACTAAATGGTAGTAAAGAGATGATTTCTTGTCCTGACAGTGTTAGTAGTCAGTGCTTAGGAAAGGAGTTTTTATAGTTTGAACACGGGTCTTCTCCTGATGTGGGATACCTCTCTGATACAAATGAAGACATTAAAATTAGAAAAAAAGATTTTCTTCCTCCTGCCAAAGCTCTTAAAGTTTTGCTCTTGTCAGTTAAGCTCCACCAATTTTATCATAGAACATGGCTGTCTTAGTCTGTTCAGGCTATTGTAACAAAAATACCATAAACATATAACAAACACATCATAGGTGCCTTGAACAGCATTCATTGCTCACAGTCTGAGGCTGAAGGACAGATTAGTTCACTGAGATACCAAAAAGCAAATGGTTGACAAAGTACGGCATCCCTTCCTGATCAAAACTCTTCAAAGTGTAGGGATAGAGGGCACATAGCTCAATATTATCAAAGCCATCTATGAAAAACCCACCGCAAATATCATTCTCAATGGAGAAAAACTGAGAGCTTTTCCGCTAAGGTCAGGAACACAGCAGGGATGTCCATTATCACCACTGCTATTCAACATAGTACTAGAAGTCCTCGCCTCAGCAATCAGACAACAAAGAGAAATTAAAGGCATCCAAATCGGCAAAGAAGAAGTCAAACTATCACTCTTCACAGATGATATGATACTATATGTGGAAAACCCAAAAGACTCCACTCCAAAACTGCTAGAAATTGTACAGGAATTCAGTAAAGTGTCAGGATATAAAATCAATGCACAAAAATCAGTTGCATTTCTTTACACCAACAACAAGACAGAAGAAAGAGAAATTAAGGAGTCAATCCCACTTATAATTACACCCAAAACCATAAGATACCTAGGAATAAACCTAGGTATTGGCAAAGAATCTATACTCAGAAAACTATAAAGTACTCATGAAAGAAATTGAGGAAGACACAAAGAAATGGAAAAATGTTCCATGCTCATGGATTGGAAGAACAAACATTGTGAAAACGTCTATGCTACCTAAAGCAATCTACACATTTAATGCAATCCCTACCAAAATCTCATCCAGTTTTTTCAAAGAAATGGAACAAATAATCCTAAAATTGGTATGGAACCAGAAAAGACCTCAAATAGCCAGGAATATTGAAAAAGAAAGCCAAAGTTGGTGGCATCACAATTCCAGACTTCTGTATTACAAAGCTGTCATCAAGACAGTATGGTACTGGCACAAAAACAGACACATAGATCAATGGAACAGAATAGAGAGCCCAGAAATAGACCCTCAAATCTACGGTCAACTAATCTTCAACAAAGCAGGAAAGAATGTCCAATGAAAAAAAGACAGCCTCTTCAACAAATGGTGTTGGGAAAATTGGACAGCCACATGCAGAAAAATGAAATTGGACCATTTCCTTATACCACACACAAAAATAGACTCAAAATGGACGAAGGACCTCAATGTGAGAAAGGAATCCATCAAGATCCTTGAGGAGGGGCGCCTGGGTGGCTCAGTGGGTTAAAGCCTCTGCCTTCAGCTCAGGTCATGATCCCAGGGTCCTGGGATAGAGCCCCGCATTGGGCTCTCTGCTCAGCAGGGAGCCTGCTTCCTCCTCTCTATCTGCCTGCCTCTCTGCCTGCTTGTGATCTCTGCCTGTCAAATAAATAAATAATATCTTAAAAAAAAATCCTTGAGGAGAACACAGGCAGCAACCTCTTTGACCTCAGCTGCAGCAACTTCTTCCTAGGAACGGGAAGCAAGGGCAAAAATGAACTATTGGGACTTCATTAAGATCAAAAGCTTTTGCACAGCAAAGGAAACAGTTAACAAAATCAAAAGACAACTGACAGAATGGGAGAAGATACTTGCAAACGACATATCAGATAAAGGACTAGTATCCAAAATCTATAAGGAGCTTATCAAACTCAACACCCAAAGAACAAATAATCCAATCAAGAAATGGGCAGAAGACATGAACAGACATTTCTGCAAAGAAGACATCCAGATGGCCACAGACACATGAAAAAGTGCTCCACATCACTTGGCATCAGGGAAATACAAATCAAAACCACAATGAGATACCACCTCACACCAGTCAGAATGGCTAAAATTAAGAAGTCAGGAAATGACAGATGCTGGCAAGGATGCAGAGAAAGGGGAACCCTCCTACACTATTGGTGGGAATGCGAGCTGGTGCAGCCATTCTGGAAAAAAGCATGGAGGTTCCTCAGAAAGTTGAAAATAGAGCTAACCTATGACCCCGCAATTGCACTACTGGGTATTTACCCTAAAGATACAAATGTAGTGATCTGAAGGGGCACGTGCACCCGAATGTTTATAGCAGCAATGTCCACAACAGCCAAACTATGGAAAGAACCTAGATGTCCATCAATAGATGAAAGGATAAAGAAGATGTGGTATGTATCTACAATGGAATACTATGCAGCCATCCAAAGAAATGAAATCTTGTCATTTGGGTATTATGGCTAGTAAAATAAGTCAATCAGAGAAAGACAACTATCATATGATCTCCCTGATATGAGGAAGTGGAGATGCAATGTGGGGGGTTTGGGGGGTATGAAACGAATAAATGAAACAAGATGGGATTGGGAGGGAGACAAACCATAAGAGACTCTTAATCTCACAAAACAAATTGAGGGTTGCCAGGGGGAGAGGGGTAGGGAGAGGGTGGTGGGGTTATGGACATTGGGGAGGGTATGTGCTATGGTGAGTGTTGTGAAGTGTGTAAACCTGGGGATTCACAGACCTGTACCCCTGGCACTAATAATACATTATATATTTATAAAAAATTAAAAAATTATTAAAAAAATAAAAAGCAAAGGGAACAAAACCTCATCCATCATACATGGCACCCAATGTTTCTATATTCATTATTAGTGGAATAGTTAAATTTATACCAGTGAGCATCTGCGATTGCATTATCAATATCTGACTCAAGCCTTAAACTTCTGATCTTTTCAGTTGTGGAATGTCATCCACCTTAGCCAGACAGACAGACATGGCATCCTGACATGTAGCTTCTTCTATTATCCTGTCTGGAGCTCTTTATTTATACAACTGTCTGTGTACCAGCTTCTTGGGACAGGCTTTTAACTCTATTTTAAAAGGAATTCTATCTTGTGGATGTAAGAATAAAGCAAGCAACTTGGCAGGGGATTGATGAGAGTAAAAAAAATATTTATCCTAATGAGATTTTCTACTGGCAAATCCAGTTGGTTTTGGGTTTTTTTTTTTTTTCTATAACAGGAAGCAATCTTTATTGCTTCTTTAAAAATGTCGAGCTGGCCTTCCTTCCTGGTTCTGCCACGGGAGACGGCTGAAAGAAGATGCTACATCTTCATCTCTTGGAGCAGCAGATGTAGCTCGCTGGCAGCCCCAAATCCATGCTGGCTCTGCAGAGCTTGTCTCTCTTTGTCAGGTGTCTGGTAACTAACCAAAGGCAACTAACTAAAAGGCAACTTTTAAACTTGATATGGTAGAGTGGAATGATTTTCTCAGCTTTCCAACAGTGAACTACCTGGTAAGGAGGGAATACTACCTCTGTTCCTGTATGCAATGAGGCACCTGCTGCTCTGTATGTTAAAATATAAGGCAGGCCCAGTGCTGGCATCCCAGGGCAGACCCAGGGGACAGACTAGCCTCCTTCTAGAGGGTTCTGGTAGCAAAAGTGGCCCAGCCACCACTTGGCCTGCCTTAGATTAAGATGCATAAAGAGAAACGTTACTATTGCTTTAAAGCAAATGCTTTATTGAGATACAGGGTAGTCATTTGCATACATGTTTATGCTAAAGCCAAATCTGTCTAAATAAGCATTTGCAGAAGATTTTAATAAAGAAAATAAGGGAAAACCTGCATATATATGGGTGGGGAATGGAAGAAGGTGAAAAATGGGAAGTCCCAAAGACGGAGATTAAGGGCTCCTGATACAAGCAGAACATGCATCTTGTATCTATTTCACTGCCCCACATGTTATTAGAATCTTCTGCTAAGAAAGGATTTAGCAAGGTTTTTCACGGAAAGGCAATGCTTCTTAAATGTTTCTACCACATGAGCCACTTAAGTGGCCACAAAAGCAAATGCTATTTAGACGGATTTGGCTTTAGCATAAAAATTCATGCAAAAGGCTACCTTACACCTCAAAAAAGCATTTGCTTTAAAGCAATAGTAATATTTTTCTTTATGCAGCTTAGAGTAAAACTGACACAGAAGGAAAATGTTTCGTGTTTACTCTGTGGCTTGTCCTGCTTCCCTCACACCCGCCAAGCCCATATCCACATTTTCCACACAAAGCATACTGTCTTGTGCTTCACGGGAAAGGCATGCCTGGTTGTAAGGCAAAGAGCAGCAAGAATGGGGTCGGTGACTGGAAAGGTATAATGAATTGTCCATCTTGGGTCTGATCTTTAATTAGACACAAAACCCTAGTTTGATCTAATCCTTTCTATCCTGAACTTTTGTATATTTCCATGCCACATTTTGTGAGGCTCTGTCACATAAATATAAGGGCCTTCTGTCTTCTGAAGTATTAAGAATAACCATTAATAGTAATTTAACTCTTTTAATACAGCTGGCCTTGTTCTAAACACTTTATATGAACTCAATCACCAAAACAATCGCAAAGAAAAGGTCTATGATTGTTATTCTTATTTGCACGTGAGAAAATGGGGCCACAGTGAAGGTGAGTAAATTGCTCAAGGACACCCAACTAGTAAGTGAAAACAAGCACTATGCTTCTAGTCTGCTCTTCAACACAGAGAACATTTCAACATTTTAGAAATTGTCAGAGTTGTGTCAGCTGAGTGGACCAGTAAGTCCTGATAGAGCATGACAGGTTACACTAAGGGGATAAGATGCTAACTGCAGAACTCCTTTGGGAGCCAACCGGAACCATTTTGTTCCTTGGGATCACTCACTTCCTTTGGGGGCCTGCCCAGTGTGTGTGTGCGAATGCAGGGTGCTTTTCTGTGTCACAGTAACATGGACCACTTCTCTTTCCTGCTTGGCCTTCATTGCCTGGCAACTTTTACAAGTGAGCCTCTTTCAATATAGGAAGTTTGACAGGATAGATAGAGAACAATGGAGAAAGAGACCATGAGTTCCCGGGTTGTTCTTCACCCATAAACTGCCATCTCCAAAGTAAGGCAGGAAAAGGTAAGTGCAAAATAGAGGAAGTATCATGCTGTACGTACATGTGAAAAAGGCAGGATGTTTAATTCCAACTAAGGGGATCAAGATGTCTTCCCCGGGAACATTTCAGGCTAAGGAAATAATGAGCAGTGCTTCTTGAAGCTAAAAACCGTGATTTCAAAAATGACTTTGCTTCCCAATTAGTTAAAAAAAAAAAAGGTATATTGGTTAAAATAAGTATCTACTGCAAAGCTAATATGTTATAAAAAAAAAAATTAGGTAATGGCATCCAGATCCTGGCCACAAAATACTGCGTTCCATTAATAGGACCAGGACTCCTTGGGAAAACGGCTGATTACAGGGCTGGGGAAAGCACAGGCGAGCTTGGAACATCTTGTGCTGGGTAAGCAAAAGAGTCCTCGGGGAGAAGAAAGAAAAAAGAAAAAAGATGAAGACATGTCAAAGACAGTCCAAAAGAACATGTTGGGGATAGTTGTGGTAACAAAATAAATAACGACAGTCACAAATTATAAATCATAGAATAAAATCAGAGTCTATGAGATCATAATGATATAAATAACTGAATAAATCAATTGAATAAAGAAATACAAGGGGAGGTGGGAAAGCTCTTCCTTACAGTAGAATGCCAACCAAAAAATGTAGTAGGTATGCTAGAAGTAGAAAATCACCATTTGGTAAACACCATAGTACTTGTTTCAGGTGAAAATCATTGTGGAATGCTACAATTAAGTTGGCAGTATTCATTATTTTTTCACCACACCCAGTGCTCCATGCAAGCTGTGCCCTCTATAATACCCACCACCTGGTATCCCAACCTCCCACCCCCCCCCCCCCCCCGCCACTTCAAACCCCTCAGATTGTTTTTCAGAGTCCATAGTCTCTCATGGTTCATCTCCCCTTCCAATTTACCCAAAAGCACATACACAGTTTCTAAATATTTCCCTCAAACATACTCCTTGGGTATATACCATATATACTTAGTGTCACATAATACAGGACATACTAAAGGAAAAGTAATAACTTTACACAGGAGAAACCTGGTAGACATCACCACCAAGGGACCAAAGTTAACATCAGCAGTAACAAGAAACAAACATTATGCACCCTTCCTCCCTAGCAGGAAGCACCGAAGAGAACACAGCATCATTTCCGTGGTATTCTTGCCCAAAATGCCCAACATGAATTTAATCATTAGCAAATATCTGAAGAGCATCAATGGAGGGACATTCTACAAAAGAACTGGCTAATGCTTTTCTAAACTGTCACAATGACAAAAGACAGAGAGGCCAAGGAACTGACTGAGCTTAAAGGAGACCAAAGACACATGAAGATGAACTGCACTGCATGATCTTAAAGTAGATAAGGAGCAGAAGGGAATGTCAGTGAGACAATCGAGAAATACGAATACAATCTGTAGATCATATATTATTATTGTGTCAATGTTAATTTCTAGATTTTAATAATAGTACAATGGTTATGTCAGATGTTAACACTTGTGGGAATCTAGGTGAAGGATATATAAGAATTTTTGTACTATTTCATACTACTTTTTAATTTTTTAAAAAAAGATTTTATTTATTTATTTGGCAGAGATCACAAGTAGGCAGAGAGGTAGGCAGAGAGAGAGGAAGGGAAGCAGGCTCCCCACTGAGCAGAGAGCCGGATGCGGTGCTCCATTCCAGGACCCTGAGATCATGACCTGAGCCGAAGGCAGAGGCTCTAACCCACTGAGCCACCCAGGCACCCCCTACTTTTTAATTTTTAGAACTTTTAAAAATTTGTGAGAGAGCATGAGCTGCGGGAGAGGGAGAGAGAGAAGACGATTGCCCACTGAGCAGGGAGCCCTACTGGTGCCTGGATCCTAGGGTTCTGGAATCACAACCTGAGTTGAAGGCAGACGCCTAACTGACTGAACCACCCAGGCACCCCTATTTTTACTTCCTTTTAATGTTTGAAACTGTATCAGTGGATAGTTTAAGATAGAAAAATATCGACCATAAATAGAAATTTAACAATCATAAGATATAAAATAAATGGAAATCATGCTTTCTTCTCATCCCGAAGTGGATTTAGATAGCACTCCCTGTTTTAGAGGTCTCCAAGGGAAGAAGTCTGGCTCAGCATGGCTTGTTTGGAAAGTGGCGGATAGGTCTCTGGTGCTGGCCTGTTTCTGAAGAGATGCAGTGAGAAATGGGTTGGCTTCTGATCCTGGAATCTGGGGTAAGAAAACTTGATTGTGTATTTCCAAACCCCAAGGACTGCGCTTGGACTTCGACAGCCAGGAGATCATAGTTAATCCTGACAACTCAATTCCACTGTCATTTTTATCTCATTTGTGTGTGTGTGTGTGTGTGTGTGTGGTTGTTGAGTGAATCCTCTGTTTTCCCAAAGCGACACATGGGCATCACATAAGGAGTCAATGCTTAAAGGCTTATAACCAAAAGCACCAGACCTTTGACTCTTTGCCTTTACCCCAGAGGTAAGCCCTTCCAATATATATTGCTTATTCTAGTGTTAATCTCTATGTTTCTCAATAATATTTCTGCATTATGCTCTTGGTCCAGCTTTTTAAGACATCATCTGTTGACTTCCCTTGGAGGTGAGGATTTTAGCTCCTGCTCATACGCCCTTCTTTCTTCACCATCTTCCCAATATGTTCATGTCTCAGTTTAGGGGTAAGTTCCTATTCCGTGTTTTCATTTTAATGACTCCATATTTAGTGCCCACTGCCAAGCAAAGTAGTTTACAGTGTTATCTTGCCTTCCTTCTGTAACTTCTCATTTCTCCTTCAGTTGACAATTTCTTCATTAACAGTTTTATTTGGAGCTTTACTGAATCTTTCCATACGTTGTGCAACTGTCTCTCAGTACAGCTTTCCACATGGTCAAGCTTGTGAGAAACTCTCTTCCTTCTCTCCTTTTCCTGGCAGCGTCCCACCTGGAGGCTGCCATCTTCCTGCCGCAGCCCACACTGGAAGCGCTCTGTGCCGCTGCCCAGCTGTCGTGCTGGCGCGTCCCTTCCTCTCACCCTGGAAATCCCCTTCTTCCTCTAAAGGAGTTGGATCCTGCCGCTTCCTCCTTGTGGCTTTATCCTCTCAGTTTGGTGCAGCATATTTTCCAGTAGCTTTTGAGGGGCTGTGTTGGGAAGTCAAAATGTTCTTATTTCCTCCGCCTTGGTTTGGGAGGTTTGCCTACTGTCGTTTTGCCTCGAATTTTGAAGGCTTGCTCCATGGCAAGTGACTAGTGCGAGAGTGACCGTGGGAACAATGAAGGGACTTGCCACTTTTTCCCACTGGGGTTTTCCTTCACAACAACATCCATATCTGTTAGTTTTTTCCTTGAAAAAATATTTTTCATAGAAATATTCTCCTATATTCTACCTAGGGAAAGTGTAACCTGGCTATAGTGACCCAGAAATAAGTGAGAGTAGAGGTCTGGGGTCTCACTTCATAAATTTTTAATACCCCCCCCCCCGCCCCCAGCCCGGCCCTACCTTCCTTTATGACTTGTCTCCCTTAGACGACAGCTGCTCAATTGCTCCAATGTATATACCTTTTGCTTCCTTCATTGCCTGCAGACCTGGGGACATCGAATCTCCATAGATCCGTTGTTCTTTTAAACAACCACCTTGTTTCCAAGTTCCCACCTCACCCCCATCCTCTGTGACGGTGCATCTAACGCTCTAACCATTCTGAGATTGCACAGTGGAGATTAATTTTCTTCTCACCTGTGGGCACTTCAAATAAATCTTCCCTCAGTTCTACTAAGTCATTTACAATTCCTCCATCCTTTTTCCACCTTCATATATAAGAGTCTGGCTTTCCAGTTGTCTGCTACTTTTATCAGAAAGGAAATTTCTATTTCTGTTCCTTGCCCTGTATGTTATTTATCGGGTGAGTTTAAAAAAGATTTTATTTATCTATTTGACAGATAGAGATCACAAGTAGGCAGAGAGGCAGGCAGAGAGAGAGAGAGAGGGAGGAAGCAGACTCCCTGCTGAGTAGAGAGCCCGAAGTGGGGCTCGATCCCAGGACCCTGGGATCATGACCTGAGCCGAAGGCAGAGGCTTTAACCCACTGAGCCACCCAGGCGCCCCTGATTTTTTTTTTTTTTTTTAAGAGATAGGGGCAGAAATATTTAACTCTGGTATCTTAAGCCAAGAGGTGTCCTTGTTTTCCAAACAAGGAAACTGAGACTCAGAGATTGGGTGGCTTTCACTCCCTCACCTACTCCCTATTTCACCAAAGCTGCTCTTGTCAAGGTTACTGATGGTCTACACTGATGGACAATTCCCAGTCCTCATCTGACTTGACCTATTCATAGCGCTGTTACAGTCAATCCCATCTTCCCCTTGACATGTTTCTTATTTTCTTGTTTTTGTTTGTTTTTTTGCTTTTTTGCTTTTTTTAACCTGCTCTCTTCCTCCTCCCAGCCTCTGAATATTGGAGAGCCCCAGGGCTCAGTCCTTGGTCCTTTCTTTCTATATGCTTTTCCTGCTTCTTCTTTCCGTTTTTACTCCCTGTGTGATTTACCAATTTCCAATGCTTTAAATATCTTTAACATGCAGACAACTCCCTCATTTACATCTCCATCTCAGGCCTGTCTTCTGAGTTTCAGATTCAGTGCCCAACTGCCCACTCAACATCTCTACTTGGATTTCTACTGAACATCTCAAACTCAAGCCCCCTGATCTTACCCCACAAACCGGCTCTACCTATAGTATTCCCCATATTAGTTAATGGCAGTTTCTGGCAGCTTCCATCCTTCTGGTAACTCAGGCCTAATACCTTAGAGTCATTCCCCACTCCTCTCTTTCTCTTACACTCACATCCAACCCATTGGGAGCTCTTCTGGTTCTACATTCAGTATTTATTCAAACTCTATACTTCCATAGCTAGCACCTTCATCCAAGCCATCTTCTCTCTCACCTAGATTGCTACAATTATATCCTCATATCTCCCCACTCCTACATGTGCCCCTTTATAGTTCATTCTAATTCCAAGCCAGGGGGATCCTTTTGAATTATAAGTCATGTTATCTTTGTCCAAAATTTAGAAGACTTTCTAAAGACTTAGAAGACTTGCCAAAGATTTAGAAGACTTGCCAAACGTCTCTATAATCTCCCTAATCTCTTCTCCTACACTCTTCCTTCTTCACTCTCTGCAGTCACACTGGTGTCCATGATGGTCCTCAAACACAATAGGCTTCTCCCATCTCAGGATCTTTGCACCAGAAACAATGTCCTTATTGCTTTTCTAGTTACTCACTTTACTCCTTTGGGTCTTTGCTGGCATCTTACCTTCTCAGTGACCACTTTCAACTCCCTAAGCATCCCCTCCCTTACTCTTCTGCTCTACCTTTTCCTTGGTTCCATGACACTTGATCATTTTCTAATCATTCTACATAACTTAATTTTTTGTTTCACTGTTTATTTCCTGTCTCTCTCATTAAATCAAATGTGTCTCACAAGGGTGGAAATCTTTGTCTATTTTGTTCTTTTGGATATCCCAGGCATCAAGAACAATGCCTAGTGTATAGCAGGCACTCATTAATAACTGAATATAAATAAATGAATGAGCCTAATTTTAGACCTATTTTTAGTATACCATGTTCTTCTCTGGGTCATTGTGAGTGCTGTAAGATGACATTTAAAATGCCTCCTGTCAGTTTTTTGAGAAAGGAACTTTAGATATTTGTCTTATGCTTGGGAAGAGAGTAGGGAAATTGATGGGAGAAACAAAATTTCACCATTTTTTCCTTCCCCAGTTTTTCTTTTTGGTCTCCATATCTCCCCCTCCCCCCCTTTTTTTGTTTCTGTTAAACTTTGTGTGGATTTTTATATCATTTGTTTTTTCCTCTTATTTAAAAAACACTCATTTCTAGGTGTCATTAGGTTCATCCCATTACCAAATATATTTCCAGTTTCCGTGTTAATGACACAATACTTTCCTTCTTTCTCCAAGTAAAAGAGAGTTCTGCTGATAGTAAATTTACTTTGTTTTCCTTTCTACTGCTTCCCTGTACCCATCCCTTCCATCCATTAGCCATTTAGAAAATAAAAACAAATGTTCTTATATAAGTAAATTCTGGCTTGACTGTATTACGGTTTCAAAAGTTGTTTAAAAGTATCTCTCTAATTACCATTAATTTTTCATGATTGGCTTCACTGAAGCTAGTCACAACACAAATTCACCTTTCAGAATTTAAAATAGAACCAAACCCAATGTAGGGATGCATTTAGAAAGGATGGATAAATTCCAAACTGCAGAGGCTGAGGTTTAGTAGCTTATAATCTTTTTCAGTATTTGACCCTTTAGCAAATAATTACTTGCCAAGGTAGAAATGAACTTTCAAAAGTCTTCAGATTCCTGGGGAGATTTTGTGGGGAAGGGCCCTGGTGGGGTTTGGGAGGCATCTGTGCATAATGGGTACATTTTATACATGTGGCCAGATGATGTATTTTGTAATTTGTGGAGACTTGAATTTTAAGCACACAAGGTTTTCCTAAGCTTCCTATTATATTGAACATCATGGTATTTTCTTATAAAACAAAAAAATTTGTTTTCTGAAACTAAGTTAATTTTTTTCACCTATAATTTAAGTCAGATTGATTTAAATTAGGTAAACATATGTAAATAGTATGTGGAACAAGCATGACTTATGATAATGTAATCACAACCCAACTTTATTTTTTTAATCTCCCACTAGCCCTTTACATTCAGTGGGAACAAGTATCCCTGATGAGAATTCAGGCTGGTCCCACATCATTTAAAATCATAAATACAGCCTCCATAGCTCTCAATCAAAACTCCAAGCTCTTACTTTTCCTTTTCCCTAGCTGGAACCTGCTTCGAGTAGCAGTCTGCAGGAAGGTGCGGTGAAATGGGACATGGCTGGTCTCTCTTTTCCTCTACTGAAATGGGACATGGCTGGTCTCTCTATTCCTCTACTTCCTGCTTCTCTTCTGGGCCCCTCTCCTACCAGATCTGGGTGTTCAGCTCCAGCCCCCACCTCCCACACCTCGCCTCCAGGAGGACAGACCCCAAAAGAATCCCCCACATAGGAAACCTTCACAGATGCCCTTTCTGTCACCCCCACGGAAGGCGCACCCTCCTGCTAAACGAGAGAAGCAGCCCACTTCTCCACATCTAGGTTTGTCAGACACGAGTCAGCTCCCACGTCACTATACTTCCTAACTGTGAGGCTCACATTTTAAACAATCTATGCAGCCTATGGATTTTGCAACTCCTCACCCCTGGCCAGGGTTGAAGTGAAGGGCAGTCCGCGCCTTCTGCTGAGGTGGGTTGGTACTCAAGGCATAGTTTTCTTTACATTTGCCCTTCTCACTAGATCGTCTCTCCTCCTCTCACTTAACCTTTATATTCTTGAAGCACGTGAGGGAGTTCCAGAATTACCGCAATGAGAAGTGGGGAAGAGAAGAGAAAGCTCATCTTTACTGAAGGATATCTATTTACAAATGGAGATGGGTTGCAACCCCGCTGTAATAACTGATGCAGGAAGGGATCCTCAGCAGATGCTAAAGTCAGGTTGTAGAGGACCGGGCTATTCATGTGGTCACAACAAATCAAGCACCCAGCTTACTTATTAAGTACCAAGTCAAAGAGGCACCATCATGATGGGGTAAGCTGGCAGGTATCATTTCAACCAAGCAATCAACCTTAACAGGACCCATAATGGGACACAGTGGCACTCAAGGGTCTTCTGAGGGACACACTGAGAAGAACTCAATGTCACCTATGTACTCTTCTTGCCAAAAGCTTCATCTAATCCTGAGAAAAATGATCAGACAATCCAGACTGAGAGACATTTTTCAAAACAATTGGCTTGGAATTTTTAAACATGTCAATGTTTTTAAAGAGGAAAACAAGTGGTAGAGGAACCGCTTTAGACTAACAGAGATTGAAAAGCCATGAAACTAAATAGAGTGTGGGGCTCTTAATTAAAACCATGGATCCAGGTAGAGGAGGAGAAGATGGCAGCAGAGTAGGAGGACTGTAGGTTTGCCGCATCCCACGAATACAACTTCCTAAAGATTGTATCATCCTTAATACCCCAGAAATCTATCTGGAGACTGGCAAACAAACTCTACAAATAAAGGTGGAGAAGAGGCCACATTGAAGAAGGTACGAAGTGTGGAGATGCAGTTTGCGAGAGAAATATATTGTGGCTGCTGCAATGAGGAGGGAAGCCGTGGTCACTGAAAGACAGACCAACACACAGGGAATGCACAGGGAAAACAAATCCCCATAGCAACTGGCCTGGAAACTGAGAGGGCCGAATTTTGTGAGTTCTTGAAACCAGCAGAGCTTAAATCCTGGAGTTTTAAAGGGTGGAGTGCTTGACTCTGGACAAGCTTAGAGGACACTGGGACTGCTCTTAGAAAAAAGGCAGAGCAAAGAGCCCATATATATATATAGCATGAAAACAGTGATCTAAAGAGTAACTGAGGCACACAGAGGGGAGGCTATTTGCTCATCTTGGTGCACATCCCAGAGAATTAGTTTTCACAGAGAGAACTCTCCAAGAACAAAGGAACTGGCAGGCACCACTTCCTTCCCTGCTCCACAGCATAAGCACAGCACCACCTGTGGAAACCAGGCAGAACTGACAATCACTACCTAAACTGCTTACACCAAACCCCACCCCCTGTGCTCTGGAAGAACTGCCCTTCCTGGTCACACTTGCCTCAGTCCCACTAGTGGGCCCCCTACCCCAGAAAACACATCTCTCAACCCAGGACTTTTGTGAAATTTTGGTTCTAGTGGAGGCAGCAATAGGTCTTGTTTCACAAGCAGACCAGAGCACACCCAGCTAAAACAAGCCACATTCAGACCAGGGACCACACGCTGCCCACAATAGGCAAAGAGAACCTCTACAGACAACTGGCCCAAAAGATAAAGCAGCCAGGACACAATAGCAGAGCGCATGCAGCACACATTGGAGATACTCTCAGAAGCCCCAGACCCTGGGGAATAGGGAATGTTAAATTGTAGGGCACTACAGGAACTCTTCTTCATAAAGCCATTACCTTCAAAAATAGTAGAGGTAGCTGACTGTCCTAATACAGAGAAACAGGCACAGAGACTTAGACAAAATAAGAAGACAGAGGAATCTGTCTCAAATGAAAGAATAGGGCAAGGCCATGGCTGGAAATCTAACTGAAACATATATAAGTAACATGCCTGATGGAGAACTGTGATCGTAAGGATACTCACCAGACTGGAGAAAAGAGTGGAAGACATCAGTGAGACCCTTAACACAGAGATAAGGAATAACATAGCAGAGACAAAGGGCTCAATAAACAAAATGAAAAACATGCTTGATGGAATGAACAGCAGGATGGAAGAAGTGGAGGAATGAATTAATGACTGAGAAGACAGAGTAAGGGAAACTAAAAAGCTGAACAAAAAGAATTATGCAAAACAAGAACAGACATAGGGAACTCAGTGACTCCATCAAATGTAATACCATTTGCATTATAGGAGTCCCAGAAGAAGAAGAAAAGAGAAAAGGGGACAGAAAATTTATTTGAAGAAATGATAGCAGTAAACTTCCCTAATCCAGGGAAAGAAACAGATATCCAGATCCAGGGAACACAGAGCACTTCCAACAAAATCAACAATAGCAGATCTGTACCAAGATATCCTGTAACTAAAATGGCAAAACACAGTGATAAAGAAAAAATATTAAAAGCAGCAGGACAAAAGAAGACAGTTATATACAAAGGAAACCCCATAAGACTATCAGTGTATTTTTCAGCAGAAATTTTCCAAGCCAGAAAAGGTAATATTCAAAGTGGCACGATATATTCAAAGTGCTGAATGGGGAATACCTGTAGCCCAGAATACTCTATCCAGCAAGGCTGTCATTCATAATAGGAGGAGAGATAAAAAGTTTCCCAGTCAAATAAAAACTAAAAGAGTCCACTAAACCACCCCTGCAAGAAATATTAAAGGGGACTCTTGGAGTCAAAAGGAAAGACCAAAAATGACAGTATGAAGGTAGGAAACACAAAAGCAACAAAAGTGAGTATTTCTATAAAAAATCAGTCAAGGAATTCATAAAATAAAAGGATATAAAAGATGACACCATATATCTAAAATGTGGGAAGGAGAGAAGAATGGGTTCAAATGTAAACAACCATCAAATTAATATTGCTATGTGAAGAAAGTATTATATATAAACCTAATTATATAACCTATATATAAAACCTATTATCTAAAAACCAAATACTAACCACAAATAAAAAACTACTAATAAATATGCAAAGAATAAAGAGAAAGAAACTCAAATATATCACTAAAGAAAACAGTAAACTATGAAAGAAAGGATCAGAGAAAATCTTCAGAAACAACCACAAAACAATAAAATGGCAATAAATACATATATATCAATAATTACTTCAAATGTTAATGGATTAAATGCTCCAATCAAAAGATATAGGTGACAGAATGGGTAGAAAAATAAGACCCATCTATTTGCTGTGCATAAGAGACTCATTTTAGATCTAAAGACACCTGCAGGTTGAAAGTGAGAAGATGAACATTATGCAAATGGGTATCAAAAGAAAGCAAGAACAGCAATACTTATATTGAACAAAACAGACCTTAAAACAAAGACAAAACAGATAATAGCAATTTAAAACAAAGACAAAACAAAAACAGCAATACTTATATTGAACAAAACAGACTTTAAAACAAAGACAAAACAGACTTTAAAACAAGAGACAAAGGACACTATATAATCATAAAGGGGATAGTTCAATAAAAAGATAAAATAATCAGAAATATTTATGCAGTCAACAAAGGAGCACCCAAATACACAAAACAGTTAATAACAAACATAAAAGAACTAATCAATATAAATACAGTAATAATAGAGGACTTCAACACCCCAGTTACATCAATAGACACATCATCTAAATAGAAAATCAACAAGGAAACAATGGCTTTGAATGACACACTGGACCAGATGGAACTAACAGATATATTCAGAACATTCCATCCTAAAACAGCAGAATACACATTCTTTTCATGTGCATGCTGAACATTCTCCAGAACAGATCACATATTAGACCACAAAACAAGCCTCAACAAATTCCAAAAGGTCATAGTCATACCATGCATTTTTTCTGACCACCACCCTATGAAACTAGAAGTCAATACAACATCTGCAAAGACCACAAATACCTGGAGGTTAAATAATCTGCTACTAAACAATGAATGGGTCAACCAGGAAATCAAAGAAGTTAAAAAGTACATGGAAACCAATGAAAATGAAAACATCAATCAAAATCTCTGGGATACCGTAAAAGCAGTTCTAAGAGGGATGTTTATAGCAATACAGGCCCAAGTCAAGAAACAAGAAAAATCTCAAGCTGACAATCTAACCTTTTATGTAAAGGAGCTAGAAAAAGAACAACGAATGAAGCCTAAAGACATCAGGAGGAAGCAAATAATAAAAATTAGAGCAGAAATAAATGTTATAGAAACTAAAACCAATGGAACAGGTCAATGAAACCAGGATCTGGTTCTTTGGGAAAAAAAATCAATAAAATTGATAAACCTCTAGATAGACATATCAAGAAAAAAAGAAGGACCCAAATAAAATCACAAGTGAGAGAGGAGAAATCATCACCAAAAACCACAGAAATACAAAGGACTATAAGAGAATATTATGAAAAACTATATGCCAATAAATTGGACAACCTAGAAGAGAGGGATAAATTCCTAGGAACATAGAACCTTCCAAAACTGAAACAGTAAGAAATTGAACTTTTGAACAGACTGACTCCCAGCAAAGGAACTGAGTCAGTAATAAAGAAATGCCCAACAAACAAAAGTGCAGGACCAGATTATTTGACAGGTGAATTCTACCAATCACTTAAAGAAGAGTTAATACCTATTCTTGTCAAATTCTTCCAAAAGCAGAAAAGGAAAACCTACGAATCCATTCTCTGAGGCCAACATTACCCTGATACCAAAACAGGTAAAGATACACAACAAGAGACCTACAGGCCAATAACTCTGATGAACACAGATGAAAAAATCCTCAAGAAAATATTAGCAAACTGAATCCTACATTAAAAAAAAAAAAATCATTCTCCATGATCAAGTGGGATTTATTCCTGGGTTGCAAGAGTGGTTTAATATTTGCAAATCAATCAATATGATACATCACATCAATTAGAAAAAGGATAAGAACCATATGATCATTTCAATAGATGCAGAAAAAACATTTGAGAAAGTACAACAAAGTAAATTTAGAGGAACATACCTCAATGTAATAAAGTAAAAATAAGTAAGAATAATTAAGTAAATAAGTAAAAAATAATTAAGTAAAAAGAATAAGTAAAAATAAATGTAAAATATGAAATCAATATACAGAAATCTGTTGCATTTCTATATACCAGTAATGAAGCAGAAGAAAGAGAACTTAAGAATACTCTCACTTACATTTGCACCCAAAATAGTAAGATATCTAAGAATAAGCCTAACCAAAAAGGTGAAAGACTTGTACTCTGAGAACTATAAAATACTGATGAAAGAAACTGAAGATGACACAAAGAAATGCAAAGACATTCCATGCTCATGGATTAGAAGAACAAACATTGTTACAGTATCTATGCTACCCAAAGCCATGAACACATTTAATGGAATCTCTATTAAAATACTAACAGCATTTTTCATATAACTAGAACAAACAATCCTAAAATTTGTATGGAACCAGAAAAGATCTCGAATAGCCAGAGCAATCTTGAAAAAGAAAAGCAAAGCTGGAGGCATCACAATTTCAGACTTCAAGTTACATTACAAAACTATAGTAATCAAAATAGTAGGGTACTGGCACAAAAATAGTCATATAGATCAATGGAACACAATAGAAAAATCCAGAAATAAACCCACAACTATATGGTTAATTAATCTTCAACAAAGCAGGAAAGAATATCTAATGGGAGAAAGATAGTCTCTTCAACAAATGTGTTGGGAAAACTGGACAACAACATGCAGAAGAATGAAACTGGACCATTTTCTTTTACCATACACAAAAATAAATTCAAAATGGACTAAAGACCTAAATATGAGACCTGAAACCATAAAAAATCCTAGAAGGGAACACAGGCAATAACTTCTTTGACATAAGCCATAGCAACCTTTTTCTAGATATGTCACCTTTGGCAAGGGAAACAAAAGCAAAAATAAATTATTGGGACAATACAAAAATAAAAAGCTTCTGCACTGTGAAGGAAACCATCAACAAAACTAAAAGGCAGAAGGAGAATATATTTGCAAATGATATATCAAGTAAGGGCTTCGTATCCAAAATATATAAAGAACTTGTACAACTCAACATCCAAAAACCAAAAAATCCAATTTAAAAATCGGCATAAGACATGAACAGACATTTCCCCCAAAGAAGACCTCCAAATGGCCAACAGACACATAAAAAGACGCTCATCATAACTTATCAGGGAAAGCAAATCAAAACCACAATGAGATATCACCTCACATCTGTCAGAATGGCTAAAGTCAACAAAACAATTAACAAGTGTTGGTGAGGATGTGGAAAAAGGGACCTTCGTGCACTTTTGGTGGGGATGCAAACTGGTGCAGCCACTTTGGGAAACAGTATGGAGGTTTCTCAAAAAATTTAGAGTAGAACTACCTTATGATCCAGCAATCACATTGCTGGGTATATGCCTAAAGAATAAAAAAACACTAATTCAAAGGGATACATGCACCACTATGTTTATAGCAGCATTATCTACAATAACCAAGATCTGGAAGCAGCCCAAGTGTCTGCTGATAGATGAATGGATAAAGAAGATGTGATCTCTCTCTCTCTATAATAGGATATTATTCAGCCATTAAAAAAGAATGGTATCTTGCCATTTCAATGACATGGATGGCACTAGAGAGTATAATGTTAAGTGAGAAAAGTCAGAGAAAGACAAATACCATATGATTTCACTGATATGTGGAATTTAAGAAACAAAACAAATGAGCAAAGGGAAAAAAAGAGAGAGAGAAACCAAGAACCAGATTCTTAACACTAGAGAACAAACTAATGGTTACCAGAGAGGTGGGGGCATGGGTAAAATAGGTGATGGGGATTAAATTAAGAAGCAGGGCGAGCATGGGGTGACTAAAATAAAGCTTAAAAAAGGAGTAATAACTAAAAGATATTGAGCACTTTATGTACTATCCACTGTGTTTTATAATTATTATACCATGTAATCTGTACTAACACCTGCTGATGCGTTGTCTTTGATACTAGAGATGATGACAAACAGAACCAGAAATTCCTATTAACTTTCTTAAAGCACAGGATTTCTAAAAGTTCTCTCAAGACAGAGAGCTGCCTATCCATTTTCAAAGTCCTTGCATTGTTCACTATATCACAATGACCTACGATTGCTTTCAGTTCGATTTTCAATGTCATATGCGCAAGAGGGCTTTGGTCTTCAAATCTTGACTGTATGAAAAACTGCAATGGGATGTAATAATACTGGAACTGGAAAAATGATTTGGATTTTGCTGATGTAGTAGAAAAAAATTAGTTTTGATTTTAAAATAAGACGTTAATTTGAAAAAAAACATCATGAAAAAAACTCACTTCCTTCTCAAAAACAAACACACAACAATAAAAACAATGAAATGCGATTAAATGACATTTTAGGGAACAGGAGGAATCTGGCTTGCATGTTAGATCACAGTGGTGGATTAATGGTAAAGTTCTTGAGGGTGCTGCTTGTGTTATGTTTGTATGGAAGAATGCCTTGGTCTCAGGAGACAGAAGTATATACGGGCAAAATGTCATAATGAGAGGAAGAAGGAAATAGAGGCAAAATACAGCACAATTTGGTGAATTGAAGTGAAGAATACTGGGTATTTATTTTTTCAACTTTTCCATAGGTTTTTAATTTCTCAAAATAAAACACTGCGGAAAAAAAACAAAACAAAACAAAACCCAGGAACTAGCTCTTCTGCAAGTAGACAAATAGATATTTGGCACCTCACTTTGAAATTTCTTTTCAATCATGTCTTAGTGCCTGGTTGAAACATCAGTTATGATGCCTTGTTATGCATCTGCATTCCTAAAATTATAAATTTATGTAACAACAACAACCACCTCAAAATATTCATACACTGCCATTTATGAAACATTTCCACTTGTATTACCTCCTGTTATCCTCACAACAATCCTGGAAATGGCCTGGAGAGGTCACGTTTTCCTTCTTGCCATTTTCCAAGTGAAAAACGGAGAAGCAGGAAGTCTGAGCACCTCAACCACATTCTTGCCCCTAAGACTAGCACCCTCTTCCTCTGGTTACAGACCCCATTTTTTTTTTTTTTTAAGATTTATTTATTTATTTGACAGATCACCAGTAGGCAGAGAGGCAGGCAGAGAGAGAGGAGGAAGCAGGCTCCCTGCGGAGCAGAGAGCCAGATGCGGTGCTCGATCCCAGGACCCTGGGATCATGACCTGAGCCGAAGGCAGAGGCTTTAACCCACTGAGCCACCCAGGCGCCCCCCCATATTTTTTCACATCACATTTTCAACACCCTGAGGGGGCAGGTGGGTTAACAAAGCCATTTACTCTCACATTACTTCAGGGTTTTTTTTCCCCAGAAAGGAAGAGGAAGACTTAAGGGTCTTTGTTTACTTACATGGTCTGAGAATGCCAGATTAGGAAGGACATGGGTGCCCCACTCACCCCCTTGAAGCAGCACGCGGCCAAAGCCTGTGTGAAATGCTGCTCAGTGACGGGTGGCTGGAACCCACAGCCCCACCGGCCTGGGCTGGGGCACTGGATAATTCTAGACCCCAAACCCTCCCCATGTCCCTATGAATCAGCTGCCTCACAACAAGGAACTGAGGGAGAGGAACTCCCCTAAGACTGAGCTGACATCCCCTCAGAATATGGAGGTAATTCTTGTCACAGCTCCAGGAAGATGACAAAGCACACAGAAGGAAGTTCAATGAGTCACAAACCCCCAGCTCCGGAATACTAAGCAGTTCGGTCTCCACCTGACAGCTGGGGTACGCGGAAGCCATGTCTGTTTTCTCTCCAGTCCCCTCTCCCTTCCTTGACTAAAAACAACTTAAGGAAAAAAGAACACCAACAAGTTGCCCTTTCTGAGCTTGGTAAGGGCCACAGATTTGTGGCGAGGAGGTACAATTGGCCCCCAGACACGTGGCCCACGTTCTCTTTGTGGATCTTCCTAAGGATAGGGGTTGTATCTCCTTTGCCTTCACTTAAGTCACAAAGAAAGGGCAGAGAAGGGGAGACGACAGAGGAAGCAGCTAAACTGCATAGAATATAAGCATACTCTTCTCCAGTATCTTCCCTTCTAACCAGGGCTTCATGAAATGAGGCTGAGAATCTCTGATATCCCAAGAAAGTACAACATACCATACAAGATAATCGCAAATAATTTGGGATGTAATTTTCTTTAACACCAATGCATCACATATTTTCTGCAGCCTGGGCACTCTTAATTTCTCAGTATGCTCTAGCAAAGGTACTTTTCGTAAAGCTCCTGTTCTGTGGAACACAGGTGAGAAAGATAATTTGTTACCTGGGGCTCCGAGGTGGGGCCGGGGGGAGCTCTGTTAACTCTGGACAACTTTTCGATGCCGCTAGAAGACTGCACGTCTGAAGCAAAATGTCACCAACTAAGAGCAGTGACCTCCGTAGCATGCCTTTGCTGTGCTGCTTAAGATAATTTACTCCTGCTCAACAAAGTAAGAGAAATAAGGAGGATACATAGAACTGGGTAGAGAAACAAGTAGCTCGTGAGACACAGGCAGAATTCACATAATGTATATGGCATGACTCAGTGGATTAGTAACCTCTGAGTCATGGTAGCCATAGATAAAGTAGGAAATGTGTGTGTGCGTGCTGAGTACAGAGGTGGAAGGATGGAAAATGTGATATTCACAATGCATCCAATGTGTGTGAGCCCAGACATTCAAGGTGTACTAAATATACATGAGATGCATGAAGACTCAAAGTCTTAAATCAGCCCCTGATTGGTGATCCCATTCTGGCTTTGAAAATCCTGTGCACAAGAAATGCAAAGAGTCCATGGCTGTGCCTCAGGCTACCTGGCAAGCTACAAGTAATGGCCAGGTGAATTTGGCCTTGAGGCTTTCCAAGAGAGCAAGTGTATGATTGACTCAGGCAATGTGTGTCTACTGAGCGTCCCTGCCCAAAGCTTGAATCTGATCATATAACTGCACCCCCACAGGGAAGGCCAACGTGGCAGAGAGAGAAAACAGGCCGTACAAACACTGTGCCCCAAGATTCAGGTCATTGGATCCCTCCACCGGCTTATACTCTATCCTAATTGTTTTAATCACCCCTATCGCTCTCCTCTGGCTTCTCACTATGTATTTTACATGACTTAATAAGCAATGTGATTCATGTATATTAATTTGTTGTGTGAGTCTTTGTGTTTTAGGACCTCTAGGATTGCCTGGTAGTGGACTTGGAGGCTACTAGGACATCAAGGTCATTCCCCACATGACAAATTTGCAGCAGGACCATGCACACAGCAGCAATGAAAAAGGATAGCTTTGAATTTAATTGCTGTGTACTAAGCAACATTGTATGCATTTTGTGTATATCATTCTAAAAAAAACTTTATAATAGCCCTATAAAGTAGAAATTAATACTTAACATTTTATAGATAAGGAAACTTATCTGTAAAGATAAGAGAGATCAGGGGCACCTGCGTGGCTCAGTGGGTTAAGCCTCTGCCTTTGGCTCAGGTTATGATCCCAGGGTCCTGGGACTGAGCCCTACAACGGGCTCTCTGCTCAGCAGGGAGCCTGCTACCCTTCCTCTCTCTGCCTGCCTCTCTGCATACTTGGATTACTGTCAAATAAATAAATAAAATCTTAAAAAAAAAAGGATAAGAGAGATCAAATAATGTGTCTAAAATGACACAACTGGGAAGAAATAGATGATGTGAGTTAGGGTCTGACTCCAAAGTTATACTCTTCCCATTTTGGGGGAGGCCAGGCTATTCCCTCATATCCTTCTCAGACCTCCCTTGGACACCCTCTCTAAAATCTACCCCCCATACTTCCATCCTTCTCCTAGGACCCATTTTTTTCTTCATATCATTATTACCATCTAATGTAACTTTCTTACTAACTTATTGCCTGAGTCCTCCACAAGAACATAATATCTGTGAAGCAGGGTGTTTGCCTAATTTATTAACTTCTGCTTCTCCCAGTGCACAGAAAAGTGCTTAGTGCACAGTGGATATTCAATGAATTTCAACTGAATGAATGAGTAGATCCTATTATTGAATTTTTTCTAGATATACTTTTGAAAATAAGATCACAGTCTCAAGATTGCCTTTCTACTGAACAGATGAACCCTGGAAAATCTACGATTACGCTAATTGTAAAGGACATGGAGGACTTCAGAACAATATTGCAGGGAGAAACGATAGGCTTTTAGAAAATCCCACTGCCAAGACTGTGCCTTGATTTCCAAGTGGTCTCACTGAAGACCCTGGTTGCCTCGGCAGCCTGACCACCTCTATTTTCTTTTCATCACATTATAATTTCAGGACTTTGGATTTCTCCCATGGTCGCTTCTAAGAAGAAATGCAGAAAAAAGTGGAGTTTTACATGTATGTGCATTATACAGTGCCTTCTAGAACCGGGCCTTGTTTGCCTCCTGAACCCACCTTGCTAACTCATTCAGAAGTCATGTTCTGTGCTGCTGCCCTGCGCAGGTGACGATCATGAGCCTCAGTGGGGTAGTAACTGCCCTGGGTGTACAGTCTAATAAGTGATAAAGCCAGGATTTGAAGCTGCGTCCCCCATCTAAGGTCCTCCAGTCTACTTTGCAGAAAGAACTGTCTCAGTGAGGAGGAGGCCCACAGTGAGCAGCAACATGAGATTTTCTACAAAACCATATCAATGGAATACTATGCAGCCATCAAAAGAAACGAAATCTTGCCATTTGCGACAACATGGATGGAACTAGAGCGTATCATGCTTAGCGAAATAAGTCAAGCGGAGAAAGACAACTATCATATGATCTCCCTGATATGAGGGAGTGGTGATGCAACATGGGGGCTTAAGTGGGTAGGAGAAGAATCCATGAAACAAGATGGGATAGGGAGGGAGACAAACCATAAGTGACTCTTAATCTCACGAAACAAACTGTGGGTTGCGGGGGGGAGGGGGGTTGGGAGAAGGGGGGTAGGCTTATGGACATTGGGGAGGGTATGTGCTTTTGGGTAAATTGGAAGGGGAGATGAACCATGAGAGACTATGGACTCTGAAAAACAATCTGAGGGGTTTGAAGTGGCGGGGGGGTGGGAGGTTGGGGTACCAGGTGGTGGGTATTATAGAGGGCACAGCTTGCATGGAGCACTGGGTGTGGTGAAAAAATAATGAATACTGTTTTTCTGAAAATAAATAAATTGGAAAAAAATAAAATAAATAAAATGTAGTTGAAAAAAAAAAAAAAAAACATATCAGAGACAAAGTGAATCCAACCATCCCCAAGGCTGTTTCTTAGAATGGATGAAAGAAATTTCTCTTTTTGTTAAATGACTTGTTGTTTTGTAATGTATAAGACATCATCTGACTAGGTCTAAAGAAGCAGTCTAATTTTTGGTGAATTTGCAGTAAAAATGCAAATAAAACTGATTTAATAAAATTGGAAGACTGGAAGACTTTTTTTTTTTTCCACAGGGTTGGTAGGTTTTGGCTCATCTTCTTGGATATGAAAATCATTTTCTCCAAATTAATTTCTTGAAAACTCAGCTGTCCCGGTCTTTCGGACCAGAAGGCTAAATTGATCTGATGGGCACTAGAGGCTCTCAGGAGCATCCTGGCCAGGGTCATGAATGAAATGCATTAGATAATTTTAATTTGATATAGGAATCCTCAGGGGCAGCTGAACTGCCAAAGAATCATCCCTCCATTCATTTCTACTCATTTAGGTATCAGTCAGTTTTCTGGAGAAAGACCTGGCATCCTGGAAATTACTGCCAGCCACCTGTCCTCAACATCACCCAGAAATATGTTGAACCAGATCAGGGACCAGAATGTTGGTAGATATTAGGAAACCAAAATAGGTTTTCAAGTACAGAAAAATAAAGTTGGATCTATTTAACTTTAGAGCTTCACTCATGCAGTTGCTCAACTCTTGTTCACTTATTCATCCCTTCGTTCATCCGTCTGTCTACCCACCCACCCACACAATAAGTATTTACTGAGCACCTACTATGTATCTGGTGCTCTGCTGTACTGGAGATACAGCCTGCAGATCTGCATGTGACCAAATTCAGTTGTCAGTAGCCATATGAGGCTATAAAGCATTTGAAATGTGGCTGATTCAGATTCAGATGTGCTATAAGTATGAAAAGCACAACAGATTTCAAAGACTTAGAGTGAAAAAAACCCTCATTAATAATTTTGATATTGATTATATGTTAAAATGATATATTTTATATATTGGGTTAAATTGAAAAAATATATATGTATTTTTAAAAGATTTTTTTATTTTTCAGTAATCCCTACACCCAGTGTGGGTCTTGAACTTACAACACTGAGATCAGAGTTGCATGCTCTGAGGCAGCCAGTCGCCCCTAAAATATATTTTTACAGTTATTTTTGTCTGTTTCTTTTTACCTTTTGAATGTAATTAATAGAAAATTCAAAATACACATATGACTTTATAACATTCATTGCTGCTAATGACTATTTGCATATTCCTTCCTGCTATTATTATGTCTTGGGGGAAAGGTTGAGAGTGTCTTACAGGGAAGTTAACACAAATGCAGAGCGATGATCCATTGTGCTTAGGTGATATTTCTAGGTTTTAGGTCATTAAATTTTCGTTCTGAAAACTTTGCTTTGGATACTAAATATCCAGGGCCAGTGTTGTGAAACTGAAAAACATGGAGAAAATTGGGGATGCTGCAATGTTTGTTACTTTCTGGTATTTTCTGAGCTGTCATTGGATATCCTAAATTCATGACTCTCCATGGATTCCTGCTTACATGTGGAGACACCAAACAAGATGGCTCAGAAGGAAGTAAATACTTACAGGATGGGCTATTTGACATGATGATATTGTGGGAACTAAGTAAAGCTAACTTCGATCTTGTGTGTCTTATTTAAAGAAGACATCTGGGGGTACCTGGGTGGCTCTGCTGGTTAAGCATCGGTCTTCAGCTCAGGTCATGATCCCGGGGTCCTGGGATCAAGCCCCGCATCGGCTCCTGGCTCGCTGGGGACCCTCCTTCTCCCTCTGCCTCTGCCCCTGTGTGTGTGATTTCTCTCTCCCTGTTAAATAAATAAAGTCTTGAAAAAAAAAATAAAAAGGACATCTGTGTTGTTTATGTCTGCATTGACCTGCTAGCAGGAAAAATAAATAAAAAATTTGGATTGTCATTAGGTTGGGAATAACACCTAATGACGAAGGGAGTGTGTGAGATTAACTAGTTTTGGCAAAAAAGCTCTAAATAAAAGTTAGAAGGCTGAATTCCAAATGTTTTTTAAATTAAAATTTGATTTCCTTTAAAAATCATCATCTTTTCAGATCAACATATTGGTGGGATTTCTTTTCTCCTTTCCAAAAAGCTATGCAAACAAAAACATTTCCCCTCTTTTTTTCTATTATTCACAAGTAGTATATGGTTTGCAGACTCCTTTCTTGCCCTCTAGTCATGGTCATCACTTCCTTTCTGGGACAATGAGAAGATTATAGAGAGAGAAATTAGCCTGACACTTGGAAAAGACAGAAAACTAAACCACAAAATGCCTAGTCCAGGTCCTCAGACACATGAATGCTCCATGTCTCTCCCTGTCTAGCATGACTCACACTGGAACGAGGTTTCTTTTGTCTAATGAACTCAAGAGAAGATTCTGAAATACACGCTGGGATTTATGGAAATACATTTAGAATACGAGTAGCATAGAGCGCAAGGAACTGTCAGTGACTCTACTGGTAAGAACACAGCAGCATAAGAAAGAAGAAAGGGGATACCGGGCTGATATTTTTTTTTCTGGGATTGGAACACATGGCATTGATGCCAGATATTGTAGCAGAGACAGATGGCATGGCAGATGCTGGGAAAGAAAAATGACTTACTACTAGGTGAACCAGAAAAAATAAACAAGGAGGGCAGAGGGGAAAAAGTATAAGAGTTCCCCTCTGTTGTCAGGAACATTGTCCCATGCTGCAAATGTAATTGCATCGCATAGGCTTGTAGATTGCAAATTAAGTGCCTTAACCACTTTCTCCACAGACAGCACATTTGGAATTATAGCTATTCTCTCAGGAGGACTCCTTTTTGTCTATTGTTTTTCCAAGGAAGGAGGGAAGAAAACAACTAATTGGATACATGATGCCTACATAAGATGAAGAAGATGTTACTGCTATCTTTTTCTGGCTCAGTTTGTTGCTATAGGATAAGTAGAAACTGAATGAAATTCATCTTGGTTTATTTTAGAAGCGTTCCCAATTAACATCCTTTCAAGGTGCAAATCAAATGAATGGGGTTGGCATTTTAATAAACTTAAATCAAAGTTGTTTAAAACATGTCCTAGAAAGCTGGGCTGGGCTCTCTCAATAGGTCCCTGGAGTTTAAAACAGGTGCCTCACCAAAATTATAGCTAAGCATGTATTGTGGCTCGACAGAGTTGACAGGAGTGGTTGAAACCAATAAAAATGATTTTTAAATGCTAAGGGTCTAATATGAGCTACCCAGACACACACATGCAGTACAGTGCCAACATACGTAGACTGAATCTATGAAAATTCATCACCATGCACTTGGCTGCCACTGTTGGATCACTTACATTAAACAGGAATGGATGTAATCAAGCCTAAAATTGCCAATGTGAGTTGCTGAAATAAAGAAAAGTATGTGAATGATATTAAGGGTTTTCTGGCCATTGCAGAAAGAAAAAAAGGAGGGTATGGGGAGCTGGGCAAGCTTCCAGTGATGATTTTGTCACTATATTTGCAGAGGAAATTGAAAACTAATTAAAGACTGTAGAGTGGGGCCCCTGGGTGGCTCAGTGGGTTAAAGCCTCTGCCTTCGGCTCAGGTCATGATCCCAGGGTCCTGGGATCCAGGCCCACATTGGGCTCTTTGCTCAGCAGGAAGCCTGCTTCCTCCTCTCTCTCTGCCTGCCTCTCTGCCTACTTGTGCTCTCTCTGTCAAATAAATAAATAAAATCTTAAAAAAAAAAGACTATAGAGTCACATTGACTAACAAATAACTACTATATGTTTTGGAAGGGGAATTCTGATATATATAATATTTATTTTCTGTACTGTTTTTAGAAATACTAATAGCCCTCTAAGGTAGACTCCATTGCACATGTACAACCTTCACTCACACGCAACTCATGGCTTAGAAACTCATTGCAAAATGAATCTCAGTAACAACATGGAATCCAGAAATAGCTTAGATACCATATTCTTCCATTTTTAGGGGAGCAAATGCACCCAAGGCCTCCCGGCAATCCCTGTCTGGTTCTCATTGTCTTCTTATCTCCTATTTCTTCTTCTCTCTATTGCCCAGATCAGTGTTGCCCTCTGCTACAGTCAAGTGGAAGTCACTAAATGCCGAGACTAAGTTTCCAGAGACTTGGATCACACCGGCATCTCCACCGGTCCCACCTGGGAACAAACAAGTATACTGAGTTTGAGGATACACATTTTCTGAAAGTTGGGGAGAAATAACAGGGAAGGGATTTCAGTCTGGAACAAATCCGACTTAATGAATTTCTGTGGTGTTTCCACGTTAAATCCCTCCAGAGGAATAAGACTTCGAGCTTGATGGGCCAGCTAGGAGTGGGTCCCTTCTGGTGGAGGGTGGGGAGAACTGAGTACATTCCAGCATGAAGGGGTAGACGGTGGCAGAGCTACAAAAATGCCATGTTCCTTGATCTTATCATCAAGTGCAAACTTCTATTGTTTGGCCTCCTTCCTTAGACTTCTGGACTTGGACAGCACCTCTTGACAACATAGCTTGAGAAAATGTTCTGCTTTGTGGAATTACTATATGAGAAACTCAGAGAAAACTAACATATTCTCCAATTCTAGCAAAGGCTGGACAATGCTGCAGTTACAAATTCTATCAGGTAGCAATCTTATGTTGTTAATGTTGTTTGTTTGTTTGTTTGTTTAGCACTATGAAGCTCCCTTCTACTAAATTTCAACCCATAATCAGTGTTCACACAACAAACACCATTATTTTGTCAATATCACATAGCTTAGAGCTTAGATCCTAATTGAGAATATCCTACTTCTGTAGGTATATCATGCAGATTACAATGTTTTCTGTTTGAGAGAGTCCTGCATTGTATCTCTAAAATTAGACATTGGGGAGGATGCACAAAATGGATAAAATGAAAAAAAAAAAAAAAGACCCGGGAAAATCCCAATGTTTTTCTATCCTGTACGTGGTATAATCACAAAGGATTCTTTTCCAAAGAGGAAAATAGTGGCACTGAGGCACTTAAAATGGGAAGCAATTTCAGTTTCACAGTCCCCACCAAATGGCATTGTATTTAACACTTTTGTTCATCAGATAGTTTCAGTGTTCTCTTTGAACATGTCATTGAGGAAAATGTGACATCATATTATCCTTGCAATAAGGACTTCATACACTAATAAGATGTTTATGACTGCTTTATGAAATACCTATTCTTTGCCTTGATAAAAATATGCATTTTTATGTCATTTCTATGGATAATTCTTATTATGAATTTCCAACACTGATATTGCACTATGATAAACTCCTGATTTACTCAGAGTCAAGAAAGTAGAAAACTCTAAGAGGAAGTTAGATATGTAAATATATATATTTTTAACATTTCTCTGTAGTTAACAGATAAATGGCAAGGAAAATAACTTCCGTATTTTGGGGGGAGGGTCAGGAGTGCAACCTACAGAAAAATTCGTATAAACTTTCATACATACAATCATTTGTAACTTCTATAACCTCTATAACCCTATAGCAAAAATAAACCTTTATAGAACCTGATTTATTACGAGATCCTAGACCACCTTTTGAATCATCAGGGACAAATTTATCTTCAGTGTAATTTTGAATAGTAAATAGAATTTGTCCTATTCTAATTCTTTGAAAATGTGTAACTGTATGTCGTATTATAAGCCTCAAATGACCAGAACATTGTTTTTTCCTCCTATGCCCCAAATATCTTTGTTCGTTTTCCCCTCAGGTAAGTCTAATCTATAAGACTGTACATCTCAACTAGAACATTCTAATATATCCTCCTAAATGATCTTCATCCTCAATCACCTTAGGTAGACTCCATAAATAAATGCAAGTTGAAGAAAATTTCGTTTTAGGAACATTCTCAATGTTCCCACAGAAGAGACCTGACTATTGTCCTCAAATAGTTGTAACAGAAAGGGAATAAAATATTGCAGCTTCCTGAGAATCAAAACCCAAATTGCAATGAAGAGTCTCATTTTGAAGTAGTCACTCCTAGAAAACCTCCATTCACAGTACCACTTAGAACCTGTTACCACAGATCGGAAGCTAATCAAACTTAGTCATTACAAAAGAGGAAGATCATCAAGGGACTTCCTCCAAAATAACGATGGCTGGGTTATAAACTCCCCTTCCAATTAATTTTATTGTTTCAGTTGATGAAATTGCAGAAGTGAAATGAACCTGGAAAAAGTGAGCACTGTAGCCAGCAGAAGCCACAGTCCCAATGCCTGGGAATACTTCAGAAATGAATGAAGAAGCCAGATGCAGAGCTCTGGCCTTGAGGGTAAATGCTGAGTCCAAGAGACATCGATGGGAAAGGTTTCCATTTTCCCCATTCAATCAAATCAGTCTGAATATATTTCATTTCCTACTGTTAGTGAAATAAGTCATCCAGTTAGAATCAATAACTCTAGAGTCTTTTATCCAATTTCTTCACTCACCTTCCATGGGGGTGTTGCTGTCCGGTCGATTGGCAAAGACCACATCCACGTACTCGAGCTGTAGCCTCTGGAGGGAGCCCTTCAATCCTGGGAACAGAGGCAGGAAAAATCCAAAAAGTACAAATGTAAACACTATTAGAAACAGTTAAAGTGTAAGAGACTCAACTCTAGGAAACAAACTGAGGGTTGCTGGAAGGGAGATGGGTGGGGGAATGGGGTAACTGGAGGATGGGCATTCCGGAGGTCACATGATTTGATGAGTACTGGGTGTTATATACAACTGCCAAATCTCTGAACTCTATCTCTGAAGCTTATAATACATCGTATGTTAACTGAATTAAAATAAAATAAAATAAAAAGAAATAGTAAAAGTTTGGTTTCCTTCAAAAATTTACTTAAAAAAAAAAGCACAGTATCAGTTTCAAAAAGACATTGAATACAATGATGTATTAATTGGCCCCTAGAGCCTTTAAACAATATATCAAAGACTGACTTGAATCTCAACAAAAACAAGTCTTATAGGGTGGCGTAGTTCGGTTAAGTGTCTGACTCTTGGTTTCAGCTCAGGTCATGATCTCAGGGTAGTGACCTTAGGGTTATGAGATGGAGCCCTGCATCAGGCTCCACACTAAGCTTGGAGTCAGCTTACGATGCTCTCTCTCCCCCTCTGCCGCTCCTTCTCTCTCTCCCTCTGCCCCGGCCCCCTGCTCTTTCTCTTCCTCTCTTTAAAAATAAACAAATCTTTTTAAAAAAGAAAAGTCTTATAACTTTCTCGATAGTTTTACTACTCCTACCCCACCAGAAAAATATACTCAGCAAAGCTCGTTCACAGTGACTCATCTGTTGCAATATCCAGGAGCCAAGTTTAGAATAAAAAGTGGCCTAAGAGTTTAACTACTTCATGAAAACTGCAAATCACTTTCATGTTATGAATGACTTAATGGGCTTACAGTGGGATGGGATATATTTATTGCTCATCAAAAACATTAAAATGGTATAAATCAGAAATAAATGACTGCCAAGGCCATCTTCATGTACACACGGGTTGTAACAGGAATAAAAGGGTTGGCAAATGAAGATCTTGCTTAACCTTTTACTAATTGAAACAAAGTTTGAAGAACCTTAAATATAGCTGAGCTCTACCATTTCTATTATTCCCTGTTCTTTGGGGGAAAAAACGAAAACAGAAGCTATAAAGACTTAGATAATATAAAGGAGAGAGTGAGAACTTAAAAAAAAAAGTCTGAAACCAATAATATAAATTTTAGCCCTACCATCTGGTCACATTCCTGTGAGTACTCCGAGAAAAAAAAAAAAAAAGATTTAATTTCAGTAAAATTAATACTTCCCTGAAATAGAATGTATTGTATATAATATTATGCAACCAAAAGGATGACAGTTCAAGAATCATTTTATCTCATTTCCATGAGGCACAGCATTTCCTTATCAGCCTATTTAATTCCTCAGGAAGACTGGTGGTTTTTCTCTTTTTATTATAGGCATAAAACTAATTGCATGTTAAATGAGGCTCTTATAAATTTAAATTTGGCTCATTTAAATTTGATTTTTCAAACTGGTTTACCAGCCAGCCACAATTACTTTTCTGACAGGAAAATGAAGTGCTTGGATATAGTTCCGGAAATATTTTTCATTCATTGAAAAAGGATTGTCTGGGACGGTGGCTTGTTAAAAGAAGCATTGATGAAGAGATTAGGGCAGACAGGTGTTATAAGGTCCAGTGCCCGCTCTCAAAAAACTGCAGTGGCTTTTAGGCCTGGGCTATCGCCAGCTCTCTGAAGGGGCAGCTTGAAATTAAATTTATCTTAAAAAGCCCTATGATATGAGCCACTTTTTGGAAGCAATTATATGTACTGGAGGAAGTGAGGAGAGGACAGAATAGCCAAATGGATAATGGGGTAGCGCAGGTTGGGAAGGTTAGAAATCTATACTCTAGTGTGCTATGGGATTCCACTTGGGTTATTTCAACACCACCCCCCCCCCAACCGATTTGGTGACTTAGGTCTCTGATCTGCAGTGGAGATAACAACACACACTACCTTGAGGATCATGCTTCAGGAGAGCAAATAAAACCAGCTTTCAAGCACTTTGTAAAGCACAGTAGTCTACAGAAATGCGGTGATTATCACAGCGATGCTCACATCTGGGAAATTCAGAATGAGAGGCGTCAAAGGCTAAATGCTAAAGATTTCCCGTAGCCCTCCTGGTTTTGGAACCAGGCATTTAGTGAGAGTCCTGGCCCTTCCTGGCGCTGGAAGCAAGTGTCTCCCTTTCTGATGAGGCCTCTCCCTCCAGGGTCTCTTCCAAACAGCTCAGCATGGGCTGAGAGTAACTACGAGGAAAAGCTGCAGCTGGCTCGGCCCCTTTATGGTGCTTGTGGTCAGCCAGGACTGGAGTCATTTACCCTCCCATGCCCTAAGCATGCACTAAATCCCATTCTGATCCCCAAACTGTGCTGGGCTCTGGGCGTGTGAAGATGCACGAACACTGTATGTATCCACAAGGAACAAACAGTGCATGGTGAGAGTGTATTGGGCACAGGCTCATTGTCGAAGGTAGTACTGTGTGCCCATAAGTGATGGCATGCACTCCATATGAAGGTCATTTTCAGTGTAAGTGGTCATTCCAAGCCACTCAATTCTTTCTCGGGAAGGCATTTTTTCCCCTTTGATATTTAGACTGAGATTCAGGTGTATTCGTGTGAAAATATGAGAAATCATTTGTTACATCTCGTCAGCTATACGTTCTGAAATGAAGTAACAGGAGACTGTGCCTCCATGACATCCTGTACCCAGCTTTGAAAATCCCAATCACATCAAGCCTTGAAATCCATCGTGCCAATTCTGGGTTTTACGCTCTGTGAGATGGCAAAGCATCGGTGTGGGACTGGGACGTGAGGAGTTAAACAGGGGAAATGACATCGGATTTCCATTTTGAGCTGGTCACGGGTCTGCTCAAGATGACTTGGAGGAGGCAAGAGTGAAAGCGGGGAGGGAGGCCAGGGAGAGGTCACAGTGCTGGGGCAAGTGGGCCAAGTGGGGACGAAGCGTTCAAATTCGGAACAAGTTGTGTAAGTAGATATAAGGGGACTGGCCGGTGTGCAGGATACAGAATGTGGAGGTCAAGGAACCAAGGGTGACTCTCTCAGACTTTTGGCCTGAGAAGTAAAGGGATGGTTACTAAGACAATCAAGTCAGGGGGAAAGCAGACTGGTGGGAGCCCACAGAGGTCGGAGCGGCACCTTCGTCAAGCACACGGAGCTCTTGGCAGTTGGACGGACCAGCCTGGCTTTCAGAGGCGTGGTCTATGTGTAAACGAGGCAAAGGGTTTGGGATCTGGTGTGCTAATCTGGGCTGGCCTGAATGACCTTGCTGACATCTCAGGCTCTTTGGGTCCTGCTTTCCTCATCCTTCCAAAGACAAGCTAGACTGAAACGATCTTTCTTCTTCAATCTTTCATGTGACCACAAACCAAATCAGGCACTCCTGCCCTTTCCCATTTGCATGCCTTAATTGTGCAGAGATAGTTAAATTGTAGCAACATGAAGCCACGTTCAACAAATGTCTCCTTGAAAGTCATTTAGTGTTGGTCTCCAATAAGCAAATAGTTGTGTTCTAGCTCCACTTAGCAATGTTTGTTGAACACTGGCTTGGGGCCAGGTATTGTTTCAAGTTTAAGTAGATGTGCAAAAATGCATTAACCTTGGCTGCAGAGGGGAATCGGGGCCACTAATCATAACCTAAGGCAGGCCACAGGCCCACTGCAGGGAATGCACTTGCTCACAAAACTTCGGACATGAGCCTGTCCCTCAGCACTAACCCAGGGTCAGTTAGAGCGAACACAGGAGAAGCAAGAGAAAAGCCCTCTGTCCTTGAGGAGATGTCTACAAGGTCACTGGCCATTCCTCACAAGTCCACAGGATACTTAATTGTGTTGTGTAAAGAAAATAGCTTTCAAGTGACTACAGAAAAGAGACAAAGTTTTTCTTTTAGGTTCTGAAGATGAACAGGAACTGTTTTGTTCGTAAGGTAAACTTTAATTCAATGTAAACCTACTTCATGGCTTCTAAAGAAATGTGCCCATTCCAGAAGTTAAGCAGGCTGGTGTGGTCAGAGATGGATCAGGGGCTCCGTGTTGCTGCTGAACTGTATAGGAACATGGAAATCAGTAGTCTGGAGATTCTGCGAGGGTTCTCTTCAAACATATTGCGTCCACACTTTTGCTTTCCTTCTGAGCTTGAAAAAAAATGTTGCCTTAAGCGATGGGCACTTTTTCCGTATATAATTTTCTGCCTTCTTCTCGGCAGACCTCTCCGTCATGACTTGAGATATGTCTGCTTATTATTTCTTTAAAATTTATTTGACACAGAGAGAGAGAGAGACAGAGAGACAGAGACAGAGAGCAAGCACAAGCAGGGAAACAGCAGGCAGTGGAGAAGCTGGCTCCCCACTGAGCAAGGAGCCCGATGTGGGGCTCCATTGTAGGACCCTGGGATCATGATCTGAGCCAAAGGCAGCTGCCCAGCTAACTGAGCCACCCAGGTGTCCTGTGTCTGCTTATTTTTTATAAAGACTGCACTGTATTAGAATAAGTCTGTGGCTGCTCTTCCCGTGATGAACCATGGTTACCCTGAGTGGGTGATTTCAGTTTAGTATGAACATGGAACACTGGGAAGGAATTTGTGGTGAAGCCATCTGTTAAGAAATTTCCTTTCTCATTGAAAAAAATCATAAATTATCTTTTTAAAATAAAGGTTCAGAGAAGCTGGGTTTGGCATTTGCCATTCATTAAAAAGGTCTAAGCAGTTTCTCAGATTATTTTCCTCTCCTACTCCTCAAATCAGGATAGTGAGTTTGTGGTTTGGATCACATAACAAAACGGTGATTCACCTGAAGGCCAAATATATACTCAGACACAGCCTTTGCCTATAAAAGCACACACACAGTACACTTTTGTCTTACAGTTTGACTTACCAAACTATTTCTATTCTTTCCTATAAGATACTAAGGAAACTTGATCTGCTAATTTTTTTAAAGATTTTATTTATTTATTTTGATAGAGAAAGAGAGAGCAAGTGCACGATCATAAGTAGGTAAAGGCAGACAGAGAGAGAGGGAAGCAGGCTCCCTGCTGAGCAGGAAGCCCAATGCAGGCCTCGATCCCAGGACCCTGAGATCATGACCTGAGCCAAACGCAGAGGCTTAAACCACTGAGCCACCCAGGTGCCCCTGATCTGCTAAATTTTAACACTTGCAAAAATTGGGACTTAAAGAATGTTTGTGGAATGGCTGAATGAATAGACTTTCAGAGCTAGAGAGGACCTTGGAATTCTAAATGGATACAATAAACCTCCCATTGTGAAATTTCTACCTCCTCCTTGTGAATCCAAGGAACATGTTGTTCCTGACTGGATCTAAGTAAAGGAACTTGGGTTCACTGAAAAGGTCTTTCATCTGATTTTTTTCGAAAGTGCATTATGTACAAGTCAAGTTCATTTTACACTCTGTAAACCAGCTCAGGTGGCCAAGGTCACCGGCACTTAATTGACCTGAACTCTACATGAATTGGACCTCTGTCTTGTCCTCTAAGAACACTTTTTAAATTTAATGTGCGTAAGAATCTCCAATGTTCATTAAGGCTACCTTCATCACAAAACAAGTATCAATGAAACCCAAGGACAATGATTTGTAAACTTCTTCCAACTTTATTTTGGGTCTAGAGCTCTCATGTCTCCTCCGCCCCCCACTTTGTTTTCCTGAAAATTCACTCAATTCCCTAATTTCAGCCTGCCTGGAACTATCCTTTCAACTGATGCTCTTGGACTCGTGAATATCTTTGTCTTTGGCTGAAACTATGAACTACAAAATAAATAGTAACAACATACCTAATAAATAATCCCAATTCTTTAGTCACAGAAATTTGAAATTTTGTGTTAAAGTTTGAATCTGGGTCAGTTTAAATTTCAGCTGAACTGGCCTATCCATCCTGAGAGATCAGCTCCTAAGAGAATTCCTGACTTGTTTAAAGGGACAGAGAATTTAAAGTATTTCTGTTATGTTGTTTGAGGCTTGTAGAAAACTGATTTAGAAGAGAGAATTTTGAAATGATGAGCACACTGGTAAATATTAAAACAATGGAGATTCAGTAAAAAGCACAGCAACTCTGACCATTCTTTTTTTCCTTGATTTTGTGTTCTCCGTTGATTGCTATCCTGAACCATTTCCTGAATCTCTTTTTTTTAATTAATTAGATTAAAAAGAAAAGAGGGGCAAGAACTTTCTAGGCAACACACTGCTGCTTTGTTTTTCTGCTTGATACAACAAGCTTACATGGATTATTTCTTTTTTGGGGAGGGGGTATTTCTCATGGTACATGACTCAAGTCACATAGGCAAGTGCTAGAGCAGGAATGATGACAGTTTTAAGAGACAGGCTGGGTTTTACTTTGCAATATCAAGTTGGACACCAAGGCCTGAGAAGGGATTTTGTTTGGACTGGAATCGGAAAGCTTTTTCTAGTGTTAGAATGCGCTTATTCATTGTGGTGGCCTTAGAATGTTACTTAGTAAAGGGTGTTCTTATCTATGGTATGAAGACTAACAGTTGCACTATTAAAAATGATGATGATAAAGACAAAAATAACATTTATTAAGTGCTTATTACGTGACAGATACTGTGCTCAATGTGAATTATCTAATTTCATTCTCCGTATAGTAGCATTGCAAGAGAGGAATATTTATAGTCCATCAAGGAAATGGAGGTTTAGTGAGGTTAAATAACTTGCACAAAGTCCCCTAGCTCATAAATGACACAGTTGGAACTTGAACCACTCTTTGTTTGGTTTCAAACCCCAGTGTTTACAAACATATTAAGAATCAGTTAATGAGAAATACCAAACTCATCCAAAAACTTTGAACAACCGAATGATATAATTATCACTGTTAAACAATTACATATATGTGAAATATAAATATAAATATATTCTCCAAGATCTGGCTTCAAAACTCTCCATTTTATTCTTAATTTTAAAATTAAAAAAAAAATAATCTCTATGTCCAATGTGGGGCTCAAACTCACAACACCATGATCAAAAGTCACATGCTCTATTGACTGAGCCAGCCAGGTGCCTTCAAATTCTCTATTTTAAATTAAACTAGTGAACACCAAAATTATTTTTTTTTCCAGTGGAAATCTAAGATCTTTCCAAGTTTTCTTTACAGGTTAATAAAGATCTCTAACTTCTAAACTGCAATGACTGGCTTCAAATTCAACATTATCTGGTTTTTTTGTTTGTTTGTTTTTTAAGACTTACTCATTTAATTGAGAGAGAAACAGAGAGTGAGTGAGCATGTAAGCATGGGGAAGTACAGGGGGAGAGGAACAAGCAGACTCTTCCCCTCAGACTCCTGCTGAGCAGGGACAGACTGAGCCTGGGTCCCAGGACCCTGAGATCATGGCCTAAACCAAAGTCAGATGCTTAGCCAAGTCACCCAAGTGCTCCTCAACGTTATCTTTTAGATTAGATTCATGGGGAGGGAAAAAACTTCACAGTGAAATGACAACCTGGAAGAAAATATTTGCAACAAATGGAGCTGACAAAGAGTGAACATTGTTAATACACGAAGAACCCCTGAAAAATTAATGAGATCAAGACACAAAAAACTCAAAAGAAAAATAGCTTAAGAACATGAAGAGTTGGTTCCCAGAAAAAGAAGCACAAAATTATAAAAAGTAGCTCAAACCATTACTAAATAAATGTATAACTAAACAAAATCAGATCATCCATCAGATTGGTATATTCCTCTTTTTTTTTAGATTATTTATTTATTTATTTGACAGAGAGAAATCACAAGTAGATGGAGAGGCAGGCAGAGAGAGAGAGAGAGGGAAGCAGGCTCCCTGCTGAGCAGAGAGCCGGATGCAGGACTCCATCCCAGGACCCTGAGATCATGACCTGAGCCAAAGGCAGTGGCTTAACCCACTGAGCCACCCAGGCACCCCTGGTATATTCCTTTTCAGAAAATAATTTAAAATATGTATTATTCTTTGACCTAATGATGCCATTTCTAGTATCTATCACATTTACATAAGCATGGCCACTTGTATAATTCTTTATAATACTAAAACCAAGAAATAACCTACAAATCATGTGTAGAGTGCATATGTATGTGGGGGTGTGTGTGTCTAAAATTATTTTAATTGCAAAAAAAGTAGGTTTTTTAGGTTAATATGTACAGCTTGATTCCCCTGGTTTCATACTTGTGGTTTTGTACTTATAAGAAAATGTCGATAGAATTATAGATAGATAGATAGATAGGAAGGAGATCAATTTAACTGTGGGGACAAGTTGGGAAGGACATGCCCCAGGTTGTCACACTGTGAAATGAAATGAGGTAAGCTAAGGGAATACTTCTTTATTTTTATTTTTAAAGTTTGTGAGATTAGATAGAGTACATTTCATGTTTTTATTGACTTTTATTTCATAAATGAAACCAGTTTAAAATAAAAAGAAAAAATCATTGGTTTTCATGATTAATTATGAATCTAAGGTTATAAAAATCTTGGATCCATATAGGTCCATTTAACATTTTTCCTTTATTGCAACAGGTACAGGTGGAACATTTTTGTTATATGTAGATAAATAAGAAATACATAAAAATTTCTCCCAATTCTCATAATCCTCCCAGTGAGGTAGAGTACTATTCTATTACATAATGGTTCTAGAAGACCATACTATTTCCTGTTAATTTCTAGTCTCTACAAAGTTTTGAGTGCCATCACAAAAGCAATGGCTCCATGAATCAATAACTGAGTGGTATTTTTTAATAATTTTTTAAAATGTATATAATACTCCTTAAAAACTATCATAGTCTTGAAAACTGTATGCCAATAAAATGGACAACCTAGATGGATTAGATAAATTCCTAGAAACATATAACCTCACAAAACTGAATCAAAAGGAAATAGACAATTTGAATATACCCATTACTAGCAGTGAAATTGAACCAGTAACCGACAAACTCTCAAAAAACAAAAGTCCAGGACCATAGAGTTTCATAGGTAAATTCTATCAAACCTTTAAAGAAAAGTTACTACCTATTCTTTTCAAACTCTTCCAAAAAAAACAGAAGAGGAAGGAAAACTTCCAAATTCATTTTATGAGGCCAGCATTACTCTGATACCAAAACCAGATAAAGACACCACTGAAAAAGAGAACCACAGGCCAATATCCCTGATGAACACAGATGTAAAAATCCTCAAGAAAATATTAGTAAACTGAATCCAACAACACATTAAAAAAAAGTCATTTACCACAATCAAGCAGGATTGATTCCTGGGATGCCAGGGTGGTTCAATATTTGCAAATCAATCAATGTGATGTATCATATCAACAAGAGAAAGGATAGAAAACGTATGATCATTTATAGATGAAGAAAAAGCATTTGACAAAGTACAACATCCATTCATGATAAAAACTCTCAAGGAAATAGGTTTAGAGGGAACATACCTCAACATAATAAAGGCCATATATGAAAAACCCAGAAGTAACATCGACACAATGGTAAAAAATGAGAGTTTTTCTCCTAAGTCCAAGGACAAGACAAGGATGTTCATTCTTATCACTTTTATTCAACACAATACTGGAAATCCTGGCTATGTCACTCAGACAAGAAAAAGGAATTAAAGGCATCTGAATTGGTAAGGAAAAAGTAAAACTGTCAATATTTGTAGATGACATGACCCTATATGTAGAAAACTCTAACGACTCCACCAAAAGCAATGACTAGAATTGAAAAACGAATTCAATAAGGTTTCAGGATACAAAATCCATATACAGAAATCAGTTGCATTTCTATTCAACAATGATGAAGTAGCAGAAAGATAAAAAATTCCATTTACAAATGCACTGAAAATAATAAAGTATCTAGGAATCAATTTAACTAAGGAGATAAAAGGCCTATACCTTGAAACTATAAAACACTGATGAGAGGATCTGAAGATGACACAAACAAATGAAAAGATATTCCATGCTCACCAACAAAGAGAAAAATTTTGTTAAAACAGCCATACTACCCAAAGCAATCTACAGGTTCAACACAATCCCTATCAAAATACCAATGGCATTTTTCACAGAACTAGAACAAATAATTCTAAAACTTATATGGAGCAAAATATCCTTAATAGTCAAAGCAATCTTGAAAAAGAAGGACAAAGCTGGAGGTATCACAATCCCAGATTTCAAGATACACTCCAAAGTTGTAGTAATCAAAATAGTATGGTACCAACACAGAAATAGACACATGGATCTATGGAACAAAATAGCCCGGAAATACACCCACGAGTACATGGTCAATTAATCTATGACAAAGAAGGCAAGAATATGCAACAGAAAAAAAAGACAGTCTCTTCAACAAATGGTTTTGGGAAAACTAGACAGCTACATGTAAAGAACGAAATTGGACTTTCTTAGACCATACACAAAAATAAACTCAAAGGGATTAAAGACCTGAATGTGAGACCTGAAACTCTAAAATTTTTAGAAGAAAACATAGGCAGTAATCTCTTTGACATCAGACACAGAAACATTTTTCTAGATTTCTCTCTTTTGGTAAAGGGAAAAAAAGCAAAAGTAAACTACTAGGACTACACCAAAATAAAAAGCTTTTGCACAGTGAAAAAGCCATCAACAACAAAAAAGACAACCCATCAAATGGGAGAAGATATGTGCAAATGATATATCCAATAAAGAGTTAATATTCAAAATATATAAAGAACTTGTACAACTTGGCACCGAAAAATATAAATAATCCAATTTAAAAATGGGAAGAAGACATGGACAGACATTTTTCCAAAGAATATATGCAGATGGCCAACAGACACATGGAAAGATGCTCAACATCATAATTCCTTGTCATTGAGGAAATGCAAACTAAAACCACAATGAGTTATCACCTCATACCTGTCAGAATGGCAAAAATTAAAAATGCAAGGAACAAGTGTTAGTTTGGATGTGGAGAGAAAGGAACTTTTTTGAATTGTTGGTGGGAACACAAACAGGTGCAGCCACTGTGGGAAACAGTATGGAGGTTCCTCAAAAAATTAAAAATAGAATTACCATAATTCTACTCCTGGGTATTCACCCAAAGAATACAGAAACACTAATTCAAAAAGATAATATACACCCCTATGTGTATTGCAGCTTTATTTACATTAGCCATGATATGGAAGCAACACAAGTATTCCTTCATAGATGAATGGGTTAAGGAGATTTTATATATATATATATATATATATATAAAATATGAATGATGGACTATTACTCAGCTATAAAAAAAGAATGAAATCTCACCACTTGCAATGACATGGAGGGATCTAGAGAGTATAATGCTAAGTGAAATCAGTCAGAGAAGGCAAACACCATATGAGATCACTCACATGCGGAATTTAAGAAACAAAACCAATGAAAAAAGAAAAAAAGAGACAAACCAAAGGACAGACTCTTAAATATAGAGAAAAAACTGGTGATTACTAGAAGAGAGGTGGGTGGGGGGAATGGGTGAAACCAGTGAAGGGGATTAAGAGTATATTTACTGTGATGGACACTGAGCAATTATGAAAGTGTTGATTCACTGTACTATACATTTGAAACTGTATAGTAATAATACTGTATGTTTACTGTATTAAAATTAAAAATATATCACAATAAAAAAATTTTAAATAAAATAAAATTATCATAGTCTTAGCACATGTCCATACAAAAGCCTGTACACAGATATTCGTAGCAGTATTATTTATAAGTAAAAAAATGAAAACATTAACTGATGAATGAAAAAACAAGATGTCGTCTATCTATACAATGGAATTTTACTTGGCAGTAAAGAGGAATGAAGTACTGACACTTGTTAAAACATGGATGAACATTATGTTAAGTGAAAAAAAGCCAGTCACAAAGAAGTACATATTGTAATGGTCTCATTCATATAAAATATCCAGAACTGGCCAATTTATACAGACAAAAGTAGATTAGCGGTGGCTTGGGGCTGTGGAAGAGGGTAGGGAGAAGGTGGGAAGTGACTCCTAGTGGGTACTAGGTTTCTTTGTAGAGTGATGAAAACGTTTTAAAATTCAATTTATGGTGATGATTGTACAACTCCTTTATACTCAGAACCAATGAACTGTGCACTTTAAATGGGTAAACTCTTATGGTATGTAAATTATACTTCAATAAAGCTCTTTTAAAAAGTCTTAGTGAAGTGTTTTATCAATGCCAGCACAGCTGTAAATGAGAAGAGTTTTAGAGAATTTGTCCTTTTTCTTTTGTGTTGCCAACTGTCTTCTCTATATCACCACACTCCTACATTAAAACCCAGAAAGACTGTTGTTGATCATGATTCTCTTTATAAAGAATTTCCACCCCCCCAAGTGGGTTTTGAACCTATTTGGTTGATACCTTTCCTGAATCAGCAGCCCAGAAATGAAGATAAAATGAAATGCTGTACCTACCTTCAATAATATGTTTTCTTGACAACCCTCTTTCCGTTTCAGCTCTAACAAGAAAAAGAAGCAAATGACTTTGAGTGGGGGTGTGTTTTTTTTAAAATTGCTGTTACAAAAGTACAGAAGAGTAATCACTCTAAATTGAATTGCTAATTTTATACCCTATTCTTGGCAAATTCTACACCAGTTGAGGAGAGAAGCCTGGTGAGCCATGCACTGAGCCCCTTTTCTTTGCAGACCCCAGTTGATAAATTAACTATTACTCTCATCACATGATATCATTAATAACTCAGCCATGCGTGCCCTGTCCATATATACTGTGACATAAGGCTCAATCTTCCCACCTCACCCTCAACTCAACCCAAACCATCCCCACCCCTAAAAAAAGCCTTGACATAAGTTTGTGAGCTGCCCATAAGTTTCGCTTTTCTGAGAAAGGAAGCACATTTGGAAGTGCCTTTTGACTTGCAAAAGAAATTTAACAATTAATTTCTGTTAAAATGTGATGTCAATCTTTCTTACATTGGTATCTGAAGAAGACAAACATTCAATTAGGACTTTTGTCTTTCCAGACCATCCTCACATTCTGGCCAATTAGAAAGAAATATGGTTCCTGAGTTTTAAAGTCTTCATGAAATATTTCTTCAACATCACTCTCTGTGGCCACCTCTTCTTAAAACACAGTAGTTCACCATCTGCCTTTGGTGATTTTGAATCTTTTATAAAAGCATTAGATGGTATTGGGTGCAGTACTCCACTACGTAATGGGTCTTGGGGATTGTCTTCCTCCCTGTTGATTTCTTAAGTATAGGCACAGCTTTCAGTACCATTGCAAAAACACTGAGTAACAGCACCATGAATCAGAGCGGAGACACAGCAAATCTACCTTTCTCAGAAGCACCATGTTGCCTGAATTTTTAGAGGTGATAAATAAAAATCTACAGTCCATCTTTCTGTCTTCATGGTCATCATAAACAAGCTCAAAAATAGCAATATGATATGAGTGTGTGTATGGGGGGGTATTTACATACATGTACACTTTGATTAGAAGATTCCTAAGGAACTGTCTTCTGTCTCCAATTTTGTTTTCAACTGCTCCCTCTCCATTATAGGGAGGTAAATAAGGCTTTGCTGGTTTGTGTTTGTTTTTGTTATTTGTTAAGACTCCATGGAAATATTTGTGATTTCTATGAAAAGGTATGTGGAATAGCCAGACTTTTAAGTTCTGCTGAATTGTGTAAATACCAGTTTAAACACCAGTAGGCTTATCAGAGGCCAATTTGTCCTATGAGATTTGCTTGCCTCCCACAACAGAGGAGGACCTCTCTTTCATTTGCCTGCCAATGAGTGATATGGTAACTTCCTGTTACTCTCCAAAAGGCAGTCCTCTTGATCAACATTCTCACACCTTCTGCTGAAATGACCAGAGACTCCCATATGGGGCCAGACAAGATACTTTTATCTTCACATTCCATGGAAGTCTTTGGGTTTTGGCAGATTCGAATAGCTTTTCTTCTGTGATGCTATGTGCTTGTTTTCTTTTCCGAAAATTTGAACTCTATTTTGGAAATGGTTCTAAGTATGAGGCTGGTATTGGAAGATCTCCATGAATTACTTAGTAACAAGTGGTCACATGCTTTACACTAAATTTCTTTGGGGCATCTCGCTAAAATTGAATCCTAGACTAATTGCTACTTTCTTCAAGGCAGAAAAAATAATCTTTCTCTCCAAATCAATTAATTTTAGTACATTAGATGCAAAATGGTTGCCCAAAAGGATAAAAGCATGAACTACTAGTTGTTTCCTGTCAAGCAAAGAAAAGAAAAGGTATTTAACTTACTTTCCACCCCAGTAGAGTTTGGTTGTTATGACCAGGCTGGACCTCCTATATGTTAGACAAACAGAGAGAAATATTAAATAAATTGTTGGGTTTTTGCACTGAGTCGTATTATTATACCACCAGAAAGAATTTATTGTACTTCCCATTTAAAAAAAAAAAAAACTGGTAAAGAGATAAATTTGTTAATTCATGTCACTGAAATATTGGGACAAAGGGAAGCTGATGAGTGGGTATGTGAAGTCAGATCCTAGATAAGAGGTTGGAGGGGAATGACCTTTACCTAGAAAGTCAGGTGGAGGAAGCTGATGGGGGGGTTGGTGAAGAGGGCTAGTGGGAGGCATGGAGGGGCAGGAATGGTTAATGAGAGGGTGAGTGAGAGGATTTAAAGGATGAACTGCTTTAGCAGCACCCATTAACGCTTATTTAGCATCTGACATAACACTGATTGAGTGTGAGCTTTCCTGGGGCTCAGTCCATACTCTGCCAAGGACCATGGACCCTAGAGGCTCTGAATTATTCTGCTTTCCAGCTATGACATTCTCAGGCAGTAACTGACAGCCCGGAGAGAGGAATGATAGAGTAGTCAATCAATAGGAATAAATTTTCTTTGAGTGTTTCATTAAATGGAAACATTATTTTAGGAAAACAGTCCTAAAGTTCTTAACTCAAGGTTTGAACCACTTTACTCCGAAGGGAATGAGATGTGGAAATCTCATCAGCAAATTTATTGCGTTCTCCAAACCACACCCAAGGGCAGGAAAAGGCCACGGTATCATCACGATGGTGGAATAGGAAAGGTGTCTTGAGAACTACAGTCACATAATTTACAATCAGGAGCCAGATCTCAGTATGATTTATTTTCTCCAGGTCTGTAATTCAATTGAACTGGTCTAGGAAAAAAAAATCATTTGAGATTCAAAGGTTACGGCCAAATTTTGGGAGTATTTGAGATAAGGCTTTTATAATTCCATCAGCTGAGGAGCCGATGCCTTGGGGCCGAGAAATAAGAGCCTCACAAGATGAATGATAACCAATGGGGAACATGGGTGACAATTCTGACAGCTTAGCTACAACCGGAAAAATTTGTAGAAAATGTCAGCAACCCCATTCCACGGAAGTTAATTCCCTGAAAAGTAATTTGAATCACTGTAACGGAAGCTCTACAGATCCCTGTGTCTAGAGATTACACATTGCGGAAGGCCTAACGCACTTTCCAGGTTAATCCATCAACCTCACGATACCTAGTGTGACAGCAATCTGCCCCAGGGGAGCCAGGTCTCCTTTAGCAAACATTTTCACAGCTTCAAGAAGAGACCGGATGGAATATCATAAAAAATGAATGCAGTCCTCTCGATGATTCAGAGCGGCTGGGTTGGCCAGAGCTGTACATCCTTGCCAAATACTATCAGAGACTTGGTTCTTTTTTTTTTTTTTTCTTTTTTCCAAAGTTAGGTTTTGTGGAAAATGTCTGGGTTCCATGGGTGTGCACACTAACATGCACATTCCGGTAGGAAGAGCATCCAGTGATACCGGCAAGTCATCACCGACCATCATGGCGGCACTTCCGGCAATTCTTCCGAGTGGGTGGAGAATGACAAGATGAGTATGCGACACGGATCAGCACAGCTTTCCAACTGCTTTGGCACACGTCATCTCACTTTATCAGCATGACACTTCATGAACAGTTATGTGGTCCATTATACCGATGGGGAAACTGAGACTCAGACAAGTAAAGTAATATGCTCTGGAAAACACAGTAGGCAAGGGATAGTGCTGGGACTGGAAGCCAAAAATGCTAAGTGAAATTGCTTTTAGAGACTCCGTGCTATGGTTTGTCTTTTCACCAGCTGTATAGGGGTAGCTGTGTACTGATATCAATACTCTGTAGCATGGTGACAGCTGGGGTTTTATCTGTGAGACTGAAAGGCTGTTTTTAAAAAAGATGCATGATAACCTGGTTTCTTATAGGTGTATAACAGGCTCTGCAAACCACGGAGAGTGAGGGCTAGAGGCCGTCTGGGTGTTAAGGGGAAAGAGCTGCCACACGTATGCTCCCCTTCTTCCTCAGGTGTCCTCTGTCGGCCCGCCCCTCGATGCACAGTTCATGGAGCTCTTGGTGGAATCATCTCCAGGGTCTCCGTCATGAACTCAACTGTGCCCCCTAAAAAGGCATAGTCAAGTCCTAACTCCCAATACCTCAGAAGGTGAGTTTATTTGGAAATGGGGTCATTACAGATGTAATCAAATTAAGATGAGGTCATACTGGAGTAGGGGGAGTCCTTAATCCAATATGACCGGTGTCCTCTTAAGAAGACACACAGGTGCACACGAGGGAGGCGGCCATCTGATGGCAGAGGTAGAGGTTGGGTGCAGCCGCAGGCTGAGGAACTTGGCCCATGATTGCCAGCAGAAGCCCAAAGCTAGGAAGAGCCAAGGAGGGAGTCTACTCAGAGTTTCAGAAAGAGCATGGCTTGGCCCAGACCTTGATTTTGTACTTCTGGCCTCCAGAGCTGTGAGAGAACCTACTTCTGTTGTCTGAAGGCACGGGGTCTGCGGCACTTGGTTCCAGGAGCCCTAAGAGAGTGGGGAGTCCCTTTTTGGGAGATGATGGATGGACCAGCCTTCTGAGTGGGAATGGAATTCCAGCAAAGTGGAGGACTGGGCGGGGCTGTGAATATTTTTCCATATTTAAGGTTGAATATGGTTTTCTCTAAATACCCTTACAATCCCTGGAGTACGGGAGGAGGAACAGGGAGAGGGAGAAAGTGGGTCACCAACCTTTATTTGTTCATCTCTCCATAAATTTCTGGGTTTCCTTTTCCACTAATACTGCAGAGCTCTTGTTTATCTGGCCAAGAGCTGATCTTCTACCAGAGAGGAGGAGGACCCCAGATTGTCCCGTGGTCTTCACCTGATTTTCTACTCATGCTGGGGATGAAGTGGCTGTCGTGGTTGATATGCATAGTGCAGTGGAGGGGGACTGCCTCCCTACCCTCCTACAGGGGAGGCATTCCTCTTTACCAATGGTGTTGGCTACAGCTCGCCATGAGATAGGATGTGACCCCATCAATGACAGAAGATGAAGCCCTTTCCTGAATGCCCAGATAATAGGGCTTCCTGCACACAGCAAAGGTAATGGCTAATTGTGTTCAGATAAGGGAGCTTTCGGCCATTTGCCACAAAGACTTCTTTCTTCATTATTTCTTTGCATCCTGACTTGTTAGTAAAATGAACAGTGAACATAGAGACATCTGCATAGATATGCAGCTTCCTATAGCTGCCTTCCTTCACCAAATTACCACAAATGGCAGGGAGAAGCCATGAAAATGCCACTTTCTTTCATGCGTTGACTATCTCGTGAACATCCCTTCCTTCTCGGCTCAACCTCGTGGTAATTCATTGCAATCGATGACTCGTCAATACCCTTTGAAGCACATGTAATGAACTTGTTGGTATTTATTTTCAAACCGCTATAAATCATCTCTTTACTAAGAATTGATTTTTTTTTTGACAGCCTTTTGTTCAGCTGTCATGCAATTTTATTTTCCCTTCTCTGGTACAAAATAATAACAGTGTGTTTAAAGGCAAGTACATGATTCTGGTGAATGCATTACCTCCAGCCTTTCTTCTTGATGATGCTCCCCAGAATCACTTCAGCCCTGGAAGGGAAACAGAAAATGGCTTAGGATACAGCATCCTGGAAATGCAAGAGTCAATCCCAAACCACGAGAGCCATTCCTTGTTTGAACTCTCCGTGCCTACATGTCCCGAAAATAGAAGCCGCTCTCGGCTAGTAGCACAGTTTCTGCTGTTTCTGCTTGTGCCTGCAGAATCCGGCTCCTGGAGCATTCCAGAAGCACCTGCCAAATCCTGACACGCTGGCAGGAGACCGCCTGTGGTCCTGATACTAAGAAACAACAGAGTCATTTGGCAGTTGGGTGTTTTTGAACCACTGATCCCGTATATAAATATCCCGTTTGGCGGAGTCCAGTGGGAGTCAAGGCTTCCCTTTTAATTCCCGTGGTCTTCGGTTGTGCCCAGGGAGGACAATGAGACCTGGCACGAGGGTACACTCCCCACATGGCCTGACTGAGCCGTGAGTCCTGTCTCAGAGCCCCAGCCTGCTCTGGGGTCCATGCAAAGGCTGGAGCTGGTGTGACTTCACTCGCAAAAGCAGCAAGGCTCTCCCACAGGCATCTCTGTCCTCAGAGTGGGGTCTGAAATGCCCTCCTATAAAACAGACTAAATTTCTTGGCATCTCTGAGGACCCCACTTTTAATCCCTGCTCTCCTTGTGCTAGGTGGAGGGATGGGCCCACCAATGGGAAAAGCAGTCCCAGATTCCTGGCAGAGAGAACGTCCCAGTTTCCCTCCAGTTGGGGGGGGGGCAGTGGTGAGGAACAATGACATGTGGTTATAAAATAACAGGATGAGCTTTGGAACCAGTACGCTGGAATCTGCTCGTTTACTCCCTTACTCAGGTAGCCAACTCACATTTCTTGATCTCTGTCACCACGCTGGTACCAGCCATCTCTGCCCTTCAGGTGGCCCATGGCGAGGTTTTCAGTCCACTTGTCATACGGGGCCAGGGGTGGGAAGGTTTGGGTGGGCAGGGAGGACCAGAAGCAGTCAATACCCCCAACTCAGGGGATGGGGATAGAGAAAGGGAGAAAAGCAGTGCCACCAGAGTGTCATGTCAGCCATGGTCTGGGCAGACTCTTGGTACCACAAATGCCACTTGAGGGGCACAGAAAGGCCCTCAAGGCAGTCACTTACTTTCCAGCAGCATAGACTTCAGCGGTATCAAAGAGATTCACTCCACTTTCGTAGGCAATCGTCATCAGCCGTTCAGCAACCTGCAAGACGGTGTGGAGGTCATTCAGAAAAGCCAAATGGTTTCCCAACGCAGGAAACCACTTTGTAATCCTCTGCTGGTCTTTAAGAACACAGAAATCTCACTATAACCACTCCTTGCTTTTATCAGTTGCATTACAGAATGAAAAAGAAGAAGAAGATTCAAGATACCAGCATATATAGGGGAAAAGCTTTATAGGGGGAAAACACCCCTTGCCTCAGATAGAGACCCGGCCCTAAGAGATTTCCTCCAACATTGGGATAAGTCAGCCCTCAGGAGCAGGGTGAGGTAAGGTGGGGAGATCTGTGTTTCTCACTCTGCTTGGAAGATCTGGTTTGACAACATTCTCTGCGGCATCGTAATCTCTCTGACAAAGAGTGTCAGTTGTACCACTGGTGACTCCATTTCTCTTCTTCTCTTTTCTCCAAGCCAATAGGTTTTGGCAGGGGGGTGACTCCTGACCTAAAAGCCTGTGCTTTTTCCGCTTGAGGCTTAGTGGACCGTGCTGATGAACCAGAGGACAGACAGAGCCCTAACAGCACCCGTAGCTCAGCAAAACCCCGGCCGCAGCCACGGAGCCACCAGCCAGCTGGATGGCAGAGGGGAGGGAGTGAGGGCATGTGCTGGCTCGGGGGATCCCGCTCCCCACCATTCAGCCTGCAAATACATCCCCACGCTCCTTGTTCCTTCCTTTGTGCTGCTGGACACCAAGGGCAAGCATCCAGCGGTACCAAGAGTAAGAGTGCCAGTGTCCCTAGAAACAGCACCCGGAGGGGAGGCTGTAGTGGGACAGCGATAAACAACAGGGCAGAGGACACTTTTTCATTTTGCTGACAGACCTACTGGTCCACTGAAAAATCACACACCTCACAAGTAATTAAAATGGATTTTTCCAAAAAAAAAAAAAAATGGCTTTTTCCATTACGTGTTTGATTGCAGGCTGAGGTTGCTTCATCAGCATTTCCAAGATGAAGTCTTTCCCTGTTGTTTTTAAAATCGGCATATCAAGAAAATTATTAGGCTAGAAAAAGGGAGTCCACGCCAATCCTTTAGAATAATAGCTGTGTTAGAATAACTTAGTATGTGATGTGACATAACACAAGGAAAATACACGGTGCAAACCCTGGCCTATGTCATGATGGGGAAAACTATACTTGTCTTAACTTTAATTTCTACCTAGAATAAAGCCAGTTTGACTTGCGTTTATTGTGACGTGCAATTCCAGGAACCCTAACTACCTTATAGGTAAGAAAATATAAATAAAACTCTGAAAATTAAGTGCTAGAAGATAGTGATACATATGTATTTATCGTAGTTATAAATATTCACATGAGTAACCAATATCTTGGTTTTATGATGAAGCCAAATCATCTTAGGAAGGCACCTCCCAGAATTATCTATTGTGATATGTGGGTCCTTTTGATAATACCCGTCAAGTGGCTGTTTGATATATGGTTGAATTCTCCCAGTAATGGGAATATCACCAGCTCCCGAGGCAGTACCGGTGGTTGTCAATGAGCACGTCACAGCCCGGTCGTCCCGGGATTGACAATTTGTACCTGCTTTGTGCTGAGCTCACAGGAATCAGAGGTAAGGCAGAAAAACTGGGGAGGGGAATTCATGGCTACTGGCCTGCTTTTTCCCTCATGGAAAGGTTGAGCTCAGGCAATTCGGCTGCAGGTGGGGCTGTGGTCTGGGCTTCCCCGCCTCCTGCTTGCTGGCATTCTCTCAGCAGGGAGCAGGGGTAAGTCACAGCTGTTCTCTGGAAGGACAGTGGCTTAATGTCCGGTCTGCATCTGAGGCGAGGCGACTGTGGCCATTCACGACAGCTTTATTGTGCAGTTTTTAGAACTATAATTTTGAAATGATGTATTTCAGAGGCCAGCCTTGCACACTCTGACCTGGGCAAGCTGGGCTCGTTGCAGCAGAGAGCAGATACAGTAAAGAGGAGAGCAGACATGAAAGGGGAGATGGTGCCCTTAACAGTTGGCCCTTCTGCTCCTAAAGCAAAGGTATTTTTGTCTTTTTCTCCTCTGGCTGCCATAACAGGCAGTAGAAGGTCATGCAGTTGCTGGATTCAGTGGATAATTAATTTTAGATCTCTCTCCCGGTCACCTGCTTTGTATCTGACTCAAGTCTGTGGCCACGGTTTGATATTTGTGGACTCGTCTCTGTGCCTCCTCCACACACTTTACCTGATACTCGTCAGATAGCCCTATAATGAGCCCTGTGATGACCCCCCAGAGCCTCCTTCAGAACTGGACCTATTCTCCTAGTTGCCAGGAAATTGCACTTGGCTAAAACAGTTGTCCTGCAAAAGGTGAGACCCACTTCCTAGGGCAGCCTCTCTCCAATGACTGGTCATACAAAGGCTATAAATACTCAGTCCTCCGGCCCCAACCTGGGACAACTCTGGGGCCGTCTCAGCTTTGGAGCTTCCCATGGGGTCAGCCCTGGTCTCTTTTAAGACTGCACTGGGGCCCAACTTTCTAATAACTGTTCTGTATGCTAATCTCCAGCATGGTCTACTTTCCAGGGAATCCCCCATGGGACAAACTCTCTATGGTGACCTATGCCCAATCCTGGGAATGGGCATTCAGACAGGTGAGAATGTGCAGATAAGGCTCCTATTCCCTGGATCTAATAAATAACACTGGTGAGCTTGGAAGCAGTGGGAAAGACTGTCTGTTCCCCCAAGGTTCTCCTTAGGAATGATAGTAAGAAGATGGTAAGTTCTGGGCCAGGCATTTGGTTGAACATTTCATTAATCTTAATCGTAATCCTGCTGAGTAGGGGCGATCCCCTGCATTTTACTGATGTGGCAACTGTTAGTAAATGTTAGTAAATCTAGTGGCAGAGGGGGCTGGATCCCACTGAGTGTGTCTGCTCAGACACACTATCCCGGACTCCTCAGTGGTGTTACAGGTAGACAAAAAGGAATCAGAGGGACTTAACGACATGGTCCTTGGGGAGTTATTGACGCTTGATGCCCATGTGACTCACTTATGCCATGAAGATATTCCTTAAAGGCCAGGATAAGAATATCACCGCTTTGAATGTGTCAACAAAGATTTAGAGGAATTCTATGATAAATAAACTCTTATAGCTGCCATTATTGGGTGTCTGCTACCCACCAGTCAGAGGGCTGTATAAACACCTCATGGGTAAAATGTGGTTAACCCTTTCAACGGACCTCCAAGGTAAATGTTATCATCCCATTTCACATCAGAGGACCTGAGGTTCAGAGAGGTTGGATCAACTTGCCCAAGGTGCTGTGACCAGTCGGGACTGAAAGGTCCCAGGCTAGAAAGGAAAAGTCCCTGCAATCTAGGATGAGTTGGTCACTCTAGGTGGAGCCAAAATACACACACACACACACACACACCCTACAGCAATGAAATCTTTCCATAAAGCAACTGAATACTAAAGCCAAATTGGTTTGTTCTCTAACAACTGTGCTTGCATATCTCATAGACTGACAATCTCAAGGGCTGCTAATGGTCTAAATGTGAAAAATACAAGAAACTAATAGTCTAAATGTGAAAAATACAAGAAGTCAAATTATCTTTGACTCAGTCTTAACCATTTCCTTATTAAACACTAGGACCCCCAAGAAAAATACTCCCACTGCAACACTTTATACTTTCTTTGGTCACCAAAATGGAAGCCAAAGGTAACTTACCTCATCTGAGATTTGACCTCCAAATGTCACCCATGTTCCTAGAAAAGAATAAATATTTGCACTTTATTTATAAGCATTTTTCTAATATTATGCATAATGAGAGGAAACACTTTTTCACTCCTTTGCTAGGTCATTCACAAAGGTTTCCAGGGGGCCACATGGGGTATCTGGAAGAAGTCCAGCCTTCCTCCTGCCCTCAGTGAACACTCCAGTGGGGGTCTGTAACCCTCTTCACTCAAAGGACTCATATGCTAATTGAAGCCCTGCCCTACAGATTGATGTTTCTTCTGATGTAGGACCACAAAAGATGGGGTGCAAGAATGCAGTTCTAACAAGCCTGTTTTGGCTCTATATGAATTGTGGTGAAGCCACCAGTTCTGAAGGTACAAGAGAGAAGGTACATGAAGCCAGCATTTCTGAAAAGGAATGGTAGAGCCCTTGTGTTATGGTTCTTCCCTTCTTGACCTCCAAGAAGGGACTCCGCTTTGTATTCCCTCTCAAAAGGAATCCTCTCAGATGTCCTTCCAGTCCCCATGCAAGCCCCAGGAGGTGACACTTCAGCAGGTTCTTTGTTCCAACCTGCTACTTCAGAATGGAAATCTCCATTGGTTTGGAAGTGGAGGCAAGGGCTGCAGTGGGGATTGGGAGGGCAGGGGGAGAGAGGCACAACCAGCAGCCAAATATTTGTATTTGTAAAGCAAGAGGGAAGCAGACACTGGCTCTGGCCAGGCCAGTTTATAGTCCTTGCAATCATTCATTCCCTCCTTGATCCGTTTTTGTTTGTTTGTTTTTTGTTTGTTTTTGTTTTCGTTTTTAGCCTGAATGACCTGCCTGGCAAAGACATTACACCCAGGTGCCAGGGACAGTGAGGTGACCGACCTAATTCTTCTCTCCCAAAAGCTCACAGTTTCCAACACTACGAAGCCAGACTGAGGCAAACCCAAGTCAGTAAGGGAGAGAGTGCTCTACCTAGACCAGAGGGCGGTGGCCCTCTAGAAAGACTTCTTGGGAGAGGTGACACTTTGCTTGAGTCGCAAAGGAGATAGCAGAGTGATGAAGGAAGGAACCGGCAATCTAGATACAGATAGGAGCCCAAGGGAGATAAAGATAAAGGGGTGGGGGCCATTGTCAGCGTGGGCTGACAAGCTGTGGTGGGCCATGGAGCAGAGTGAGAAGACACGGGGTGGGGGGTGCTGAAGGGAGGGGAAGGATGGAGAGCCAGGGAACCACCGATACTTGTGGCGCATACTAAGAAATGCGTGGAGTTATATGTGTTGCATTTCGTAACAGTCAAAGTTAGCATTTATGAACAGCTTACAAATGCTGACAGCATGCTGAGAAACGTGTGTACTTTTATTTCTAATTGTCTTAGCAAACTTCCAAGCCAACCATACTATCCCTCCTTCCAGATGAGGAATCTGATGTCAACCAGCCTTTAATAAGGGAAATACCCAGGATTCCCCAAACAGGCCAGGCTTCAAGAAGGATATCCATTTCATAGCATCTCACTGCCTCATTAGACTATTTCCAAATTAATTATGGCATTTGGATTCTATAGTCCCTAGAAACCGCCTGGTGGAATTATACTTCTCTCTTCTTAGTTTTCAGGAACTATAACAAAAGTAGGATACAAATTATTTTACGTTCTACTCAACATCCCCAGAGATTACAGATGGGCAGCCCATGCTTGAAGACCTGTGTTGCCTGGCTAGAACAATGCTGACCCTCTTGGCATTTTAATAAATTTTGAATAAGGTACAATCATTTAAATAATTAGGAAAATTTTCCTTCAAGTGTCTCATTTCCAGCTTCTTTAACAACAGAAGGCTGGTGTCCTCCACAAGGCAGACATGCCCTGAATCAGAGGGGTAGTGCCCTCTGGGTAAGGATTATGCACTCCCTAGTTCGTGAAAGCCCACGTACCTTCCTTTGGCTCCCACACTGAAATCAAATAGCAGTTATTAGTTACTGTTGTTTTTCTCACTGTAAAGTTAAGGAAAATGTAAGCTTATGCATTTCCTAAGAAAGAGAGATGATTACTAAAAAAGAGAGAGAGAGAGAGAGAGAGAAAGAGAGATAAGAGCACTTTTGGAGAGTTTGGCGGGTTGAACAGGAAGACTGTCCCAACAAAGAATGTGTGCCTAGAAAAATGACAACTTAAGGCACCATAAAAAACCAGCCAGCACTGGTATATGAAGATAGACGTTGAAAAACTTAATGGACTGAAAAAACAGTAATGTTTGTTTTTGAATGCGAATAAAACAAGTGATCTCCTGTGAAATGTAGTTCTCTATTAAAGAAAAAACTGCCTGGGCATCAAAACCTTTTTACAGACAATGCTTTTTATAAGAATCTCTTTTGAATGCAGCAGAAATTATGTGTCTAGAGCATAAACACCCATTTGCAAACATTAGCGTAACCAGAAACATTGTAGCTCAGCATGTTAAAAATACGGTTGAGAACTTTCAGGATCAGTTAAATTATTGGTGGCACTTTCTGTTGCAGCCAATGAGAATGTGGATGAAATCATAGCAGACCATTAGTTATATTTATCTGTGATGTGGGGAGAATTCTGGAGGGGTCAACAAACTTTTAGACAAGGTGTCCCTAAAAGGCAAAATATCAGGAAATGGTTTACTTTGTGATGAGAAAGTACGCAGATCAATTGGATGTAGAATGCACTGTTCTAAATTATAAGTGTTACCGGGACTAGACTTTCACAGAGGGCAGGGTTGATGTTGGCTTTGTCAAGCAACAGACCCAGAGTGGTAGTATTTTGTAGGGGCACTGTACCTAAGTTCGTTAATGTCATCACTCATTAAGAATTGCTTTGGGCTAAAAAGCTGAAATGGGACAAGTAATTAGTACCACGAATTAACTATTCTTCTGTATCTTGGAGAAGAATCAGGTCAGTGTTTGGTTGATAAATTTCCTGGCTTACTTAGGCTGTGATACTGAAGAGGTTTCTTTTAACAGTTCCTGTCATCAGAGGATATAGTCTTATCTCCTCTTAACAGCGAAGATTGGCTCAAAGTTGCAAGCTTCTTACTGATACTACAATTCATTTACATCTTCTATTTTTCTATGGGTGCATTTGCAAGTATTTGTACAAATGTCTCATTGGCGTCTCTCAGTCCTGACAAAATCAGAATCTTTGGGAAATTCACTTGTTTAAGAATAATGTGATCCGGGGCGCCTGGGTGGCTCAGTGGGTTGAGCCACTGCCTTCGGCTCGGGTCATGATCTTGGGGTCCTGGGATCGAGTCCCGCATAGGGCTCTCTGCTCAGCAGGGAGCCTGCTTCCCTCTCTCTCTCTCTCTCTGCCTGCCTCTCCATCTACTTGTGATTTCTCTCTGTCAAATAAATAAATAAAATCTTTAAAAAAACAAAAGAATAATGTGATCCCCTTTCTTATGCTGAAATCAGTTTCCAGAAATAAAATAATTAAAAATAATTTTAAAATAGCTTGAAATTCATTCTCCGAAGCTGGACCATTGAATACTGGATTTCCAACTTTATAAAAAGAAATTAACATTATTTAGCTTACCTCTATTAGCTTATTTTTACCCTGCTTTTTAATTTAAGTAATGGAGCCAAAGACAGGGAGCCCAATGTGGGGCTTGAATTCACACCTGAGATTAAGACCTGAGCTGAGATCAAGAGTCTGATGCTTAACTAACTGAGCCACCCAGACACCCCAGATAATTTTTGTTGGTACAAGTGAAGGGCTATGATTTAAAGTTATTGGATAGTAGTACAAAATGGTATTGAAGGCTGAATGTGATAATGTTGAAAGCTGGGATTACACACACAACTTGGAGGAATCCCCTCAGTGGGCAGCACCATTTACAAAGATGTGATCCACATCGGGAGAGCCTTTGCTTAGGAGATTTATTCCAAAATGAATCTGAGAAAACTACCTCCCACCCCTGAGTTGAAGCATTTAACACTATATTATGTATATCACAGTGAAAAAATACAGAGCCTGATTGACTCTATAGATCAGAATCTACAGATTCTGACTGGTTCAGAAGATATACACGTCAGGCTTCAGATTTCAAATCGAAGCAGTAATGAATTATGAAAAAAAACAGGAATAATTATTTTTCTTTTTTATTTAGCTAAAAATTTTTAATACAGGTGGAATATAGGTATTATATATAAATTATATAAATGTATATATTAAGTTGCATACCTTTTGACATGGTTTCTCATTCTTACAACATTGTTTAGGTCTGCTACCTCCCTGGTCCTTTTGACATTTCCTACATTTATCTTACAGTTATTTGCTGATAAACTTTTATATCTTTTACTAGGGTGTAAGCTGTCTGAGGGTTAAGATTTTATTCCATTCATCCTAGGTCCACAGCCCTAGAATAGAAGTAAGTCCTTACTGGATAATCAATACGTCTTAGTTAAATTGGATTGAATTGCCTTCTTGACTTCTAATCTAAAAAATACTGGGATAGTTTCCCACCAAACAAACATGTTTATTTTGACTTATGGAAACATGAGTAATGCTCGTCAACAGCTCTGCGAGTCCCCAGGTGATTGATGTGTTTCTCCTTGTCTCCAGGGACCCACCCAGCCGAACACCCTCCTGGAGAAGGACAAGGGAAAGTTCATCTCTCTGGCCCCCAAGCCTCCAATGAGGAGGGGGTAGAATAGCATAAGCAGAGTTCACCAGCTGCCCTCAAAAGAAGAGCTCCCTCTTACAAACAGGGCACGTACCCTTCTGCTGGGGAGAGATGGAGCAGCAGCCTTCCAGACAGGAGAATGCTTGAATGATTTTACTCTTTACTGCTCCCCTCCAGAAGATATAAGGTGGTTTGTTAGTTAATAGGATTCTTAAAAATCCTCTGTGACATGTTTCCTCATTTTTCTGCCTCTAATGAGAGAGAACATGACTTCTTGAGACCTACAACGGCGTATGATTATTTCACTGTGAAATCTCAAATTAGTGGGATATTACTTAGAAGATAATTCTACTAAACTGACACTTGTTATTTCCAGCCTTTTAAAAGCAGAGTAGAAAGAGAACTTTGAATTGTGTCTTCTGATAAAACTCCTTTGTATACCAGGGAACATATGCTTTGGAAATCTGTTTGTATCCAGTGCATATAGCTACCATGGCACAGAAAAATGATTGAACCAGAAAAAAAACCTGTTTTGCACATGCATGCATGTGTATGTGTATGTACACACACACACACACACACACACACACACACACCCCATCTCAGCCAATTAGTTGCCTTGTTGGTGGTTTATAGGGTAATTGCTTCTTGTCATTCATTCAGGAAACATGTTTATCATTTAAACAACCTCCTTGCTTGAGTATGAAGAGATATTTATTTATTATTAAATCCAATTAGCCAACATAGAGTACATCATTAGTTTTTGGTGCAGCGTTCAATGATTCATCAGTTGAGTCTAAAACCCAGTGCTCATCATACCACGTGCCCTCCTTAATGCCCATCACCTGGTTACCCCCTCTTCCCACTGCCCTCCCCTTTCACAGCCCTCCATTTATTTCCCAGAGTCCAGAGTCTCTCATGGTTTGTCTCCATCTCTGATTTCTGAAGAGCTATTTAGACGTTTCGAAGCAATAATGTCTGTTCATGTAGGCTACCTCCTTGGCCCTTGAACATTTATATCATCCTAGCACAGTTATCAAAATCAGGATATTTAAAACAAACAAAAATAAAAGCAGGATTTTAACATCAGTACGGTACTGGTAACTACACTGCAGACCCTTTCTGAATTCCAGTGTCTTTTTTCTGTCCCAGCATCCAATGCAGGATCCAACTTTTGCCTTTAGTCATCACATCTCCTTGGGTTCCTCTGCTCTATGACTGTTCCTGAGTTTTCCCTCATCTTTCCGGATCTTGACACTTCTGAAAAGTAACAGTCAAGCACACTGTAGAATGTCCCTCAATTGAGGTTTGAATCATGTTAAGGTTATAGATTTGGTGACTTCCTTTTCTATAGTCCAATTTGAACTTCTTATGGTTTGGATTTTTTAAAATAACTATCAAAAAAGGAATGTGTAAATACAATTGTAATATTCATAATGCCACAGGTAATTTTTCTGTATTTTTTCACTCAGTTAGCATTTATTGAGTGTACCATGTGCCAGGCTTAAATTATCAGGATATACCAGTGAACAAAATGAAAAATTATTTCTGGAGTCAGTTTAGGAAGAAAGACAAAATAATAAGAAAAATTAAAAATATAGTACTTATTTTTGAATGTTAATATTTTGTAAGTCAATAAAATACAAAATACATAATGCTTACTGGTGAGCGTTAAAGGGAGTCATTTTTAGAAGGCAGGGTAGGGTATATGAAATGTCAGGGCGTGAGTATTGAGATTTTAGATAGGGTGGCCAAATAAAGTTCACAAAGAAAGTGGCTTTTGAGGAAAGACCCAAAACAAGTAGAAGAGCTCACCATGCAGCCATCTGGAGGAAAAGCATTCCAATGTCAGGGTGAACTGTGGGGAGCGGGGGCTTGCTTGCATGCTCAAGGTCAATAAGGAGGACCGTGCAGTCAGAGAAGAAAAAGTGAGGTCCAAGGAGTCATAGAGAACAAATCACATGGGGTCCCGTCAGTCATACGAAGAACCCTGGACAGGCCAATAAGGGATTTTGAATAGAGAAGGGACATAGCCACACGCTCTTCGAAATGTAACATCTATGGTATGGAGGACACAACCCTGTGGCTAGTGTGATACATGAGCCCCAATTAGGAGGCTGATGGGATAACCCAGATGATGCAGGACAATGGTTTGGTCTGAGATAGTAGTAGTGAGGATGGTGAGAAGTACTTGAATTTTGGATAGCTTTTGAAGGAGAACCAACAGGGTTTGCTGATTAAAAGGACGTGGGATATGAGAGAAGGTGAAACTTGAGGGACAACACCAAGGTCAGAGGAAGAGGAGAATGAAGAATCAATTCAACACATTTCATTATGGATTGAACAATTCTTGTTTTGCAAGTAGAGCATATGTCAACTCTAGGTAGTCAGGGTTGACCCAGTGTCAAAGGCTATTTAATCTAGAGATGTATATAGTTATTAATCTGCTATATCACTGAAAAGTTTAAGGTTTGACATTCAAGGCCCAGATCTCATTAAACTTAGACAACTCATGGGACAAAACTGATGTATATACTCCCACTAGAATAGAATTATTCCTAGAGAGAAGTGGAGCTGAAGGTAGGACCATCCCCCCCAAACTGCGTGAGAAAGCAGGAAAGCATATAAGTCCAGGATCAGTGCTCATTTGGGGAAGGGGCACCAAGCTGTTGGCCACCACCTGATATCAGTCCAGGTCCTTGCCCTGCGTGTAATTTCCTGTCTGAACTTCACACTGAGCCTTCTGGGAATGGAACCCTTTCCCATGTCATTGTGCCCAATAAATCCTACTTATTCCTTAACAACCAGCCTTGGAATTCAGCGCTGTGGAACACAGTTCCATAACACTTCCTCTGGTGAGTCAGAATGAGTATTTTAGGGTTTTAGGTCCTGTTCCAACCTCTTGATTTCTAGTTTCCTCACACACAAAATTCAGAACCTCAAGCTTCCTTCATCTGTATGATTTCATGATTCTGTGTTCAGACTTTGATGGAAGGAGAAGTCACCCCATTCACTCTCATCCTACTAATCTGAACAAACCACTATTCTTGTACTAACCACATTGCTTTGTGGCTAGGAAATTTATTTTCTCCTTTGACTTCCCCATCAACTGTCCCAAGGGCAAGGCCAAGTTTAATTTAATTTTTCATCCTAGCCCCTGAAGTGGAAGCTACATATAGTAGGTACCTAATAATCATTTATTAAATCAGTAAACATGTTCAAACTATGGACATTCCAGTCCTAGGAAGAAGGGTTGTCTAACCCAGAACATGGGCAGCGTGTCGGTTGTTTCCCTCTCTCATGTCCTTGGATGAGAGGTCTTGAGCTCTGGCTGCAAGTGTGCACAGCCTGGGGGACTTTGAATAGTAGCTTTAAATGGTCCCTCACCAGATCAATTAAAGCAGAACCTCTAGGGACAGGATCTTGGAATCGGAACTTTTAAAAGATGCTGAGATAATTCCAATTGCAGCCAGGGTTGAAAACCATAGACTCTTCCCATGCTGAGATTTTTGTATCTCCTCTTTATCTTTAAACCTGGGTGGTCGCCACTGATCACCTAAATATGGATCTGTGCCTGTGTGCCTGGGATATAGCTCAAGGTTCTGTCTTTTTCCAACGGCGCAGACAGAACGTTCTTCCTTGTTCTGGTTTTGCATCTGTTGATGTTTTCCACAGAGCCTGGCCCTTATTTTTGGATCCAGGCTGCAGTCTGGTTTTTCATTTTTGGCTTCTAGTGTATTGCTAATGAGCATCTGGCCTGAGTTAACAAATATGATAACAACTTAGCCTTTTCTTTTCTACTTTGATTACCTCTTCTTGCAAGAACCAGTAATACCACCCCGGCTCTGGGGGAGGGGGAGAGGAGGGTGTCACACCTGCACTTTAATAAAAGAGCTTGAACCAGCTATATAAGTAGCTAAGGAAGTGGTGAAGTCCGTGTGGAGTGGAAGTGGGCTTTCAGACGGGTAAAGTGCAAGCAGTATTCTCATTTATGGGCACGTCTGGAAGATCTGAAGCATTCCCACATTTTATAGATGAGGAAGTGGAGTAGTAGAGAAGTATCTTTCCACAGCTGGTTAGTTGCAGACTCTCCAAGACCGCGGTCTGTCCCAGCCCTGTGCTGTTTTCTGTTAATGACGCCTCCCCTCAGCCCCACCACTGCTCCAGACAAATGATGTGCGTGGTATTTGCTCTAAATGCCTGTAATAACACCCCGCTTTCACAAAACTTCCTATGTTCTTCCCTCTGCCATATGCCTCCTCCACTGAACCTTCTTAAGTGTTACACAAGTTTCTGCCCCCAAATTGTCTCATCTGTGAAGAATGGCATACACTTGCTCCCAGTCTTCTGAGCCACCTCCATGCCCCACATTCTCTCAACTCAACCTGAGGACAGGTTTTAAGTTGTTTTCCAGTAAGACCTCATGCACAGAACCATCCTGGGCTTTAAGCTCTTCAACTCTTACGAACTCTGAAGCAAAGGCTAAGGGCAGGGCCATAAAGAGGTGTGCCTGCCATTGAAGGAATTCGGGGCACGGTGTACTAGTGGGCAAGGCAAAAGCAAAGGGGAGTGGTCCTAGATTAGGTCAGGTTGGGGCGGGGCAGGCTGGACATCCAGAAAAACCTGTGCAGAGTTGAACCCCGGACCTTCTTCTAATGCCTATGTGTAGCCTTGACATTTTGAGGGTTAAATGGCTGGGACTGACAATAGGTTCTTCATGATCCTTTTGGAGAATGTACAAATATTTGACATTTTCCTTCTTTCTTTGATTTAAAGCTTTACATATTTTGGTGTCAAGGGATACTGCTAGCTCCATTTGTTTTTTTTTTTTTTTAGATTTTATTTATTTATTTGACAGAGAGAGAGAGAGAGAGATCACAAGCAGGCAGAGAGGCAGGCAGCGAGAGGGGAAAGAAGGCTCACTGCTGAGCAGAGAGCCCGATGCTGGGCTCGATCCCAGGACCCTGAGATCAGGACCTGAGCCGAAGGCAGAGGCTTAACCCACTGAGCCACCCAGGCGCTCCTCCATTTGGTTTTAAGATTTGTTCCAGGGCAAATCTGTCTGGAACCACGTTGTTTGTCTCCCCATGAATCGGATCAGTGCAAGTTTAAAGACGAAGACGTAGTGATGGAAGTACTGAAGGCAGGATGGGAACATGAAGTTTAGGAGAGACAGCTTGGCGTTATAAAGCTGAACTGTGGGGGTTGACATTACTCAACAGGGCTTTTGTGAACATAACATAGGAATGAAATTTCACTGCTCTCCATCTTCCACTGGGAAGCAATAACTCACTCCCCACATTTAGATGTTATAATTAGTGATACATAGTAAGAAAACAGTATGGAGGTTCCTCAAAAGGTTAAACATAGAGCTGCCCTATGACTAAACAATGGCACTACTAGGTATTTACCCCAAAGATACAAATGTAGTGATCCAAAGGGACATGTGCACCCAAATGTTTATAGCAGCAATGTCCACAATAGCCAAACTATGGAAAGAGCCCAGATGTCCATCAACAGATGAATGGATAAAGAAGATGTGTGGTTCACACACATACAATGGAATATTACCTAGCCATTAAAAAAACCTTGCCATTTGCAGTGATGCAGATGAAACTAGAGGGTGTTATGCTAAGCAAAGTCAGTCAGTCAGAGAAAGATTAATTTTGTGCCTACACTATTGAAATATAATTTTTATAACCAGAAGCATTTAAAAAAAAAAACCATTATTACTTAACTGAGAAATCCACTCACAAACAAGGGTTTCAATCAATTACAGCATTCCCTACTTCCTGAACATGACAAAGAGGTAGTGTCTATATTTTGTTAGCATTCTGTATTATGTTTCTTGGTTAAAATTCCTCATCCCTCATATTTTTTCATATTGATAATTACATGCTGAAAAGATTTCTTCCAGTGAAGTTTCTAGGGCACTTAAAACCACCATGCATCATTCATATGCCTTATTCATTTTGTTCTTTGGAAGAACTCCTATGAGATGCACAGATTAGTTCCTGTAGGTGAAATAAAATGGGACAACCAGGGCTAAATGGCAATTGCTGTTTCGTTTTTGTTTTAAAGAAATAGAAGTATTTTCAATATCTTCCTTCAAAATGGGATCTGCTGTTAAGATTGAAAGTCCTTTTTTCTTTCTTCCTTCTTTTCTGTGAACTCCTAGCACAGGATCCGGAACATAGTATACACTCAAATAAATATATGTATATATACCTGTGACCACTCTGTGTATGTATTTGTGTGTGTGTGTGTGTATCTTTTTTTTAAAATTAATCTTTGCCATTCCATAGAAGTTACTATGAATGAAAACTCTCTAAAAAAACACTGCTGTCAAGAAATCTGAAAGCTGTGACCTCCTTTATAGTTTTCTTTAAGCTCTGAATAGCTCGTCTCAAATCTTTATCTTTGTGTAGGGATATGCTTTTTTGATGGTTCAGTGGGTTCTTGTCTACCCAAACAGTAAAAGTTTTTAATAACTCCGGTGTATCTGTACATAAAAACCACTAGGTATGTTCATAGAACTATCAGGATATGCTAGGAAAGAGATTTTAATTCCATCGTCATGTAAGGCAAAGAAACTTAAAGTGAAAACAAGATGAGGGTAATACACTATAAAAGAAAATGAAAACTATTTTAAGGTAGCCTTCAAATGTTCCCTGTTGGACTCTGAGCTTAATGATCTTACAGTATTAAATATTGCTAATGAAAATAGGAATGCAAAATGATCCACATTTTTTTGACTAACAGTTTTTTGACATTTATAGGAATTAAAACTAAGGTAATATATAAGGGATAATTTAAGAAAAATCTAAAGATTAAAAAGTTCCTAACCCCAATTTACACTCAAATTGACCTACAGACTACAGATATAGACCTATTGAGTATAGACCTAGTTCTATTAGCTTATTTTATCTATGCCTGATGGTTACCAACTGTTAATGATTTCAGCTTTTTCTTTCTCCCTTCAACTTGTAACAGCCTTTACTTAATGGGAAATTCTTAGCTATATCAAGTGGATAGGGTATTTTTGTGTCTCCCATAGAACTATGCATGGAAGTTTTTTAATGCACTATTTCTAACTAAGTGATAGAGATCTTCCCTTTGCACAAATTATGCATAGCAGTGTATCATGGTAAAGGAGAAAATGAAGCAATACTGAATCAAAAGCATACTGATGTTATTTGTAATCTTAGGAGATACTATTTAATCCAAACTCTACATAGATTCTACATACAATCTACATACATTCTCCTTTGAAATGCCATTTTACACTATACTGAAAAAGTAATTAATATATGGGAGAAGCCTGGTCTGGACACTGATGTTCCCAGCCAGTCTTTGGCTTTAGGGTGATGGCAGTATAACCCCATAGTCTCAATTTTACAGGAATGGAAGAAACTTCCTAAGATACTGTATGAAATGTTACCTAGAAATGTACATAGCCAGCGATATCAAGGAATATAAAAATAATATTTCTGTGTCAACAATATTTTGGATTATTCTCAAACACAGAAGACTGGTCTTCTGGAGACATTTTCAGAACTGCTAACATTTTCAAAAACAGAGGATAATCTCTGTCTCTCAAAAGACCATATGAAACCTGGTACATAGGCAGGGCTTATAAAGTGTTTAATGCCTGAATGTATTCAAGAACAGCAGATAAGAAACGATCGGCAGAGAAGTAATGTTCAATAAGCTTTTTTTTTTTTTTTTAATTGCCTGCTGATCTTCTTTTCATTAATTTGTTGCTTGGAAACAAATTCGTCTACATGACTCCATCTATGGCCTTTGTGAGTTAGTTGTCTGGGTATCCACTAATCACTACTCTGGTATGTATATGAAAGAACATCCAGAAGAGGGCTGGGAGGCTGGCATGGATCTGGGAATCATTATGGTAGAATAATGCCTGCATTTGTCCTCTTAAAGCACTGCTAGCCTCTTTTTACTCCTTCTGCTAGCACCAGGGGCTCTGGTTTCAGGAAATATCGGGACTGTTACCAGAAGAAACTTCCGGGGGCACAAAAGTATCTACCTGATGACTCTCCATCTTTGGTCATTTTGTGATTCATCTAGAACCTTAGGGACCTCTCACTTTGAGGGGCTAGAACTGTCTATTAACTAGGGAAGAATATGCAATCAAGGGGAAGAATGTGCCACCAAAAGATTTGATGCTTACTGTGTCTTGTGGCTCTTGAAGTTTGGGTGGAGATCCCTGCCAACTCTCTGCAAGGAAAGGGAACCATCCATCTGATTTATCAGTGTCCCTCCTACATCAAGAACAGACTCCCTTTTACAGGTCAACTCCCTCTTAGGTCCTGAATTTTTTTCTCTTATTTTTCAACAATCCTAAACGGTAGGTATTCTCATTTCTTCTCAGTTACACCTGAAACTGAGGGTATCCATGGATAAATAGGTTCACCTTGGAGACTTGGCTCCTCTCTACTATGAATGATGATGCCTGCTCCAGGGTTGCTGTGAGAACTTAGTAACACGATGACAAAGACAGCCAATGCTTTTTGGAGTCTCATGTTGTGCCAAGCACTGTACTACCTATTTTATAGACATTATGTCACTTGAAACATGTGACCATGCTGTAATTTGGGTTTATTTGCTGGAATATTTGGGCCAGGATGTGAGCTCAGTCACTCTGGGTCCACAGCCCATGCTCTTGTGATTTCAACAGCTTCTATAAAGTGTCTAGTGCAGCACTACAAACACAACAGATGCTTATTACTAAGCGTTGCTTTCCTTCTTATCATCCAAAGAGATAATAACTGAAGCACCAGAAGTTCCGCAAGAAGAGGAATAAGATTTCCAGAGACCACAGTGAAAGCCAAGGTCAACATTAGAATGTATCAGTTCTAATAGTATATTCATCTTAACAAAGCTTGGGAAAGTTTATTATTCCCTTTGGATTTTTCTGAAGTGACCCATGGAGTATGGCGAATGAAACAATAAAAATGTCACAAATTTCTGAATTTTAATTGGGAACCAAAGCTAAATGAAAAACAAACACCACACCTGGCACTTGCTTCTTGTATTGGGCACCAAACATGACCACTGCCCTGCTCTCTGGCTGTGCCTCCTCCACACAGCCTGGGAAGTAAAATTTCTCAGGTTCTAAAAGCTTCTGTGTTAAAGTCTGCCTCCTGATAAGCATATAACTTGGACAGTGACCCAGGACTGCCTCCTCAACTGATCAGAAATAGACTTTGAAGTGCCTTGTCCAGGCTAGTGTTCCTCATCTCTGGTCCAATGACTAGGACCACTTGGCAGTTGATGTCCTGCTCCTCCCCCAGAGGGTCTGGTTTAACTGGTCTGAGGAAGATCCCAGGCACAGATATTTTTTAAAAACACCTATGTGACTGTAATGGCCACCAGGGTCAAAAACTAGTCCAGGCAGCGGTTGGGACATCATTGGAATGGACTTGATCCCTCTATGAGATCCCAATATGACCTTAAGTGCTGGGCCCAGAGAACGCAGAACAACTCAACAAAGAAGGCAGAAAGTGGCATGGATCCCAAACTTGAGACTGTAATGTCCTGCAGGGTTTTTAACCCTGACCAAATAAAGGGTTACAGACTGTTCTTTCAAGATTCTCTCTTTGGTGCTTTGCCCTTCATTTTATTAGTACTATTAACCTTGTACAAAAATCCCAGTGGCAGTAAATGACTGTAGCAAAAAATAGCTTAGTGAGAATAAAAAACGGGTGGAATAAAAAAGAACATCAGCTGTCTTGTTTTCTGGGACAAGATAACAAGGGCCACCAATCCTGATGGAGCAGGCTACAAGTGAGACACATCAGTCTGATGGGGTCACGATAGAATTTCTCCCACTGGTGCCGTGTAGAATGGTTAATTCAATAGGGAGGTCTAAAAGCTTACCAGACGCCTAAGCAGAGATGGGCTATTGGGTCATTATGCCATTCCTGCGTATTTTATTCAGTCTAGACAACACTTGATTTTAATTGAATAGGCTTTCGTGCCTGTGGAACCCATACTCAAACAGAAGTTAAAAAATTCATTCCAAAGACAAACATAAACACATTTTCAATTTTGTGTCACTGTTCCCATCAGAGGTAATTGAGAATCCACTGTCTTCTTCATATGGCTCAGTGGGGCAATTAGAGATGGACACGGCAACCACTGATCCACGTGACTAAAATGCCAAGTCTTCTTAAAGTTACACTGGTATAGGAACTATATACATTCAGCACACCTTGGATATTGCAAACTCCCAAGTATAAACCTCAATTTAAAAAAAAGTATGCAAGACCAGCCATGACTATTAGATGACACAGTAGAAAACATTGATGGAGTGGCAACAGAAGACCACAAAGTTGCCATGAGGTACAGAACGGAAATTACACATAAGAGAACTTGGGTGGTGGTGTGCCTCATTCATTTTCTAAATACGTATAATAGAAATCGGGGGATTAGCCTTCGTGTGCTAAAATTTCTCACCCTTGCCGATCTTGGGCAGTTACCTTTCCCCACACACTCTGTCCTTAAAGTCTTTACTTTCTTCCAGTCTAATATGTCTTTTTTTCCTTCCTTGATCCAGAAGGTTAGGATGTCTGAATGACGAGATTCAGTATTTAAAAGATTTTCTTACCCTATTCTCAACTCCATGGCTTTCCTGTTCCTTCCCTGTAGCTGCCTAGCAATGCTCCCCCCACCCCCCCACCACTGGGATAAATCTGACTGTCTGGCTTCTCATCACCCATAACTAAGACGCTGAGCTGTGCTGGAGAAAGTCACAGAATACAGAGACGGCTGCATTGTAAATTCTCAGTCTATAGTAATGACGCCTAGAGCCCACCACGGCTCTGGTTTCTGATAATTTTTCTCCACTGTTTGGATTTCAAAGATGCCCTACTTTTCTCAACCTCAGGCCCCACTTCCTCTTCCTCCAACATCAGCAGATAATCAAGCTTACTGCTTCACAGAGAACATAAAAGCTGACAAACTGTAATCCCCTCTACTTCTTGTTCCCAAACCTAGCAACCTACCCAATACAGATACAGTTGACGTCCTGCTCATTTCCTGGTGGTCTGCAACTGTGCACGGACTTCCCCTGGTGCGCAGACGCCCCATCTCCTTCCCCCTCAGCTGGTGTGTGCCTGACACTGTCTCCCGAGTTAAGGGACCATAAACTAAAATAACACCTGTCCTTTTCCCTCTCTTCCTGTCACTGTGGAAGAGGGTTCCTTCTACCCAAGACTTTTTTTCTCTGCAGATGCCCTTGCTCCTTCTTAGGGACCTCAGTCGACCAATTATCACCTCTCATTACTCTTATCTTTTCTTGGCCTGAATTCTATTTTATTGAATGTGGATTTCACACCACCACTCCATTTCATTTTCGTTCACATTTGTCTGATTTCATTTGCCTATTTCTTTATTTTCCATTTCTTTGTGTTCTCTAACATAAAGAACATATCTAGAAACTAGCACTTTTTAAAAACCCCATCTTTAAACCTTTGAATTTGTTATGCTGACACCTATAGTAAGTCATTTTTCTGTTTCTGTGTGTTTGTTGTTTTTTTGCTTTTAAAAAAATTTCCTTTACCCATCTTTTGCTTACTAATCTGGTCGAGGCTCATTTACTCACAATTTCCATATGTATTCTGTACAGGCGCTCTGTACATGCACACAGTATGATGAACGGAGCTCACAGTTAGTGAGCAATTAACTGATTGTTACATTTAATCTTGTGTAGAAGCGAGAACATTTGAGTCCTGGGCAGTCCCTCTCCTTGCTTCTATTCCTAGCCCTCTCTAATTTGCTGTCTGCTGTGACCACTGTGACCAGAATGAGCTTCCTAAAATGCATCTGGCCAAGTGACTCCCCATTGCAAAACAGATCAATTCTAAGCTTTGTGGCATGGCCTCCAGTATTCTTCCTAATCCTTCCAAAGTCCTCTCTCTCATCATTTTTTCTCCCCTAAAGTTCCTTCTCCAGGCCATGCTAGTTTGGATTCCCAGGCTTCTCCTCCTAAGTTTATCACTTCATCTGGGAAGTATTTATTGAGACCCCATCATTTTCCTAGAACCATGCCAAGATGGCGGAGGAAAAATGGCAAACGATAATATGGGCTCTGTTTCCTGGAGCCCCCAGGGCTCTGAGGCATCTTTTCTCTCCTTTCCCCAGCATAGCATCAGGCATATCTTTGTGCAATCTCTGAACATGAGAATGAACGAGAAGAGTGCAAGACTCCGTGCTTGACGGGGAGGAGCAAATCCATCATGGTTCCTGGCCCCCTGAGAGCTCACAAACTAAGGCGCTGGTGGTGTCTGAGGCAGCAGAACCACCAGCAGGGTCATGGCAGCCAACCGCCTCTCCCAGGAAGGTGCTGAAAGGGAGGGGGACTGCTTTGCTCTTCCAGCTTCAGCCTGATGATGCTGTGAGGGGTGACAAAGTCAGAAAGAGAGCCACTTCCAGAACTGTCTCAGAACTCATCCTGTCTCTTCTCCTCAGCAAGCCAGTGGTTACAAGTATCGTCTGAGGCTGAGAGGGCCACACTTTCTGCCCAGTCAGGGCTGAGGGAAAGGGCACCGTGGAGCAGTAGGCGGACGCTTAGGGGGAAGTGAGTGAGCAACTAAGAAGAAAAATGACAAAGTCCCAGTTACCAGAAGCAGGGCCCCACCAACCGGGCTCATCCTGCTGTTTCCTTCCTCACAGCCTGAAGAGAGCCCCATGGCTGTCAGCTCTAATTCAGCTATTGCTCATTACCTCATCACCCATTTTCTCTATAATTACATGTTGGGTGGCCTCTTCCTCCTATCTTAATTAGTTGTCAGATATAAGATGAGCATTGAAGGTATTTTCTGCTTTGCTCTCATGGAGGTCCTCCTTTGCATATTTTCATCATCCAGGTGTTAGGATGAAGCTTTTATTTGTAAATGAGCCTGGGGCTCACTGATCCTTCAACATTTTGGGGAGAAAATGTGAAGGAGAGTATATTAAAAAGACAAAGCTACATATATCCCCCCCCACACCCCCTCCCCCAGAGGAGAGTTTTGGTGACTAGGCAAAGAGAGGTCACAAGAAGTCAATGTGAGCTGAGCCACCAAACTCTGAGCACACCTCACACTGTAGAAAAGGCTGGGAGAATTTTAATTTTCAACCTTGGCCACCAAAGACATAGAAAAAGCTCAGATAAGCTAAAGTGGGGATGGAGGAAATGTCTTCAGGCTCCAGGGCTATGTTCTCTTCTTAACTCAAAGCAGAGGAACGAGGAGCTTTTTGGGCAAGAGCACTTTAAATTTCTTTTGGGAATCTGCATTCTGTGGTTGAGGTACATTTAAACCCTTCCACAGCTTCAGCGTTGGTTCCTGATTGACTGAATTCCTTCAATAATTGGTTCAGAGATGGATACACAAGACAGTCAAAGCCAGTAAGACAAGAGGCTTGGAACTGCTGTCACCATATTTTTACTCTGAGGGGTGCCTGAGAATGAAACCTCCCACTTGCTGAGTTCAGAGTCTGATCCCTGCATCAAGCCAGAAGTTTCTATTCTGGCATAAGCTGATGTTTTCACTGCTTTGGCTGGGTTTTCCGTTCACTTAGTCAAGACGATTTTGGATTGATTCACATTCAACATCTGTAAAAAGAACTAGGATTTTATTCCTGATTTCAACCAGCTGAGGCCTCTAAGGCAGAGCTATGAGTCTCCACACATTTCTCCTCCATGTGTTGAGCCAGAGCGGGTCACCCCTCAGGCATTCGTGCTGCCCTCCCAGAGGCTCCGGTAGCTCTGCACACTCTTAACCCGAACACCCCATTTCACAGGACAGCGCCCCAATGGATTCCCCTGGTTTTTTTAGTCTCATGATTAGAGGAATTCAGCTGTATTGCAGACCGAAACTAGGAAACTTTCTTGAACTTCCATTTGGGTTTTTATGCTGTCTAGGTTTAAGAAAATAACCTTATAAATGTAGTGTGTGGGACAAAGCACAAGGCGACACTATGAATAGACCTGCATGTACACAAGGTGTGTTTCAGTCAAGCTTCTTTTCTGAGTACAGGAGCTACGGAAAAGACTTCTGACGTCTTTAGGGCGATATGCACGGAGGGAAAGTCAGGAGTTCACAGCTTCATTCACAACATCCACGCAGAAACAAAATGTCTGCCCTCAGCTGCAGTCCTACTTGGAAATCTCTTCCAGGGAAAGCCCTCTGGATCATGGGCCACGAGACGTGGCCTCTGGTGTCCATTCTGTCTGCTTGCCTACCCTAACTCAAGAGTGAGTCCAGGGAGCTGTTCAGCCTCCCACATTTTCTGGTTCTGAGGCAGAAAGAAGGACTTCTCACCCAAGCACCACTCTGGGCTCATCCTGAACTTGATCACCCACATCATGACATTGAGAGATGGAAGGAGCCTTCCATGCCTGGTCGGATGGTTCTCTTCTCCAGGAGGAAGCTGAGGCTAGGAAGAGGCTGTGGGCACTTGGAGGCTGGAGGCTGATGAGGCGGTGGGAATCAGGCAGCTAGTGGAGGGCCAGAGGCAGATGTGGGCTCTGCTCTCTCTACCACTGACATTGGACAATATATTTTCCCTCTTCTTGCCTCTATGTTTCTCATTTGTACAGGGGGTGGTGACTCCAAGAACAAATTCCCCCTCTCATAAGTGTGAGACCATGTGTATATATAAATGATCTGTTCCATCAAACTGCCCACACCTGGTCTCTGGAGGACCTTCTCTTCCCTGCTACCTGGTGATCATACAATTACTGGCTTCATTTTTGAACCACAGGTAGCAAGTGGGGGTTACTCATCTTTTTACAATTTTCCTGAGGGAGACGGTGGGTGGGTGTGTGCACAGGGGCGTGTGCAGTGGGGTGTTAGAGATCCCTCTGCCCTCTGTCCTCCAGCTCTCCCCTGGCCATGGCTCTGGCAACGTGTGGAACATCAGGCAGCCGTTCTCCCAGGCTGGCTGTATCTTAGCTCCCAATACACTCTAGAAGGGAAGGTAAAGGCACATGGCCAGGACTCACTGGCAATTCAGAGTGTAGCGAGGGCATCAGCAACTCTGAAGGATTTAATTCATGAAAGCAGGAAATGTGGAAGCAGTATTCTAGAACAATCTTGTAAAAATACAAATGCCTGTTGCAGTTTAAATGTGTAGGACCCATGGCAATTATTCAAGGTAGTTGTTCCAGGAAAGGTGACAAGCCCCACATTCTTTCAGTCCACATTTAATATTCATGCAGTATTTAAATTTTGTGGATATTTTGGTCTTAAGATAGTTCACTCTGTATTAGGCAAAAAAATTGGTAAACTCTCTAAAGGAAGACATTGTACTCTTTCAATGGTTTCTCAAGTGTCTTAGAGGCACTTTATAAATTCTTGTTGTCATGCTGTTATAATGACAGGTAAAGGGGCTAGTTTACATTGCCCTTGGCAACAAGAATGAGACTCATGAAGGATGTCACAAAAATAATATCACCTATGTTAAATATTTAATGTCATGTTCTCCTAGTGTCAAGATACTTAATCCCGTGAGAGCATCTCTAAGGCCGAGGGAGATGAGTCAGGAGAATGTTCTGCACATATACAACACATGAAAAAAAAAGAAGCTCACGCAGCTTAGTCTTACAATTCATTGCTTTTGCTCTGGAAGCTTCCCTCAATTAGGGAAGGGTATAAGGCAAGACAGGCCCAGGTGACAGGTGCTGAATGGAAGGGGAAGTGAGCCCAATCTGCTTGCTCCAGGAGCTTTCCACTCCAGAGAAGCCCCAAGGCCAGGCCTCAGCTAAGCAGATTTTCCTCTGAGCGCCTGCCATTCAGGTGGGGATGCCTCGGGCCAGCTCCAGGGGCCAGCAGAAGGGGATCATAGATGCTGGCTTCCCAGCACCCCTTCATACAAGTCTCCATCTCCTTCCTCCTGGTTGGGGCAATGGCTTCTAACCCTGTCCCCACTTCAGAATCATCAGGGCCACCTTTTAAAAACACCTGCATTTGGAATGGGCCTCGGGAGTGTCTTCCTCAAAAGGTCTGGAGGGAGTTGCTTATTGGCATTTTTAATTTTTTAAAGAGATTATTTATTTGAGAGAGAAAGTGGAGGGGGGGAGAGGGAGTAGGAGAGAACCCCAAGCTGACTCCCCAGCCTAGCTCAGAGCCCAACACAGTGTGGGGCTCGATCTCAGACACTGAGGTCATAACCTGAGTTCAAATCAAGAGTCAGACCTTTAACCGACTGAATCATGTAGGCACCCCCAGTTACTTGCATTTTTTTAAAGACAGGTAATCCTGATATGCAGCCAGAGCTCAGAAGAACCACCTCTTGAGAGACTCCGTGTAGGCTCCCACGGTGTTTAATATTTTACTCTGGGACTTTGTTTCTTCCAGAGTGAGGTGTGAAGGGGTCGCCTCAAAAGGGCAGCATGGGGTGACGGGAGTCTGCCCTGCCCAGGAGTTATAGCCCCGAGGCTTATGGAAACAGGGCCCTGGAAGCATGGGGTGTTCCTTCTTTTCCCTGCTCAAACCCAGACCAAACCTCATCCGGTTGGTAGCACGGTATAAAATGCCCTTCCTGGTCGGAGCAGAGCCCAGACCTCCTTTGGGATGATGGTATTCTATATCTTTCTAAAAAATGAGCATGTGACCATGCATCCCTTCGTCTGGGCTCCCCTCTCCCTAGATATCGTGCATCACTTCCTTCTTTAGCTGCTCAGCTTGCCACACGCCCCTATGAGATGCTTTAAAACATGAGCAAAATGGGGGCACCTGTGTGGCTCTGCTGTTAAGCATCAGCCTTTGACTCAGGTCATGATCCCAGGGTTCTGGGATCGAGCCCCATGTTGGACTCCCTGCTCAGTGGAGAGTCCGCTACTCCCTCTCCCACTCCCCCTGCCTGTGTTCCCTCTCTCACTGTATCTTTCTGTCAAATAAATAAATAAAATCTTTAAAAAATAAACCCAAACTAGCCAAATGCATTTATCCCTAAGTGTGGGTTCTTGGGGCAAACAGAATCTTATAATTTTTAAATATAATTCCTTATTCCATATCTTTTTATATGTACGTACTTACATATTTTCTATTTATAATACACATTTTAAAATAGAATATAAAATCTGTATCTATACATAGATTTATTATATATATATAAAAATATAAATGTGTGTACATATATACAAAAAGGGATTTATTATAAGGAATCGGCCCACATTATTGTGGAGGCTGAGAAGTCCCAAGGTCTGCCATCCGCAAGCTGGAGACCAAGAGAACAGATGTGCGGATTCAGTCCAAGTCAGAAGGCCTGGGAGCCAGAAGAGCCCATGGTTTAAGTTGAAGTCCAAAAGCCAGAAGACTCAAGAGCAGAGGAAAAAAGGGTAAGTCTAAAAGTCAAGTCTAAAAGTAAAAAAAAAGTCTTTTCAAGTCTAAAAGTCAAAAAAGTCTGATGTTCCAGCTCAAAGCAGTGAGGGAGAAGGATTTCTCTCTTAGTCGGGGAAGGTCAGCCTTTTTGTACTATTGTGGCCTTCAACTGATTGAATGAGGACCACCCACCCACAGCGGTGAGAACACTCCCAGAGTGAACAGTGCAGGGTTAAGTCAGCCTCTTTCAAACACCTGTAGGGGCACCTGCCCACCACTGTGTGTCACCTCCCATGGCACAAATCAGGCAGGCCTCTTGCTGCTAATGTGAGACCTTGTGGGGGTAACTCAGTGTGGGCAGACAGGCCTCCTAACTGCAGGAGGAAGAGCCCTGCAAATGTGGCTCTGAGCCCCACCCCAGCCTGGACTCCGTGTTACAGTGTATGCAGTGGACTTTCTGGTCCCTAATGCACTCTGGGGACAATCTGTGATGTTGGACCTCTTTTTGTGTCCTCTTCCCACTCCACACCTCCCACCTCCACTTGGCCTTCTCTGTGTCTGTGTTGTTATGCTGCTGGGAAAAAACAAAGAACTGGGCTGGCTGGACCCCAGCTACTTATGATTCCTAACTTTAGCTAGATCTTCACTAAGATTCCGTGGGCTTTTTGCCATTCCTTAGCCATTGGTCCATTTAGCCTGTCATTCATTCAATAAATAGAGAGTGCCTACAATTTGCTGGATACTCTGTTCTGCTAAGAGTACAATAGGGGTGTAGGGGAAAAAAACTCGGTCTCTGCTCTCGGGGAGCATACAGCCTGGTACACTCTACCAGGCAGGGTGCCCTAAACCTGTCCAAATATCTCAGTCCTCTGTATATGCAGGTGACCTCAATGATAAGCCTGGGTTTGCCATTGCTAGAAGTTCCTGGGTCTGTATTTCCAGCACTCCCTATGCCCACTAGATCTCTGAAGCCAGAAGTTGACAGGCTCTCTGGTCATTGCCCCCACAAGTCTCCTGCTTCTTTGAGCCATGCTTCCTCTTACTGTTCTTCTTGCATTTCTTCCTTCTGAGATGATAGCTCTTCCACCATGATGCCCCATCCACGAACCCAGGCCCCCTCCTCTGCTCAGGGAGACGTCTCTTCCTGCATCGCCAGGTTGCCAAGTTCCATTTGTTCTTCCTCCCAAATGATCTCCTCCTTCCTGCAGCTCTTTTTTTTTTTTTTTTTAAAAAGATTTTATTTACTTGACAAAGATCACAGGTAGGCAGAGAGGCAGAGAGAGAGAGGGAGGGAAGCAGGCTCCCCGCTGAGCAGAGAGCCCGATGCGGGGCTTGATCCCAGGACCCTGAGATCATGACCTGAGCCCAAGGCAGGCGCCCCTTTCCTGACTGAGCCGCCCAGGCACCCCTTTCCTGCAGCTCTTTAATGCCTCCTGCACAACCTCCTCGTCGCCTAACTCCGAATTCATCTCCATGTCTCCATTCTCAACTCTTTCCCTCTATCTAGCTATATGTTGCTGTCAGAAACAAGTCTGCTACATTTGATGATGTCCTGCTGCTGATCCAAGCATTGACATGGCTTTCACGGGGTGTTTTTAAAAAATTTGTTGTTGTTGTTGTTGTTTTTTCTGGCAGAAAGATGCTTTTATTCCTCCCTTCAAAATGGAATAGAAAGCACTAAAAAGAAATCAGCTATTAAACTGTGAAAAGATAGAGAGGAATCGTAAACACACATTGCTAAGTGAGAGAAGCCAATCTGACAAGGTTACATACTGTGGGGTGTCTATAGGGTATGAAATTCTAGAACTCACAACACTGCGGAGATAGAAAAAGAATCAGTGGTTGCCAAGGGGTGGGGGAGGGAGAGATAAATAAGCAGAGCACTGAGGATTTCCAGGGCAGGGAGATTATCTGTGTGATACTACAATGATGACTACACATCATGACCAAACCCACAGAGCATACGATGCCAGGCGACATACAGATACCTAGAGTAAAGCGTAGTTTGGGTTCTAATGACATACCAGTGTAAGACTGTAACAAATGCGGCCCTCGGGTGTGGGATGTCCGTTGTAGGGGGAGCTGTAGGTATGTGGGGTAAGGGGACAATCTATCCTCTCTGCTTAATTTCACAGAGAACCTAAAGCTGCTCTGAAAGATCAAGTCATTTATTACATATGCTATTACAAAATAGATTAATATTAAAACTATAAATTTACTTTCAAAATTTTATATCAAAATTTACATTAAAAATTTTGATATTTACATTTACGTTTGGAAAAAGTGGAGCTCCTCTGACAGAAGCTGTGGCAATAGAAGGAGGAGGGTGGGGCGAGGGGGCTCAGCCCTGTCTGTGCCTCACCCCTGAGCGTTTCCTTGGGACCTGGGAGCTTCAGGACTTGGAGAACACCAGAGACCTAGAGGGCACACGCTAAATGACTTAGCAAGACAAACAAGGGTTCTCATGATCAGGCCTGGCTTTCCTTCCAGGCGCATGTCCTTTCGCTTTGCAGACACCTTGTGTTCACGATACTCTACACATACCCTGCAGTTTCCCCAAGTACCCACTGCTCCATGCGGTGTCCCAGGCTCACGTTGCTCCGTCTACTCGGAATCCTTCACCCTCTCTCTCCATTTGATGACTTCAAGTCTCAACTCAAGCAGCACATTCCCTGTGAAGTTGTCCCAAATTCTTTAGGAGACTCTCCTCATGCTTGATTCATTTTCTTTTCTCCATTACGGTATGTGCTAAATGTTGTGTCTGTGTCCACATGCCCAGCTCCTATGACTCTGGGAACATTTGGAAAGCAGCACCCTTGCTGCTTTCCTCTTGGTATCCCTGTAACCAGCAAAAGGAATCCGTGCGTGCGCATGCGCGCGCACACACACACACACGCTCTGTTTTTTTTTTTTTTTTTTTTAAACACTGTCTCCCCTTTGGAGACTCATTTACATGCGGGACTTCATAGACACCTAAATTTTTTATTTTTAAGGGCTTTTGCTTGAGTTTTCTAGATTCTTCTGACTAAATTTCTTTTGCCATAGATACTATAAGATATTTCTATGATTTTTCACTACATTTCTTAATTTATATTTTCTTAGATGATGCTATTTCTTTAAAAAAATTTTTTTTAAGATTTTTTTATTTTAGAGAGAAAGAGAGAGCACAAGCAGGAGGGGCAGAGGGTGAGAGACCTTCGAGCAGATTCTGTGCTGAGTGCAAACCCCAGTCAGGGCTCCATCTCACGACGCTGAGATCACGACCTGAGCCGAAATCAAGAGTCAGATGCTTAACCAACAAAACTATTCAGGGACCCCTGTCTATTTTTAAATTTATATTTATAGGTGATTTCTTTCAATGATAAATAGTGAATAATTGTTTACCTTACAACACATTCTCAAAAAAACTAAGGTCAGACTCTCTCAGATAATGAACCTCCAGAGTCTTTCAAACTCAAGTAAATGGTAACAAGATCAGAGCCATCAATTAAGCAAATGTCACATTCCCTTAGATTTATGGTGAATGAAGACCAACTACCCTCGCCTTCCAAATCATCATTCAGGAGAGTCAGAAAACCTCAGGCATCAATAGCCTTCAATATCTTTGAAATACAGTGAAAGGCGGCACAATTTGTCGCTACTACCTTTGATTCGTTTGCTACTGTCCCTTCCCTGGTCGCCACACTTTCATTCAATAGGAAACAAGAAAGGCTCCTCCCAGCCCTTCCCCAGTGTCTGCCCACGGTTCTGAATCCCACATCACCAGGCTCCCATGTTACAGTCACTTAACCACCCTTAGTCATTCTCGCTCATGCTTTGCACATTTTAGCTCTGGCTTTACTGTCACTCTCTTCAATATTAGTTTTTCTTTTTTAAAAAAATATTTTATTTATTTATATGAGAAAGAGAGAGAGAGCACAAGGGCATTTACGGGGAGAGGGGCAGAGGAAGAGGGAGAAGCAGACTTTCCACTGAGTGTGGAGCCAGAGGTGGACTCTATCCCAGGACGCTGAGATCGTGACCTGAGCTGAAATCAAGAATCAGCTGCTTAACCGACTGAGCCACCCAGGAGCCCCTTCAATATTAGTTTTGTCACACTTTTTAGTGATTTCAGTGACCCCAAAGATAAGCCTTCCCTGCACCTTCATCTCTCAGTTTTTTTTTTTAAAGATTTATTTATTTATTTATTTGACAGAGAGAGATCACAAGTAGACAGAGAGGCAGGCAGAGAGAGAGGGAAGCAGGCTCCCTGCTGAGCAGAGAGCCCTATGTGGGACTCGATCCCAGGACCCCAAGATCATGACCTGAGCTGAAGGCAGCGGCTTAACCCACTGAGCCACCCAGGCACCCCATCTCTCAGTTTTTTGACCTCCTCCTCTCAGCTGATCTTGTCTTCAGCACTACTCCGGTCACCCTCTGCCAACAGACACACCTTAGACTCGTCGCTACCCAACACTGAATACCTATCATCTCAATTTCAAGCATTTCCCTTTCTAACTACCACTTTTTATCCTTCGGTCTGTTTCTACTGCTCTTATTCCAACAATCCTTGGTCCCTTTGTTTGCACGATTCATCAGTCCTACCCATTTCCCACTATCCCTCCACCTCCTCATTTCACTCATGGATCATTTTCCTGGCTCTAGTCCTCATCTTCCTCTCTGCTCCGTTTAAACTCTGAGGCCCACCATTATAATCACCCTCTTCCCTAAACTCTCAGCTTCTTGGCTTCTCTATTCATCACATGCCCTTGAGACACCCCATCCTGCGGCTGCAGGAAAAACACCCAGCCACAGAGATGGGCTCACTTTAGATTTGGTAGCATGAACCTCAAGCAGACCCATAATGCTCTCAGACCACTGTGACGCCTCCCTCGGTCTGTGTACTCTTCTGCTTTCCTGGATGTCCTCTTTCTCATCCAACTTTCAACACCACCTTCCCATCCTCACTAATAGCTGGTGACCTTGCTTCTGATTTCTACTGAGAATTCAGCAGCAATAAAAGAGAACTTCCACAAGTTACCACCACAGTCAACCACCCTCCACACTCAAAGCCCATGTACTCAGCCTGCTTTCATGATACTGTCGTCTTGTGTCTTGAGAAATCATTCTAGGTATTTTTCTGCCTTCTCCTACATCATTTTTTTTTCCTTCTCAAAAGGATGTCCTCATCAGCATATAGATATGCTGTCATGTCGTCCATGTGTAAAAGCACTCTCTCTGACTCTGTCTGCCTAGCCAGCTGCCCCTCCTTTCTGTTTCCTCTTACAGAAATAGTCATCAAATGAGTAGCCATCAGCTATTCTCTGGAACCCATTCGCTCTCTTGAACCCATTCTAATCATGCATGAGCTCTCTACCCCCAAACAATGATCTTTTCAAAGTCATCAGTGACCTCCCTGCTGCAACACAATCAATTCCTGACCCTCATCTTGCTTACCTATGTGCTGCCTTTAATAGGGTTGGCCACTCCATCCTCCTATTCAAGTTTCTTCACCTGGATTCCTGGACTCCACATACTCCTGCTTCTCTGCCTGCCACATTGGCTGCATCTTTCCAGTTTTCTTTATTGACTGATGCTCATTTTCCCGATTCCTTAATGTTGGACTTCCCAGGTCTCAGACCCTCTGCTCCCATGTGTTATCTCTACTCACTTCCATAGTGTTCTCGCCCAGTCTTGTGGCTTAAACAGCAGCTACATGTTGAGGACTTTCAAGTCATCATGCTCTTAGCCCACATCTCTCTTCTAAAATCAAGATTCACATATCCATCTACCTACTCGACCTTTTTTGTCTTGGATATCTAACAGGTATCTGAAACTTATTACATCCAAAAAATCAATCTTCTCATCTCCCCCTTTCTAAAGCTCTCCTTCTTCATTCTCCCACACCCCATTTACTGGGAATTCCATCCTTTCTTCTGTTCAAGAAATTCCCTCCCCTGACCCCCAGTCATCTTTGCTTCTTCTTTTTTGTCCTCTGTTCCACAAAGAATCAAAGAACCTGCCAGCCTCTGCCTCCAAAACAGAGCCATAATCTGACCACTTCTCATCATTGCCTCAGCTACCACCATAATCTAGACTCTCTTAGGTAACAGGAATAGTCCTTATGGTGTGGAAAGACCCAAACACCAAGGCTGCTTTTTTCCATATTTGGGAGAAATCTGGAAGCCTTCTATCTCCCCAAGTTTCAGACCATCCTCATGTCGTTACCACTGCCATCTCAACCTGCTCTTCTTTAAATATTTACATTTTCTGGGAGGAAATTTTATATTTACACACACACACACACACACACATATACACACACATACAATTTGTAATTTGTCCTGAGAGTACTTAAGGTACATTATAAAAGTACATAAAATACACAACAGTATAGAAAAATAAGTAAGTAAATTAGGCAAAGGGAAAATAAGGATAGAAAAAGATTCAGATGAAGCTACAGGTGAGGTGAGCATGCAATGCATACAAAGGTTTTCTTCGCATTTGCTACACATGCTACACATGAAACACATAAATTTCTTCCTCTAAGGTGTGCTTTAGTATCAGATTTATTTCTTCTTGATGGACCCCATGAGGCATCATGGCCACAGCGCCCCTTTGGGTGTAAAGAGGGAGAGGGCTGTGTTGGGCAGGAAAGGCTCAGAGGAAGTGGGTCAGTTCTGGTCAGGAAGCCCCTCCTCCCCTGAGACTGGGTCTCAACGTGATCCCAGTCACTCTTTTGGTGTTCTCCCCAGTCTCCCACTTCCCAATCACCCCCGCCCAACACACACACACACACACACACACACACACACACACACAATATACCCCTGGTACTTACCAAGACCCAAGCAAGAAACTCTGAGTCCTGATTTTCCAAGATTCCTGGAACAAAAATAAAGCAACATATGGTCATGACTTTCTCAGTGAAACACACTGAACTATGAATACTATTTCTCACTTTTGACATTGATCTTGACTAGAGTTGTGATAGAGGCAGAGCTGCAGGTGCGGGTCTATGGTCTTGGGGAGAGTCTTTCATCTCCATTCGGGGGCTAGGAGACTCAAAGTGTGCTCAGGTTCAGCACAAGATGAAAACAGACCCCACAAAATGCAGCTTTTCAGCTCTGAATGATCTTTATGAATTTGTTTACAAATTTATTTTCTCTCTCTTTCTAAAACATGAATTCCTTGAGGGCAAAATTTGTATCTCATACATCAAACAGTCATTCTGTATTCATTTATTATTCATCCCCAGAGCCTGACACACAGGGGATCCTTAATAAATATTTGTTGGCCAAGTAACTAATAAACTGACTTCTAAAACAGAGTATTATTACGGATGGTTGGGGATTATTACAAGAACAAATTCAAGATGATCCTTTAGGCTGTTTAAACTATATTACAGATATCTTTTTTTTTCCAATTTATTTATTTTCAGAAAAACATTATTCATTATTTTTTCACCACACCCAGTGCTCCATGCAAACCGTGCCCTCTATAATACCCACCACCTGGTACCCCAACCTCCCACCCCACCCGCCACTTCAAACCCCTCAGATTGTTTTTCAGAGTCCATAGTCTCTCATGGTTACCCCCCCTTCCAATTTACCCAAATTCCCTACTCCTCTCTAACGCCCCTTGTCCTCCATGCTATTTGTTATGCTTCACAAATAAGTGAAACCATATGGTAATTGACTCTCTCTGCTTGACTTATTTCACTCAGCATAATCTCTTCCAGTCCCGTCCATGTTGCTACAAAAGTTGGGTATTCATCCTTTCTGATGGAGGCATAATACTCCATAGTGTATATGGACCACATCTTCCTTATCCATTCATCCGTTGAAGGGCATCTTGGTTCTTTCCATAGTTTGGCGACTGTCGCCAAACTACAGATATCCTTTTACTTGCAATGGGGCTATGTCCTAAGAAACCCAGCCTAAGTTAAAAATACCATAAGGTGAAAATGCATTTAATTCCTCTAACCACCAAACATCATCGATTAACCTAACCTACCTTAAATGTGCTCAGAACACTTATAGTACCCTACAATTGGCCAAAACTGTCTAACCAAAGCCTTTTTTTTTTTTTAAAGATTTTATTTATTCATTTGACACACAGAGATCACAAGTAGGCAGAGCGGCAGGCAGAGAGAGAGAGAAGCAGGCTTCCTGCTGAGCAGAGAACCTGGCTCCATCGCAACGCTCCTCCCAATGCAAGGCTCCATCCCAGGACCCTGAGACCATGACCCGAGCCAAAGGCAGAGGCTTTAACCCACTGAGCCACCCAGGCGCCCCCAAAGCCTTTTTTTATAATAAGGTGTCGAGTGCCTCATGTAGTTTATTGACTACAATACCGAAAAAAAAAAAAAGAAAAAGAGTGGTTGAATGGGTATAGAGCAGTTGTAAGTGTATTGGCTGTTTACCCTCTTGATCGCAGGGCTGCCTGGGAACTGTGACCTCCTGCCCTGCATCATGACAGAGTAACCTACCATATATTGCTAGTCTGGGAAAAGATTCAAATTCAAAGTTTGAATTCTACTGAATGCACATGGCTTCCCCTCCATCACAAAGTCAAAGACCTTAAGTCAAACCATCAGAAGTAGGGGACCATCATATTATTTTTTATCAAATTGCTACAAGATTTTTGAAATGATAGGTTTTCTCCCCCCTCATCCATCCCTTTGCTTTTCACCCCTGAATGCTTGTCAAGAAGAGGAAATACATTTCCACTCTTTAAATAGAGAACGAGGAGCGCTAGTCTACATGGTAAGGTATCCCGTAGAGACCTACCCCCACCCCATCTTCCTGCCATCTGCCTCACAGCTGTCATGGAAGAGATCAAAGTCTCAGAGAGAACACCTCCTAGAGTTTTATAGGGGTCTAATGTGAGGAGGTGAAGCTTAAATAATTGAAACATAGTAGCAAAGTGTATCCTTTACCCTCTGGTCAGATGCTCTTCTAAAAACACTCCCCACCCCACCCCCGCCCCCCTACTGCCCCCACCTATTCTACCTCAAGTGAAACAGCACAGACATTTCCAACTGCTGCCGAACTCAGTTCTTCCAGGTGCTCTCTCGATGCTTCCACAGTCTGCCGTCTTTAGAGGTAGTAACTACAGCGCTCTCACTTTTGCATCTGTTTTTTTCCCTCTGTTTATTATTCTTGTCTATAAAATGCCACCTAAGCAACACATTTAGTTTCATAGCCTTGTCCAAAGTGCATCACGTTGCAAAGAGGTGAAAGATGCAGGTTTCTGACCTATTGTTGAAATTAGCCAGGGAAGCTTGGAGAAATCACTTCCTTCCTCTGGGGTTCAATTTCTTCACTAGGAAGATGAGCTATTACACATGCCTGGGCCATTCACCTGGCATCAGGTCTGTGGGACTGGAACATGACAATGTATGCTAAGACGTCATACAGCAGACAAATGCAAAGAATAATTATTTTGGGTGCATTCTGACTCTGCTCCCCCTCTCACAGACCTAGTGCTACATTTTCCCATTTGAAGCGGGTTAAAGACACCTGGAAGGAAACTATTGCATAAAGGAATGTGTGAAAAATATTTTGAACTACTAAAGAGGAGAGAAATTACTGGACTTCTCCCATGAAAATCATTTGCATGAGAAAGTATTTTTTTAGTAGTTTTTCAGAAAACCACAGGATATAAAATCTGAAGATTTCTCTTTTAGTCTTAAAGTCTACTGATTTTAAAGGACAGGAATCTAGAACAAAAGCTATATAGTAGGGAGAAGAAAAAAAGACTACACCAAAACAAACAAACAAAAAAAGTAAATATATACATAAATACAAAATACTTAAAAATTAAAATATAGAATTTAAAAAATCAGTACAGTTCACCCTTAAACAACACAGATTTGAACTGCATGGGTCCACTACATATGGATTTTTAAAATAAATATAATACTGTAAATGTATTTTCTCTTTCTTATGATTTTCCTAACATAATCTTAGTTTGCTTTATTGTAACGATGCAGTATATAATGCATATAATATACAAAGTCTGTGTGGACCATGTTATCAGAAAGTTTTCCAACCAACAATAGGTTGTCTGTGTCCCTGACCTTCACGTTGTTCAAGGGTCAACCACATAGTGTGTAGCAGTCTTCCAGGTAGAGATATTCAACACTGATGCACCAGTAAAGACTTACTGGGAGGCTACCATGTTCCATGCGTTGGGCAGGTCATGGGAATACAGAGAGGAACCCATTGTGGTTCTCACCTCCAAGGAGTTTTTTATCCTCTACCCTTTCTTTCTTTTTCTTAAGAATTTATTTTTTTTGAAAAAGAGAGAGAGTGTGTACAAGCGGGGGGGGGGGGCAATAGGCAGAGGGAGAGGGAGAAGCAGCCTCCCTGCTGAGCGGGGAGCCTGATATGGGGTTTCATCCCACGACCCTGGGATCATGACCTGAGCCAAAGGCAGATCTTTAACTGAGCCATCCAGGTGCCCCTATCCTCTGCCTTTACTGAAGGGCACAGAAAAGCAACCATGTCATTATAATACAGTGAGGTGTGTCCTTGCCTAGAAGTCTTGGGGGAAAATATGAAGGAGCTATCTCAGACCTGTATTTGTGTCACTATGTAGGTGTCATGGGGGGGGGGAAGATCCCAGTAAGGATTTTCATGTAATTTTAATCTTTCCACAATTTTGAGAACAACAGGGAGTACAGAAAACTATGCAGAGCGAGAGATTTTCCTAGCAAATGAAATAGGGCAAGGTTATGTTGCTGAGTACTTACCAAGCAATGTCCCGGCACCAAGGTGGGGAGACCTGCCCTATTTTCCTTATGACAGTGACTCAGGAAGATGATGGTCACTCTGCTATGGGTTTGGAAACCCAAACTTGAAAAACTTGAGAATTGTCAGCAAAAACAAATTGCAAAGTAGCAAGTACTAAACGTAGCCCACTTTCTTGCCCCGGATGTTTAAACACTCAGGCCAGCTTTTCTGGAATGAAAGCCCTAGAAGATTTTGTACTATGTGAAAATTTTCCTGACAGACAAATATTTATACAGAGGTGATAGATCCCGCATTGAGTCTCGGTATTTTTATTTTAACTCTCTCTAAATATCTTCACCCTCTAGAGGGAATGGTTACCAAACTCGGTTGGTTGGTTCATTTTTTCTTTTTAAACATTTATTTGGCAGAGAGACAGAGAGAGAGAGAGAGAGCGAGCACACAAGCAGGGGGAGTGGCAGGCAGAGGGAGAAGGAGACACCCCACTGAGCAGGAAGACCGATGTGGGACTTGCTCCCAGGACCCTGGGATCATGACTTGAGCCAAATGCAGACACTTAACTTACTGAGCCACCCAGGTGCTTGTTTTTAAAATGAGAGTTTGTTTTTAAAGCGGTTGTTTTAAAAGCGAGAAGCATTTTCTGTCGCAAAGTCCAGACATGGACTTGACCAGATATGGACAAAAAGCCTTTACTTTGTCCAGGGTTGAGTCTCTGTGAGACTTCTACCATGTAAGACATTCTCAACACGTGATGATGCTTCTCACTCTGCAGATGTAGGAGATAGGAGGAGCTAGCTCCCTCCAGTTCAGCTTATAGAACTCCAACACAATTTCTGTGATTACCCATGGTGCCTCTGCATCCTTCTGCCTCTGTTCATGTCTATACAACACTAAATGGAGATGTGGCAATAGTCCAGCTATTCTGACCCATTTAAGCTTTGCTGGATAACAGGTGATAGATAGGTAGAGAGAGAGATAGATGATAGATAACAGAAGCCCCAATACTGGACTATTTGACCTAGTGAGTACAAACTATGTCATCAAAAGCTTGTTTGCATGGTTATAACACCAAATAATGGCAAAGTTTACATATCATGCTAGGCTCTAACAGATGCCTTGGAACCTTCTCCATCCCACATATGGAATTTTCATGACTACTTCATGATGTCGTGTGACTGTGTGCAACAAAACAACTTTCTAGAATTTCATTTTGTTGCTTAATTCCTCAGCATTCACACAATTGAGGCTACATAAAAATTCTGTAAGTACATCAAATTCCTAATTAGATTGAATCCCTCTCCCTTTTGAGTCAAAATAGTCTCATTGCACCGGTTTACCTATTTTATCTGTGTCAGATATGCCAGAAGGAAGTCTCACTGTGTTCATTTTTAGTATCTGCTCCTGTTCAACTCAAAATAAAAGCTCCTCTTTCCCGGGCAAACCTGGCCTGCTCTGCTGCTAATATTAGAAATGAATGACATCAGTATGGGGGCACAGGACACTTAGCTTTGTCAGTCAGATTCAGGAAACCCTAAATCTTAAATCAAAGCTTCAGTAAAGAGTTATCTGGAAAAGAGATACAGCTTCCTGAGAACACCAAGGTTGCCTCTCCCTGCACCACCCCCCCAAACCCCTGTGGGCAGGTTCATCCCCTCTGTGAATACAAGGCTGAACTCATCTTAGGCCAATGGTTAATTCTGTGACAGAGGCAGTCAGAATTCCTCGTGTCATTGTGTGACGCATCCATCAGATTTTTTTTAATTTTTTTTTTTAAGATTTTATTTATTTGACAGAGAGATCACAAGTAGGCCAAGAGGCAGGCAGAGAGAGGGGGGAAAGCAGGCTCCATGCCAAGGAGAGAGCCAGATGTGGGGCTCAATCCCAGGACCCTGAGACCATGACCTGAGCCGAAGGCAGAGGTGTTTTTTGTTTTTTGTTTTTTTTTAAGGATTTTATTTATTTATTTGACAGAGAGAGATCACAAGTAGGCAGAGAGGCAGGCAGAGAGAGAGATGAGGAAACAGGCTCCCTGCTGAGCAGAGAGCCCGATGCGGGACTCGATCCCAGGACCCTGAGATCATGACCTGAGCTGAAGGCAGCGGCTTAACCTACTGAGCCACCCAGGCGCCCCCGAAGGCAGAGGTTTAACCCACTGAGCCACCCAGGTGCCCCAGGCTTTTTTTTTAAATTTTAAGGCAATAATGGTAAGAACTGAAATCAAGCATCAGGCCCAGTCTCACAAGCCACTGTGAGGCTTGTAGCTCCTTTACAAATCACAGGTGCTTAAAGCAGAAACCGGCAGCACAAATGTCTTATCTTAAATTGCCTTCTCCTGAACAGGTGTGTCTTAGACATTATTCCCAGTTGTAAGCTGCTCAGAAAAGAGGAGCAGCTCGCTGACATATGTACCTTGCATTTGACCAAGAAAGCAGCATATTACCTGGGACTAGCGGCATGACTTAAAAGTATGTGAGTTCAGTTTGACTTGTTTTCAAGTGCTCAGGTCATTTTGTCACCTGCTGTCTCATCTGTTGGAACGGTTTTACTAATCCCTCTAAATCACATTGTGCTCAACTGTGGTGCCCCCACCAGGAAGCTACTAGTCAAATCTGGGGTACATGGATTTTTCTTTTTTATTTAAAGAAATGTACATTGACCTTTCTTTGAAAAATCCAGAGCCAAAGGCATGTTCATCTGTCGGTCAGCTGGTTTTGATAGTTGCATAAGAACACAAATTTTGACAGCCATGAATGTGACTACAAATGGTAATAACATTTAGGAGGGCACCATCCATCTCTGTTGAGAAGCGAATAATGACTCATTTGGAAACCACCAGGCACAAAAAATGATGTAGCCATGCATTTTGAAAACAGACACTGACAAGCAGCATAATGAAACTTTGTTTCATTCTTACTTTCATTTAAGTAGCAACAAAGTAGAATAGGATTCTATCAGATTCTTTGATTTAAGCAGTTAGGTCATTTGTCAGTTGTAAATTCCAACTAGATTCATATTTTCACTGAATATACAAAATCATGTGCTAACCTGTAGATTCTAGAAAGGTCTAGAGAGGTATGGCAGAAAGAGACCCCCTGTAAGTAATTAATTGGTTCAACAGTGGTATACCAAGGGTCAACCACACACTAAGCCTTGTATTAGGGGTGGGGATGGGCTGAGGATCAGATAGTAGCTTTTCTCATGGAGCTTACATAATAGAGGGGGAAACAGATACTAAATCATTATTTAATTATTTAATTAAATAATGATTATTAAATATTCAAATAAATACTTAACATTTAATATTTAAATAATTAATATCAATAATATTATTAATTATTATTAATAATTTAATATTTAATAATTAATTAAATTATTTAGTTAATTATTTGATAAAAGAACACTATGCCCTCAGTATACAATTGGGATGTTGGAGAAGCTGACCTGATCTGGACAGTTAAGAAAAGTTTTCTAGGGAAGCAGCATTTAACCTGAGATCCAAAGGAGGACTAGAAAATAATTTAATGAAAAGAATAGGGATTAGCCTTCTAAGCAGAGTGAACACATGCAAATACTCAGAGGCTGGAAGGTCACTGAAGAACTAAAAGAAGTACAGGCCAGTAGAAGAGTAGAGTGCGGAGTGACTCCGGGCAGCAGCAGGGAGTCACGGAAGGAAGATCAAACAGCGTCTGACGGGTTAGATTATGTTACCGATTTTGATCTGAGTAGGAAGGAGTTATGGAAAACCACTGAAAAACTTAAACAGAGGAAAGGATTGAAAGGAAGACAAAAGGAGGAGTTAGAAGGCTACTTTGTGAATCCTGATGAGAAATGTCTGTACCTTGAATTCTGATTCAGCAGAGATAGGAGAATGGGGGAAGATTCCAGATATTCTTAGGCAAAATCTAGAGGACCTGGGGTTTGACGGAATATGAGGGTGAAAGAGAAAGAGAAGTAATGGGCCAGTCTCAGATTTCTGACTCAGGCAGCTAAAGTAAAGCTAAGTAAAGCCAGGTGCTTTTCACTGAAGTAGGGTTCATTCAAGAAATAGAGGGTTTTGACCCTACCCCCCTTCTCCCAATTAAAAACTTCAGATTGCAGATAATTTAACATGAAAAAATTTGAGATGGCCCCTCCTTTGATCCAGGTCAAGGTTTAAAAATCAGAGTCCTCTGGGGTTATGGACATTGGGGGAGGGTATGTGCTATGGTGAGTGCGGTGAAGTGTGTAAACCTGGCGATTCACAGTCCTGTACCCTTGGGGCTAATAATACATTATATGTTAATACAAAAATAAAAAATTATTAAAAAAAAAAAAAAGAAATAGAGGGTTTTGAATCATCTTTGGGCATTTGGGAAAAGAGATATGCATGAGATATCCAAGCTAGTTGCCCGGAGCTCAGAATAGGGAGAAGGTGTTCTGGGTATGGATGTTAATAGGTGCCAAGGGCTGGGGCCAGCTGCCCAGGGAAAGAGTGGTCAGAGAAGATGGCCAAGGCCCAGCCCTGAGAAGCTCCATCATGCTAGGTGGCAGAGAGAAAGTGTGTTGACAAAGGAGACGGAGGAGTGGCGGAGATGGAGAAAGGCAAAGTGTGGGTGTGGAAGGCAAAGGTGGGGACAGTTTCAGAGGGCAGGAGAGGCCCACAGGGCTGAGGGCTGCAGAGAGATCCAGTCCCGGGAGGACAGAGGAACACCCTTTCCTGTTCAGCCCTGAGGGGACTGCTGTGAGCCCGAAGCAGTCATCTCAGCAGCCCTGGGGGTGGGAGTCAGGCTGGCGCCCCCGACGGGCAGGCGCAGGTGACCGTGCTAGCTGCCGGTGACCTTGCGCGGGTTCCTTAGCCCTTTTAAGCTTCTTTCCTCAGTCATGTGTGCAGATATTAATAGCCTACTACTTTTTTATTTTTGATGATTAAGTGAGAAAATATGGATGCAGCGCCAGTCCCAGCATGTTTCAGTGTTCAATAAATGCCAGTTGCTTTCTGCCCTTATTTCCTAGAACTGGTGTTTCAAACATGGACTCTGGTGGGGTTCTGGTTCTGGTACTGAAGCCGGTAGGAGGCCACCTTTGGGACTGGCAAGACCTGCTTCCCCGACCTTTTGAACTTCTTTGTGCTTAGACATTATGCTTAGACATGGCAACCATCCTGAATCTATTATATGCAAATCATGAGTCATTTTGCGAGAATCATTAGAAAACTGGAAAGTGGGGTTTAGAGATAGTTATAAGGGAGACAAAAGAGAAGGTGGCATTGTGTTGGCAAAGGCAGTTTGAGAAGTCATGCGAATCTGAGGAATTTCGAATGGTTCTTCTGGGATCCCCAGGAGCGGGGAAATGGAGATGGGACAGAAGGTTATGTGGATAGGGCTACACAAACTTAGGTATTCTGCAGGGGGTGGGGAAGGGGGAGGGCGTGGAATTGAGAAATGCTCCTCCAGGTGTAGTTACTGCTTATCTAGAAGTTACTCTGCTTTTACTGTGTCAAAGACCCAAGACCTCCAAACACCTGGAAATAAAAAACTCAGAGTTCCAAATCAGAAGAATCTAGAATCTTTATCTCAGGGGCATAGAATTTGGAGGTTCATGAATGTGAAATGGAAACAAGACTTTTCTCTTTTTCACTAATTTCTTACCGAAACTGAGCATCTCCGGCAATTATGAATGTAGGCAGCAAATCACGGAAGTACTCACATCACCTGTGACCCTGCCTCCAGTAGGAATTACAGGCATTTCAATGTCACATCACAGTTGTTTCAGAGAGCTCAAAAAATTATTTGCATTCACCATTTACACTCATCATCCTTGGAAATTGCGGGATTCGACTTGCCCTTAGAGCTTGTTATTTAATATATTAGTAAGGAAATACATGTTTTACTAAGCTACAATTTAGATTTTAGATATTTTGAACTGTATTTTGTTTCAATTTAATTGGAATTCTGTGTACTTCATGTTATGTACTTAAAAGCTCTTTTTCTGAGGAGTCTAGGTTTCATTGGACTGCTAGAGGGGCCTCTGCACCAAGACTCTTGGATGCAAATAAAAGAGAAATGTTATTTAAAAATGCCTTTGAGCATTCATCTGCCACAAAGTAATGGAAGTTTGCAAGCATCTCTTTCAAACTGGGAGCAGACATTCCTGAAAAATATTTGAAAGCAAAATTAAATACAGCAAACCCCACTGCTCCTATTTCAAATGTGTATAATGTTGTTGAAAGTGTTGATGTTTTAGTGTATCTATTTATTTGTTTCATTTTAGTTAAGTCAAAAAATATTCCTTAGGCTCTTACTGGATTTACTTCCAAATTCAGGTCCACTGCTTATGTTATCTCTGCTTGTATATAAATCCTTGACTCTGAGGTCTTGCATTATAGGCCCTACCCACCCACCCACCTGCCGACGTGGGGACTGCGGCGCTTACCCACTGGGGAATGAGAGAGAGGAGAGGGGAGGATTTGCCAGCCTTGGGGCTCTGAGGCCTTAACAAGAAGTGGCTTGTCTCGTGCACAATATTTCTTGTATAATAGTTCACTTTCCTGTGATTCATTCCTTCAGTCATTTCATATTCCATTTCATGCATCTGTGCTTGTTTAAATAGAAAACGATGTTTCTTCCTAAATCTTTAAGCTGGTCTGTTGTCTCAAAGGTGTGCCATGTTGGTCCCAACATGGGCACGCTCTGCTGTCCCAGTTTAAAAGGCCCGGCTGTTAACTATTGCCAGTCACTTACACCTTAGTGTGAAAGAGATGCTAACCTTTTCCCCACATCACCTTGGAGAGATTTGAAGGAATAATCAAGAAAGAAGGCACTAAATACCTGAGAGAGATGGAAGGGGAAATGAAGTGGGCGTTGGGGGAAAGAAGGAAGCTTAATGAAGGAAGCAGCACCCCCAAAGGGGAGAATGCACTTTGCCCCTTCCAGATGTGATCCGGGGTCACATCTCTCCTCGTGACAGAATAATCATAGTTTCTTATGAAAATATCATACTCATACTTGCCATTTCCAAAGCTAAGAAGAGAAAATTGAAAAGTTTCAAAGTTTTTTCCCTCAGTGGTGACGAGTTATTTTCAAAAAAATTCCACAAGATGAAGCAAAGGTAAAGCTTTTCCTGGCATCCAGTCTGTGAGAGAGCTATGATTCGTTTCCACTGTAATGAGCTGTGCAGCTTTCAAAGGCAAAATGAAGCAAAAAAGCATCTGAGGTAGGAGCTACACGCTCCACATCTTTCGGTTCCCTTTACTTGTGGGCGCATCTGTGTCTTTCTCAAGAGAAAGCCAAGTCAGCAACATGATGGAGACCGAGGCATGAACCTGACTGAGGGGCACGTTGGTGTTTAGATATGCACTTCATCAAAAGGAAATGCTTTCAGCCACGATGCATGAGTTTGCCTTTCACTTTCCTTGACAGAAGAGTGGAAAGGTAATGTCTGTTTTCTCTGTGTGTTCGCATCTTTTCCATCTGCCATCAGGGTGGGGCCAAACATCACAGTGCATATTACACTCCTTCCATACAAGGCTGTTTCTCCTTCTAGATTGAGTTCTGTGAGGGCAGGGACTGTGTCTAATGCGTCTGTTATTTCCAACGCCCAGCCCTATGCTGGGGGCAGAGTAGGTGGGCAGGGCTGCTCACGGTAGGGGCTCTGAGGCCACTGCTGGCGGTAGTGGAAGAATGCATCATCATGTGTTTGCTTCGCTCCTGTTGGCCAGCAAGGCTCTGGAGTTGACTGGCAAACACTGGCCGGCGTCGTGTGGCGGCAGAGTACAAGGCAGAGCAGAGCGCCTCTGCGCCTCTACCAACCTCCTATCACTGAGACCTCGGGAAAGTGACGGAATCTCTCGGAGCCCCATCTGTTCCTGGTGATAATAACAGCAACTACCTCAGAGGGCTGTTGTGAGGATTAAAGCATTTAAGGCAGTGTCTGGCACACGAGAAATGCTCTCGAAGTGCGAGCTGTTACCACACAGATACCACACGGGTTTGAATTCGAGCTCTGGTCCTCGGCATATTCACTGCATACAGCTTCCCTCTCCCATTCGCCCTCCCTGAGTGGAGGGACAACAGTCAATATTGAGGACTTTCACTCTTCTTTCAACCAGTGTAGGGTTAGGACTGCTTCTTCAAACGTCACAGGAGGCTGGTGGTTAGGAAACTGCTTGGCAGGATGCGTTCAATCCCCACGTATACCTTTCGTCTTCACCCCCTTCCGTCTCCCCCACCAGCTCATCTGCGGTCACTGGGAGGGCCAAGTCCTGTCCTCTGGTATTTGCAGCCACAGAGCCTGGAACTGGGCTAGAAGGGGAGTCATGACTGAGGTCTACTTCTGTGTTCAATTTTACTCTTTCTTCCAGTCAGCATGGAATTTAAACTACTTCCATCCTAACTAGTCCATAGGCATTATCTGGTCAGATCATTAAGCCTAATGGCCTCCTACCTGCTCTTCCACCCCTCGATTCTTTCCTGCTCTTTGATCATCCTTATCACCTCTTTATGTATGCAGTAACTATTGCTCATGTCTTATTCCCTTTCTCAGTTACCCAGTACTTGATAGGAGCCATGCCTGATTTATGACTTACTACCTCTTTACACTTTGCACCATGAGGTACAAATAAATATTTCACTAAGTGAATGTTCAAATGACTAAGTCTGAGAAGCCTTTTTTTACCTCCCTGATGTGAACTTCCAGAGTTACTTATTATTTTAGTCCTAATTGTTTTGTGTTTAGAGTGACTATTAAGATTTAATTGTCCTATTCAATGTCACAGACAGCATGATTGTCTCTGGAGAAAAATCCCAAGGAATTTACCAAAAACCTCCTAGAACTATTAATAAGTGAATTTAGCAAGTATATGCCTAGCAATGGACGATTGGGATTTGACATTTTAAAAAAAGCAACAGTATTTACAATAGCCGCCTAAAAATGAAATATGCATTTATGCATCTGTTAAAACAGGGACAGTATCTATATGCTAAAGTGACAAAACACTGTAGAGATCAAAGAGGATCTAACTAAATGGAGAGATATACCCTGTTGATGGATTGCAAAGCAATACCATTAAGATGTCAATTCTAGTCAGTTTGATGTTTGAAGTAAATATAAGCCTAATTCAAATCCCAGCAATATGTTTCATAGATATCAAGGTGATTCTCAAATATATATGGCAAAGTGATGAAGCTGGAATATGCAAAACAATGTAAAAAGAGCAAAATTGGTGGTACCAGAGTGGCTCAGTCTGTTAAGCGTCTGTCTTCAGCTCGGGTCATGATCCCAGGGTCCTGGAATCGAGTCCCACATTGGGCTCCCTGCTCAGCAAAGAGACTGCTTCTCCCTCTTCCTCTCCCTCTGCCTCTCCCCACTGCTTATACTCTTTCTGTCACAATTAATAAATTAAAAATCTTTTAAAAATAAAATAAATAAAAAGAGCAAAGTTAGAATGATTCACACTACCCAATTTCAAGATTTAACATAAAGCTCTTATGATCAAAGTCATGTGGTCTTGCTAAAAAGAAGGAAGCACATATAAATGGAACAGAATAGACAGTAAGTGGAGTGGAATAAACAGGCCAGAAATAGACCCACATAAGTATAGTCAACTGATTTTTGACAAGGGTGCAAAGACAACTCAATGAAGAAAGGATAGTCTTTGCAAGAAATTGTGCTGGAACAACTGTCTATATATAAGAAAATGAACATTGATACAAAACTCATGCCTTATACAAAAACTAAAGTGGATCATACAGCTAAATGTAAAACTTAAAACTACAAAACTTCTAGGGAAAAAAAAATGAGAGAACCTATGAAACTTTGGGTTTGGCAAAGAGTTTTTGGATATAGTACCAAAAGGACAATCCATTAAAAAATTGAAAAACTGGGCTGCATAAGAATTTCAAACGCTTGCTCTGTGAGAGAAACTATTTGGAGAATCAAAAGACAAACTGCAGATCAAAAGAAAAATATCTGGAAAAACCCACAAAAAGACGGCCCAAGTCCTGAACAGACATTTCATCAGAGAAGATACTTGGATGGCAAATAAACACATGGAAAAGTGCTCGACATCATCAGACACTGGAGAAATACGAATTAAGACCATAACGAGATACCACTACACACTTATTAGAATGGCTAAGATAAAAACAAAACAAAAACAAATGCAATGCCAAGTACTGGCAAAGACACACAGCCGGTGGAAAATGCAAGCGAAGTAGCTGCTTCAGGAAATATCTTGAGAGTTTCTTACAAAGTTACACATACCCCTAACAAATGAGGTCTCAGTCCTACTGCGGGGCATTTACCCAGGTGAACTGAAAACTTAGATTCACACAAACAGCGAATGTTTTATTTATTTATTTATTTGACAGAGAGGGAGATCACAAGTAGACAGGCAGGCAGACAGAGGGAGAGGGGGAAGCAAGCTCCCCGCTGAGCAGAGAGCCCGATGCAGGACTTGATCTCAGGACCCTGAGATCATGACCCGAGCTTAAGGCAGCGGCTTAACCCACTGAGCTATCCAGGTGCCCTATCAGCGAATGTTTATAGTAACTGTATTCATAATCATCCCAAACTGGAAACCACCCAGATGCCTGTCAAGCGATGAATAGATAAGCAAATTAGGGTACATTCACAGTGGAGTATTACTGAACAATAAAAAGAAATGAACTCATGATTCATGATTCATACAATACTATGAATGCATTCTATATAATCCTATGAATGCATTCTAAATGCATTTTGCTCTGTGAAAGAAGCTAGGCTTCCAAAGGTAAGTATTGCCTATTTATGTAACATTCTGGAAAAGACTAGAAGGACAGAAAGCAGATGAATAATTTACCAGGGATTGGAGGCAGGTGGAGAGGTTGACTGCAGAGAGGCAGTCTGAGTGAATTTGGGGCGTTATGGAATTGTTCGATACGGTACTGTGTTGGCATGACTGCACTTATCAAAACGTGTACCACAGTAAAAACACAAAATGAAAATTAAAAAAAAATCTACCAGGATGGCAGAGGAACGTAAGAGAGTATGGCTCACTGTGAAAAATGAATCTAAGTGTATTACAAATGAATGACAAACCATACAAACCATACACCAACATACCTCTGGGAACAAAAAAACCTGACTTCAATAACTTTGGAAAGTCCTTTGACTGGATATCATAAGGCTAAGAATAAAAGGAACTACGCACAAACCTGAACTCTAGTCAGCAAATTCTCACGGGGGTAAGAGTAATTTTGAAGCTAGGCTTGACTAATGAGACACGTGGTGTGAGTCAACAGTAGACCCAGAAATGAAACAAAAAAAGGAGGAAGCTGAGGACCCCTGGAAGCCAACGTGCCTGTTTCATTTAATTTCATTTTACCTGTAAACACCCTCACATTGCCAGAACATTGCTCTTGGTATGTTTGCTTGCTTTTTAAAAATTTTCTAATTCAGCAAATGTTTATTGAGGAGCTGCTAGGTTGCATCACGACCTGGTAACTGGCTTTGAGGTTAATGAACGCTCCTTCTCTTCAGAAGAATTAACAGGTGAGAAACTGGCCTGGTGGCTGTGGAAAGTGAACACAGTTGGTACACACATGACTTAACTTTGAGTCCTGTTGTAAATGGCTAGTCATGAGGCAGGCTTATTATCATTATTAGGCAGTTTTTCTTCACTCTTCAACATCTACGTTTTTCTTTTTAGTCTCCTTGAGTGGGGAAATTGTATCTCACTTGGGGTTGACAGCCGTCAAGTGGCGCTGACAGCAAACTGTGGCATCTCGCAGGGACTCACTCGGAGAACACCCCCTCAGCCATGAGAATTGCTCTCCGATGTTACTTCTTACACAGGAAAAGCTCTTTTCTATAGACCCATGAAGGGGAGGGAGGGAAAAAAGGCCACCCCCCTCTTGAAACTGTAAGGGATGGGAATATGTTCTTTAGGACCATAATACAAAAATCTTATTGACATCCTTTTGAAAATGGAATCGAAGCTACCTCTCCTTGGACTTGGCTGAAGTTTTACCAAAGTAAATAATTTTTAAAAATTGACTTCAAACATTTTAAATTAATCATTGGATGGCAGCGATGGAACTCTGGGAAATAAGCTGACCTTCTGCTTTTGTGAATTAAGCCATCTTACAAAATTAAAGTAATTAATTTCAGTTGGCTAACTCAATAGCGGTACTTCATTCAAGTCGACTGATTTATTCGATTCTAAGCAAGATTTAGAGAACAGGGATTCAGAGAGTAGTGTGATAGCAAAGGCAAAGTCGCTGGGGATCTGACAGTTCTTTGATGCAATCCCAAAGACATCAATCTCCAGCTTTAGAATCGCCATCGTATGACAAGAAGGGAAATGGTGAAAACTTCAATTAAGCCTAATCGTTTGACAATTCAGTGTTGTCGGACAATGGAGTAAAGCTTTGAATCCACTGTGAATCCTCTTGGCTATTTGATATCTATAAGCCCGTCTTTGACTTTTAAAATGGAAAAGCGCAGCTAATTCTATTTCATTTTTCACTTCAATTATGTTCCTCGTACCTTAACTCAGCTTCTTAATAATAGCAAATATTTCTAGAGCACCTGTCATGTGCCAGCATCTTTCTAGGTCCTTTTGTTCATAATTCAAGCATATAAAAGGCATGTAATGTCTCCGGGTAGACAGTCTCATGCCGGCTTCACCCACGAGGAAACGGAGGTTGAGCGAGGTTAAACGAGGAACCGAGGTCCCACACGTGCAGTGCGCAGCAGAGCTGGGCCAGAATTCTGTGGGCTGCTGAGCTGCGTGCTCTTCCAAGGCCCCCTGCAGCCTTTGTATGGCCCGGCCAACTGAAATGACCCAGCTACCCCCTATTCCCTAGAGGACTTAGCAGCCAAAGGGCCCCTGCGTGGCTTTGGTCATTTGTGGAGGCCTAGAGAAGATTGAAAATGAGTCTCTGTAGTTCTTGCTAGGCACCCACACTGGCTCCTAATGTCTGTGCTGGAGCCCCCAGCCCTTGCTGTGGCTTCCCACCGTCTCTTGGGGGTGAATGCTTTGGCAGCCGTGGGAGCCTGTGAACTGCCCCTCAGCTCACTCTTCTCCTAATCGGCCTTCACACAGAGACAGCAGGGAAAGAAAACAGGCAAAACATAGACAACTCACATGGGTTCAAAATGCAACACAACTGGTTTCTTCCTGGTTTTTGCTCTTTTGTAAACAGCAAAAAAAAAAAAAAAAAAAAAAAAAAAGTCATTTGCTCGCTTCACTGATGGGAGATGGGAGGACTTCTGGAATGTGGCGATAAGGGTTTGGAAAGGGGAATAGAATGGTTACTTTAGAAGAGATGACATTGCGTTGCTTGAAAGAGAAGATGAGACCAAGAGTGATTTTTACCATCCTTCAATCCCGCAAACACTTTGGAGCTACTGTGGGCAAAGGGGCTCAAGACATAAACTTGAATAAATCAGCTCTCCAGAGTGGGTTCTTCATTTATCCAGCAGATGTTTACTGAGTACCTACTGTTGAAGACAGATGCTGTTCTAGGGTTTCACGCTGTGGCAGTGAACACAACAGATTGAGTGACCGGCCCTATAAAGCTTACATTCTAGAGGGATGCTCTGCAGTGAACAAGGGGCACAGAAGTAACTTCAGTGAATAAGAGGCGCGCTTTTACAACATGAAGGTAGATAATGGCACGGGTGAGGTGGGTGGGGGCAGTCCCCTGATGAATTGACCTCAGAGCAGGGACTTGAAGGATGGGAAGGAGTCAGCCTTAAAAAGATCTCAAGGAAGAGTTCTAGGCAGAGAGAGAAGGAAAGACCCTGAGATAGGGAGAGGCTTAAGGAACAGAAGGGAGGTAAGCATGGCAGAGGGGGGTGTGTGTGTGTGTGAGAGAGAGAGAAAGGGGGGTGGGGGAGACAAAGCAATACAAGATGAGGTTAGAGAGGGACAGGAGCCAGAACTTTACAAGGCTGCTGGCAACCAGCTTAACTGCTCTCTATCCAGGCACAGGAGAGAGAAGTGGTCCAAAAATTGCTCTGGGCCCTACATTAACAGCTATTTTATTGAAACAGAACTTTAACAGAGAGCAGACAAACCTACCCTGGGGAACTTTTGGAAGAGGAAGTTTCAGCCCCCAAATTCCTTCCCAAGGAGACTTCTCCAGGAAGAGCTAATTACTTCTTGTGGCTCAACTTTGCTCTACTCGTGTTCCCTGTGTGTTGTCTGAATGATGGGTCTCCCCATAAACCATAAAGTCGTGGACTTGTTGAGGACAGACTCCATGATTCATGCATCATTCCCAGGCCTTGGAAAGATGCCAGGCTCACAGCAACCAAGTGACCAAAGAGCCAGGATGGGTCATAAGAGCTGGTTACTTTGAACATAGTAGCCTATGGTCTTTACAGGGTTAAGTTGAATTAAGACTTTTTTTTTTTTTAAGATTTTGTTTATTTATTTATTTGACAGACAGAGATCACAAGTAGGCAGAGAGGCAGGCAGAGAGAGAGGAGGAAGCAGGCTCCCTGCTGAGCAGAGAGCCCGATACGGGGCTCAATCCCAGGACCCTGGGATCGTGACCTGAGCTGAAGGCAGAGGCTTTAATCCACTGAGCCACCCAGGTGCCCCAAATTAAGACTTTTTAGAAAACCTTCCTTCCTTGAGAGTCCTGCATACACAATTTTTATTTCTTCAATATTATAAATATTGTTGCCTGGATTCCTACCAATTTAAGACAAAATTTGTTGACCAATTTCCTCTTTTATAAAATGCAAATACTCCAAACAGGATTGAGTCCCTTCATTTATACACATTTATTGTGTCACTGCTTTGTGCTGCATCTTGTCCCATCACCCACACCAAAATGCCAAGGTGTTTACCAGGAACTGCTTTTCTTCCATATAATGAAACAAGAGTCGCAACTCAAGATAATCCTACTTTGTTCTTCTAAGTTTAATTTATTTAAATAATCTCTTTGCCCAACATGGGACTCGAATTTGCAATCCTGAGATCAAAAGTCACACACTCTTCTGACTGAACCAGCCAGGTGCCCCCTTATAATCCTACTTTTAGTAACCATTTGAAAGGAAAATGGAGGAGCGCCTGGGTGGCTCATTCGGTTGAGTGGCCGCCTTCAGCTCAGGTCATGATCCCAGGTCCGGTGATGGATCCCCAAGCTGACCTCTCTGCTCAGCAGGGAATCTGCTTCTTCCTCTGTCTGCTTGTGCGTGCCTTCCCCAAACTTCTCTCTCTCTCTGTGTCAAGAAAGTAAATAAAATCTTTAAAAAAAAAAAAAAAGAGTTTAAAAAATAAAGAAAAATATACTCATCTGCAATTAGGTTTAAGTACAAAAATATGGATTATAGTCATTATGATCATTAAAAAACTACAATAGGAGAATCAAATTAAGTTTCATCAGTATGCTGATTATGTAACCATTTAAAATCATATTTCAAAACATTTTATTGACATAAGAAAATGCTTGCATAACTTTGCCAAATGAAAAAAGCAGAATGTACAATTTGTTACAATATGATCCTAAAGAAACACATAGAAGAAAGACTAGAAGAATATTCACTTAAAGTACAGATAGTAGCAGTTCCTATAGGTGATAATGATTAGTCTTTCATTTCTGTATATTTATATTTTCCAAAATTTTTGTACTAACATAACCACCTCCCCATAGATGCTGAGATCGCCACAGAAAAGGATGGTGACATCTTCATGGGCAAGATGAGGTCAAGATTGTATGTAGACAGGCACGGAGGGCCAGGCTGGCAGTCTGGGGGTCCTGGCACATGCAAGTGATTATTGGCAAGAGTGGCTACCAAGAGATGGAGGGCATAGAAGATACATTTTAGGGTAGCTGTATCTGGCCAAGGCCAAGCCTAAGATAGATTAGTGACTTCTCCATATTTGGGCAAGTAGAACAAAGGCTCTGGTCCCAGACCGGCTGCACAGTAAGCAAGAGCTGCCTCTCTGGGTGTGTTTCCCCGTAGGTGGAGTGAGCTCCTAACCTCAGTACGGTTCACTTTGCTTTGGCCATTTTTGCAGCTTAAGATTCATTGGTGTAGTTTGTCGCTATCCAACAATGTTCATGAACCATTCATTACCAGGAGCTGAACCTCTGAGTCTTGACTAAGTCTACAGCAGGTCTCTGAAGGTGACAGAAACTCAACCCTGACCCTGACCAAGAACAAAGCCCCACCTGCAGCTTGGGACTCCCAGTGAGTTCTCTTGAACTTTTGGTCTTGGATCTCAAGTTCAAATCTTTTATGGCCGATACCTCCTCTTCTCATTCTCCCCTGACACACTTAGTAACAGCAAAACCATTAAATTGTTTTGTGTGGAGTCATTTCTGGCCAATCTCCTCCTCCCCTCCATTATCAGAGAAAAAAAAAAAAAAAGAAGAGAGAACAAGAAGAAGAAGATTGCAAGTGAAAATGGAGACAGGGACACAGGGTAGGGCAGGGTTGCAAGGCTGGACTCAGCAGCCAGGGCCTCTGGCTTTAAGGGCTGGGGTCCACCCCACACTAGGTGAGGACAGAGCGCTAGTCACTTAACCTCCCCAAGTTTCAGTGTTTTCATCTGTTACACAGTGCCTGTTCTTACCTGCTTACAGGTAGTCACAAGGAGCAAATAAGATAAAGTCTGTGAAAGGGCTTAGCAAACTTTAGCATTCCCTACAAATGTTATTGTGTTATTGCCATGATATTGACCATTGGGATGAATGGTTTTGGGAGTGGCAGCATAAGCCAGAGCAAGTGGGGGAAAAATCTAGCATTTGTGTGCCCTCAAGAGGACCAAGGGCCATGGGTTCCATGCGCAGAGGGACAGACTGTAGCAAAATCAAATCATTCCCACTGTTAAGAACAGAAGTTCTTAGTCTTTGTTCCTTGAGATCTGTACTCAAATGCAGGTCAAGAAATTCGAAAGTGATTTCACTTAAATGATAAAGGTAATAAATAATGTATGCTGGCGGGGTGGGGGGACGGACAGGAAAATAGGATTGAGGAAGAAAATAGGAAGAAAAAACAAAATTGCATATTCAGATTGAACTGAAGTTTCTTTGTGCAAATGCAGTTTTATAAATAGTTCTGAGACTCCTTATTCCACTAATTTATGCAATAAATACATGTTCAACCTCTCTCGTGTACAGGGGCCAACAGGGTAGTAGAAAAGAGAGACACAGTCCTTGACCTTATGGTCTTTAAATCTAGTTGGGGAGATAAGTATTACACAAATAATTATGTTACTAGACTGTGTTATTACAGAGGAAAAGAATAGCGTATTCTGAGTACATGTCTTGTATTGTCAAAGGTCTGGTGGATCACAGCCCAAAGAATCCCCATTATAAAATCCCTCAAGAAGTTACTGTGAGACCTTCGAACCAAAAAGGGGTGTATTTATTCTGAGCATTTAAGATGGAGAGCTAGGGCTCCTAAGAGAGTCCTTTGGACACCTGGTTAGGACTCTTTTACCTATTCTCATTAAGCCTTGGTTTCTACATCTATAATGTGGGCATTTCTTAGTTTTGGTCTCTTAAGATTCCTGGGGGGACTTAAAAAAAATATTCATATAGGAAGTCTAACTCAGTGCCCAACAAATAGTAAGCACTTGGTAAGTGTTATGTTATTATATTTATATTATGTATATAATCATAATTATTATATTAGGTATTATCTGACAGACTTGAACTTGTATAACTTGCAAGAGGTTTTTCTGGTTGGTTCCTAGAAAGCTTGGAGTCAAATCTGTGGCCCACACAGGACATCAATTTCTGTCATTACAGTGTGCATATTCCATCTCGTTCTTGGCTCCAATTGTGGTCACACATTTTTTCCTTGACTGAAATAATACACGGCGTGGATGAATGGACAGATGGAGGAATGGAGGATTGGATGGATAAATGAATTAAATCTCTCCCAACTAAGTCAATAAATAGCTCTTTCAGCTAGATAAACAGTGCTCAGCAGTTGGACATTCGCTCTACAATTTCACAGACTAATGAGAACTATGACTCATCCTAGTTCATTCCTTGACTTTTATATACATTCAGACCTGGGTGGATATATTGATTCCAACTTAACAGTGCATGGATCTAAATGCTAGAAACAACATGATTCAAGTAAACAACCAACCCGCTAGGTAGGTTTAGAAAATGTGTTACAGATCAAAATCTGCCTGTGCTCCTGCCCTTTTTTCTGTGTCTTTCTTTCTGTAGATATAGCACAGAAGAAGCTGCCAAGATCATTGCATTATGAGTTCAGCCAATGGCTACTTATGTTACCAGACTATTAGATACACATACCTACAGGAGAACTTTGCCTTTAAGAACTCTAGAGCATACAGCTCTTGCTATATTGCTGTGCATTGCTTTTTAAGAAGAACCATTAGAACCACAGAGCAAAGAATCCTAAATCTGGAAAGGGAACACACGAATTTGGTCTCATTTAACTAGACACCGTACATCATGGTTAACCCAGATTGGGTTCTGATTATATCTGTCGCTTGATACACAGTTATTCATGGGAACCCTTCCCCTTTTTACTTTCAAAAAAGTGTCCTACTTTGACTGATAAAGGAGGTGGTCACCCTAACCTAATTCAGTTGCTAATATGTGACCTTAAGGCTCAGACTGGAAGGAAAATCAAATCCTCTTCTGCCAGAGAGAAGAGAAGAACATAACCAAGTCAGAAGTACGTGGCTAGGCTCACTGCTTGCCACTTTCCCTGACTTGCCCACTATGGTTAAAACTCTCCAGAAGGGGGTGCCTGGGTGACTCAATGGGTTATGCCTCTGCCTTGGGCTCAGGTCATGGTCTCAGGGTTCTGGGATCAAGCCCCACATTGGGCTCTCTGCTCAGCGGGGAGTTTGCTTCCCTCTCTTTTCTGCCTGCCTCTCTGCCTACTTGTGATCTCTGTCTGTCAAATAAATAAATAAAATCTTAAAAAAAAAAAAAAAAAGACTCTCCAGAAGGTGAGGAAAGATTAGAAATAACCAGAGAGGCTTGTGGGAATTTCAGACCCTGTACTTGCTCCTTGGGCTCCAGGATTCCCAGCGGAATTCCCAGTCCTGGTGGGATGCTTCAAAATAACCTCATGTAGCCAACAGAGCAGGACGGCATGGTGGCCTGGAAGTTTCCTAAACTCTTTCTCACTCACTGACACTATTTTGGGAAGAAGGAAAAAAAAAAAGGGAGAGGGACCCCTGGTAGAACATTTATCTTTTCAACCAGAAGAGACAGAATTAGCTTTGAATGGGAGATCCTAAGTGCCCCCTCCCCTGCCATCAGCAAGAATAGAGACTTTAGAGAAAAATAAGGTCAGTTATAGGAAACAAATAAAGACTTTTTATTTTTCCTCCCCACATCTAAGCAGGAGGGGCAAATATCATCCCATCTATACGTAGATCCTCAGAGCTCAGCACAAGGCCAAGGGCAGGGTAGAACCTCCGCAAATGCAGATTCTAACTTCAAATCACAAAAACTGGACAATAAAACCTGGGACTCTTTGAGTATAATCCTGCAGAAATATGGAAAAGACTTTGTGAAATAGTATTCATTGCTACTGTTACCTTAATAGGGAGGAGAAAGGAAAACAATCAAGGAATTTAGAGAATCTCTGTCAACTACTGAGCCTTACACAGCACTATGTCTCCCTGTGGTATCGTACTCCGAGCTGCTCTCCGATATTACAAGGGTTTAGGCTGCCTTTATGGCACTTTACACAGCCTACTGCCAGAAGCAAGCTAATAGAATATAGTCTCTATTGATCTTACTCAGATAAGGAAATCCCAGTGGTCCCATCTTTACCATCGGAACAAAGCACATCCTGAATAATTACATATCATGGCTTTGTCTGTTCAGCAAAGGAAGAAAAAATACTCTAGTTTTATCATTACAATAATGGGTGTTGGAGGAATGTGGATTCAATGATCGTGAACCTATTCTTTTTTTTTTTTTTTAACCCCTGGGCATTTTTTATGATAATTACATTCAAATTCCCTATATAAAATATTTTCAATGACTATAGTGGTCCTGTCCAAAAGGATTGGTTTACAAAGAGAGCTTCTGTGGAATTTGGAAATAAACCCATTTCTTTTTTTTGTGTGTGTGAACAGAAAAATATATCCCTTAGATTAATCTGTAAATATATTGTTTCTATAACTAGAGCATTAGATTCAGGCGGTACTTAATATAAGTCTCAAGGGATTTATGAAACAGTATGATTATTGCTTTTCATAACATGTTTCCACCCACACTTTTTCTTTTCCTTTTTTTTTTTAGTCAAAATGCAATTTGCTTTCCCAAACGCTTTTCTAACTAGAGTAAAAAATAAAATTGAAAATCTTTGGGGAGACTTTGCCCTTTTCTCGTAGTAGTGCCCAGCCAAGCAGCCATTCTTTTACAGATGTGGAGAGGAACTGTTCTGGAATTATTTTTAAATTTAATTTGGCTCATTTTGGAGAGAGTACCTTGGAAAATTGGCTTCATGCCTTTGTTGCCTTTCTCAAAAAAAAAAAAAAATTGCTGATTCTGTTATGTGGCTAGGGCCTTGGTGTAGTGAATCATCAGCCAAAGGGTAAGTGGCTCCAGCTGTTAGATAAAGAGAATGTAAATCTGGACTCAGCCCATCCTGGTGGCTTTTCTGTGGATTAAGTGAATGAACTTGGACATCAGTGAGTCAAAGAAACCTCGTTTCAATGCCAAGATGCATCTATTAGCTGAGGCACTCTTAACTTAGATTTTACTGCCTCCCTATAAAAATAGAAAAAAGAGACAATCAAAACCCAATTCAGTGACTCATTAAGTACATTTTCAATGTTGAAGGCTGGTCCGATCATGGATCATCAGATGCAGAACCGCTGGTGAAATCCAGCTTGCAGCTGGTCCAGCCAGAATTATGTGGTCTGCACATACACACAGGCCTAAAGTGGGACTAACATCTAAAAGCAGCCGATATCTGGAATGGTGAAGAAAAGTTAACATTGAAGGATATCTTCTGAATATCGTTTCTGTTTCTGTTCTATTTTAGCTTGAGATTTTCTGGTTATTCACAGCAAGTCCTTTTGTTTGATTCAAGTGGTTTCTAGAAAAGTGGTGGTTGAGTCAGAGGTGCTCTGCATCCAGACCCGGGGACTGGGCCACCTACAAACAAGAATTATAGAAGCCCTTTGGGAAGACCTTTTCTTACTAGGAAACCTGAAAGATCTGTAATTTCCTTCTGGGCAGCCATTCCTGGAAGGTTTATCAAGCAGCCCTTGGGTATCACTGTGTCAGGTTCTGGGGGTAGAGAGAAGGAGGCCACCAAGTAGACAAGAATCCATCTGTGACAATGGCAGCACACAACAGAGCTAGGGAGGAGGTGGGATGGGAACACAGAAGTGGGTGGGGACCTCTGCTTGGTGCCATTTGAAAGAAGCTTCCCAGGAAGGAAGGATCTGAGCTAAGACTCCAGGAAGGAGGAGATGCTCAGGAGGTGAAGAAGTGGGAAGGTGTTCCAAGCAGAGGAACCAGTTTGAGCAGAGAGATGCATGCAAATAAGAAGGTACATGGTGTGCTTAACACATGAACAGTGGGTCCAAGTAGAACCGGGGACCTTGAAATGCCTAGAAAGGTTGATTGGGACTAGGGTGAGAAGGGCTTGAAGGCCATGTTAAATTGATTTGATGTAACCTGTGGGTGACATGGAGCTCTTAGGATTTAAGCAAGGATGAAATATCATCCAATTTGCATTTCAGAAAGATACTGACAGCAGTGTGGAGGATGGATTGGAGGAGGAAGCGTGGAGGGAGGGAGATCAATTAGGAGGTGATTTTAGTAGTCTGAAGAAGAAAGCATCAGAGTCTAACTAGAGCAGCTGGCTTGATTGACAAGAAGTCTTAAGGAACCCGGGGTATAGCACCTGTTATCTTTTCAGACTGCAGAGCCCTACAGGCTTGATAAACCATCGCCTGTGTGTTTGGTGAATGAGGGGCGCCAACTCAGGAAACATCCTCTGGAAATCGGAGCGTTCTTCAGTATTAACATCAAACCTTTGGAATCCTTTCTCCTCCTTCCTGTCATGGATAGATAACTGATCTTTCCTCCCTGAGGGTCACTGAAAACTAATGAGAAGCTCACATTTGGGAATCGTGAGAGTAATTACTTAAGGATTCATCATGACTGTCAAGTGCTTAGGACTGTGGCCATCCCAAACCCCCCCCCCCCTCTTAACCGTGGAAGTGTTGCCTCTGTGGGGTAGAGAGAATAACAACCAATGCTGGTAATTGGGCTGGATGTTGGAGGGCAAAGTCCCAAAGGAAGAGTTATGGATGTGAAGGTGTTGATACGGTATTGCTTCTGAAGTGGGTGACTGCAGGCTGTTTTACAACAGACTGATTTTTATTTTTCTGCTCCTGCTGATGGAAAATATTCCCAGTGATAAGACCTGCCCTTCTCTTAACTTTTATTTTGTGGCCTGCCTTTTCTAGGCAGATTCTTATTCATTAAAAATGGCTTCCAGCACCATTGGAAGGGTTGTGTTCAGTACCCCATGCAGTGTGTGTTTCCAGGTCGAGCCACATTGGGCATCTCCTTAGGGGCAGTCATGGTCCCACAGGCTGTGTTGGCAGGACTCAGAACACACAGACCTTCCTCTTCATGACTTTGCCATGTCCTGTCATGACCAGCTGCCTGTGGTATAATTTCATTTCTGAAGTGAGAATGTCCTGAAGACAGCAACCTTATCTGAGAGTTCCCAGCCGGTAACAGGGCTTCAGCACATGGTTGCTGAGAGAGCTCTTGTGTGGGCTCCCTGAAAACCCACACAATGGCCCAGGTTCCACTATACACATGCCCCAGCCTATCCTACCACTTCCTTAACCACACTACCATCTGCGTCCCGGCATGAAAGCAGGATTACTTCTGCAAAGAACTTTTCCCACAGTTTCTGTGGGTGGCCATCCCATACGGTGCACCTAATGTGACTGAAACACCAGGCAGACAGTAGGATCCTTGCAAATAAGCAGCTGCCCGGGGCCTTCTTATATTAGCAAGAAGGGACAATGCAGGTGACTGGTGTACCTTTTACATCCAGGAAAATAATTATGGAAAACAAAAGTGTAAGCTAAATTAGAAATCGGTGACCCAAATGTTCCTCTGGATACCGACACAGTCAATGTGTAAGGCGGAGGGGAGCATTGAAGAAAGAGAGCATGGCGGGCTGCAGACCAACGGAAAGAAGAAGGAGCCCAGAATATGTGTCTGGGTCCTGGCCAGTGTGACTGTTCAGTGGTTAAAAAAAAAGACAAAAAACCAGTCCGTGCCCCCCATGCTGTGGGACAGCCGTCTCCAAAATGGATGTATGTGCCCCACAAGACAGCCCATTGCCATATGGAGAGAAAAATGAGAAGTACTCCTATTTGCATTTTTAACCCTTTCTTTTAAAATGTCCTACTTTTTAATATATTCTACAATTATTGCAATATTAGCATAGTAGCTTATGTATATATTTTAAAAATATATGTTTATCAGAAGTGCCTGGTTTTCCTGATTAAGACACACAATAAAAGTAGTTGGACTTATCTGCCATGGAAAAAAGAAGCCATCTATTGAAAGTCTTGTTTTCAAGGACCTACATTCTAGGGGACTGAACAGACATATATACCAAAACACACACTCAGTGATTGTTTTTCTGCAGCTAAACACACACACACACACACACACACACACGGAGTGTGGCAACAGTTCTCAAAGATCAGGACAAACAGGAAAAAGAATTAGAATCAAGATTAAGAATTAAAAGCATCCCTCCTGCAAAGTAATGGGGTGGGTCTCTCTCAGAGTTGAGATTATTATTCCTTTGGGGATGGGATTCCTCACATACCAAAGGAAAGGCATTGTTAATGTCCCTATGAAAGGAAACTAGAAGGAAATACAAGCATCTCCATACAAGCTATCAGGAGTCAAGCCCTCGCAGTTCCCCAGGAGGTGGGGGGTGCTCTTATAAAACAGAAAAGAAAGGCAATGGAAACTCTGATCCTTCCATTTCTAGGCAGCTTGGCTTCCCATGTGAACCATTCTGGAGCTCTTTCTTCAAGCTGGTCCAGACTGCACATGGAGGCATTTCAGAACTTTGCAGAGCAGAGTGTTCCAAATCAGCACAGCAGGTGGTAGCCAGGTGCTCATGGTGATGGTCTCGTCACGGAGAACTTGTACCGACTTCTACATCCACCACTTCATTTATTCCTTATAAGTAACAACCTTGAAGTTTCTCCACCATTTTTCAGAGAACATGGAGTCTCAGAGTTGCAGTGACTGACGTAAGGTCTCTCAGCTAGCAGTGTTAAAGTGAGAATTCCATCAAGCCCGCCCCATTCTGCCATGTCATGCACCTCTCAAATGCTTCGTAAAATGGCGCCTTCCTTCCCGTCACCCAGCGCGGTTCCTGGTAGCCCGAGTCTATCACTTCTCCTGCCTCAAGCCTCAGTGGCGATTCCTACTCTTCAGCACAATATTTTAACATGTACACATCAATATATTCTAGTAAATACCACGAGATTAGCAGCCAGCAGTCATCCCAAATGTTTTATAAATCTACCATATGTGTTTGATTGTGTCACTACGTCGCCTGTCCTAATTAAGATGAAAGGAATCTGAATTGAAGTGACTGGTTATGAATGCCAGAGCCACTAAAATAGGATCACCATGAACCTCAGTCTCCAGGCCCGAGGCTTCTTGGATCAACTTCCTGAGTGATTACAAGTCTGTTGTCCAGCCCCACTTTCAGATAATTGGCATTGAAAATGTCAAAAAATGAATATTTCTGTCAAATATATTCCTGGGAAGATAAGGCTTACCCAGAGAACTTGGGGGCAGTAGAAATCCCGATTTTATTAAACTGTGTATTTGCCAGGTTTAGACCTTTCTATAATGTTCTTTTGGTCCTGTAATTGGTGGGAGGGCCTGAAGTCCTGGAAGGCCCAGAGGAATAAACAGAAATATCGGACATTTTATGTGCTCAATTGATTGTGCTGTGTTGTGACTAGGCTCTTGCATAACTGAGGCCACGTCTTCGCAGACCCTGGTGAGAAGTGTTTACCTTGCTTCAGTGGGAAAGACGCATATTAACAACAGGAGAATGAAAGTGCCTTCCCTTTCGATATCCCTGTTCAATATCCATGTTTTGTATTTTAATTTCATAGTTTGGTGGGGTTGTTTTTCAGCAAAACTAAACAAAAGAGTTTTGAACTGCTTTTTAGAAATTGCATAGTCTACATGTTGAAAGGGAATCATCTGAGTTAGCTCTACTTGCCTACAAACATCAAGATTAATGCCGACTATGCGTGAAAAAATCAACTAGAGCCAATAAACATATTAAAACGATTGGAGCTCCCTTCAGAGAAGGAAAACAAAGCAGCCCAGTCCAAACAGGAATGCTCTTCAGCCTTTCAAAATCACCCAAAACACTGCCAGATGATTTCCTCAGGACCTTCTGGGTTCACTGTATTGTTTAACTCTCTCATTAGTAGTCATTAGCACATCGTCCCTAATCTTCAAAGCACTAATAATTTAGTTTGGTTTGACGGTCCTTTACAAGCACCAAGCTTGAGCAGGACCGAGTAGGTGTTTTCCACATACAGTATAGTAAGGACAACAATAAGGTATAGAAGGAAGAAGTCTGCTTTTCCTGGGTCCTGGTAACATTTGTCTCAACAGTGACACAGTCTGACCTCTTGTGCCTCCCTGCTCTCCCAGGCGACCAAACACACCCCTGCTAGTATACACCTGTTAAGTCAGCAAAGAGAGAGCTTCCTAAAGTGAAGCACTCTGCTCTGGGAATGCTGATCTAAAGTCCATAACCTGGGGCACCTGGGTGGCTCAGTTGGTTGAGTAGTTGCCTTCACCTCGGGTCATGATCCCAGGATCCTGGGATCGAGCCCCGCATCACCTCCCTGTTCAGCAGGGAGCCTGCTTCTCCCTCTTCCTCTGCCTGCCGCTCTGCCTACTTATACTCTCTGTCAAATAAATAAATAAAATCTTAAAAAAAAATAAAATAAAGTCCATAACCTATTATTTCCTTAGGGGGAAAAAAGAAAATAATAAAAAACTGTAAGACCAACTTCCTTTTGAAGATGGTTGGAACCGATGGTTCTCACACATTAACACTCCTGGTTTTGAGACTGCGAGTTACAAGGGGCCAAAACTTTATTGATTAAGCACACAATGAGAAGAACGAGGGATTTGTCCTGATAAATGAAAATTGGACTCCGGCTAGCGAGCATTTGTATCTGGAAAGAATGATCACAACACTTAAGATTAAAGACTGCAAGTCCATGACCTTGGTGTTTTGAACAAAGAAGCTGAAGGAAACTAATTTGGGGAAATTCTACTTTATATAGGAATGTTATATGAAGTAGAAGGGCAGAATACTAGCGCTAGCTTGCATGTATAACGGCCCACAAAATCACCGTCTTTGGTTCTTTAAGACTATTTTGATGTTTGCAATGAGCAGCTTTCAATAACACTGGATGATTGACATATAATTATTATGTTCATTTATATCCTGGGCCATTTCCAAGTTTTATTGAACATTGGAACGGGAACTCCCACTGCATTCTTTCTTGGACTTGAAGAGAACAGAATAAAACTGGTAAACAAAAATATGCAAAAACTGGAAAATAATTGGTAGTTCCAAGAATACATGCAGCGACCAGGCTCCGGGTCTGCTCTGAGGGGTGGTGTGGTGGGTGAACAGCTTTGCATGAGGCAAGTATGTCCAACTCCTCTACGCAATTTGGTCTCAAATGCTTCCCCCCTGCCCTGCCCCGACAACCTCACAGGGCTGGTCTTCCCTGTGTTCGGTAAAGGTCAGAAGTTGGCAAATGGTTGTGGAGGCAGTTCCCTGCATTGCACAAATCATCCACAGAAGTTTCCCTTCACCTCTCGTCTGCCCAGAATCAACACTGCAATATCCCTGAGGGCCGAAATACCTCCGGAGATGTTATTCCTAGCTTAGCCCAACGGCCCCCGCCACTTCTGGTCTCTACCTTTGAAAATAGACTTCACCCTTGTGGGCTCATTTTTAGAACATGGTAGAATCAACATTTGTCTCATTCGAGTTCCCTCACCATGGCGGAGCTCCACTCTAGGTGATTCTAGGAGAGAGCGGGAGGCTAATAAAAATGGAGTGTTGATTTCCAGTTTTTTTTTTTTCTCTCCCAGCATAAGCCAAATCCTGCCCTCCGGAAAACAGCCAAACTGGGCGTCTGTATAATGCTGTCCCGTCTGAACCCAGTACATTCATTGCTCTCACATAGTGGGCAGGGTAGGTATCGTTCTTATCTCATCTATGTCTAATTAACACTCCAGAGGTTAACTGATGTTGCAGAAAAGAAAGGGAGGGATGGAGTCTGGCCTCCAATTGGACTCCTCGAATCCTGGACTTGTGCTCTCTCCCTGTGCTGTGGTATAGCTCTTGGCTGGTAAAGAAAAGGTATTAAAGGTCAGAAAAAGCCTCTTCTCTCTAGCATCTTCTTCCTGATGCTGCTGTGGTAACCTCTTTCCACTTGGCAACTTAAGATGGGTTTTAATTTGTGCAGATGAGGAAACTAATCACCAGTCCCTTCACTCAATCAACCTATTTCCTTTCGAACGCCGGGGCTTTAACCTTCCCTAGAAGGAGGGAATGAAGGGAGATAGATGACCTCACTACTTGCTCCATTATACACGGGCTGTCAGTATTTAATTCAGGGGCATGTACTGAGAGCAGAATAGGTAGCCTCTACTGTAACTCGCCAGAAGGGGAAGCTTGAACCTTGCATTGAAGCAGGTTGCCCTCAGGGTACACAGACAGGGAGAGTGGCCTGGAATAATTACCGCAGCCAGGCAGAGCCGGAGGGAACTCTGAGGTGTGCAGTGTGCTTGCTTCGGGGGGGCTGAAGAAGGGAGTCGAGGCTGGATTAGTGACAACAGGGTCCACAGAGGAGGTGGGACCTGGCAGGAAGGTGGGATTTGAGTAGACATGTAGGGGGAAAAAGAGGGCATCCCCAGAGAGAGGGTGAGGCTGGCAAAGTGCGGAAGAGGAGATGAACAGGGTGTGGGGTTGCTCTGAAGCACGGGATGCGTCTGAGGGACAAACGCACCAGAGAAACCATAAGGTAATGTCTTATTAAAAATAAGTTCAAGTCATTTGGGCAGATGAACTACTCTGAGGTAAGTAAAGGGCCTGTTGGGAGAACCATCACTACAGCTGCCCTATCTACACTGGGGGAAGAGTTCAAAATGTGCCCTACAGAATGTTCTGTGCAAACTAAATATACACTTTCATCATCATTCTAGCTTAAGAATAAAGCACAGTTTGAAGTAGGTTATTTGGAAAATAAGCCATGAAAAGCCCAAGTATTGCCAAGACACGCATAATCCAATATGATAGTCACTCACCACATGCTTTTAGTGACCAGTTGAAATGCAACTACTCTAAAATGACAAAATCCATATCAAATTTCAAAGACTTAGCATAAAAAATATATAACATCTCCTTGAATATTTTTATATTGTGTATACTTTGAAATCTTTTTAAAAAAGATTTTATTGATTTTTCTGTCAGAGAGAGGCAGAACCGGAGCTGGGGGGAGGGGCAGAGGCAGATGGAGAAGCAGGCTCCCCACTGAGCAGAGAGCCCAAAGTGGGACTTGATCCCAGGACCTTGGGATCATGACCTGAGCCAAAGGCAGATGCTTTAACAAACTGAGCCACTAGGGCATCCCAACATATTTTAAAAAATAAATAATAAGTTCAGCCTTGTCCATCCAGATTCAGTGTCATCTCCTGCGAAGTGCTCTCCTCAGGAATCTTAACTCTCATAATCCCGTCTGTTGCAAGTTTTTGGGACTCCTCTTTAGGGAGGGCCCTTCTATTCCCTTCCATGTACTTCTAACTCTGACATAACTTTCTGATTATTGCCAATAGTGCTCTACTTTTTAAATAGCGAGGTGAAATGAATGAGAACAAAATTTGTTTTTTTCCCATTCCTTACTATCGCCTTCCTCTACATCATAGTTCCCATAATTTATCAAGTGCATGCTAGGTGCTAAATATTGTTTTATGCACTTTCCAGGTGACATCTCATTTAATTAAGCTGTCTTATGAGGCAGAAAACAGTATTATCCCTAATTTACTGAAGTGGTAACAGAAGCTTAGAAGGTTAATTTGCCCAAGTAACCCTCCACCAGTGTTACCTGATGCCTTTCCACTTGCTCCTCTTTTCTCTTTGCTTTTGCTTTTCCCTCTCCCTGGAGTCACCATTCCTCCTTTTCTTTACTGCAAAATTTCTGCTCCTCTTCTAGAGCCCGGACTAAAATATATATATATTCCATATAACCCACTAACCAGCTCCTCTAGGCAGAATCCATGTGCTGTCTGCCCTCTCTGTGTAGAAAGCTTCTGTTCCTGTCTCTGTCACGGTACCTGCTTTTTGCTGTACTTTTTCAGCCTCGATGCTCATCTCCTCGGTAGACTGACACCTCTCTGTTATTCAGCTCTGTATTCATAGTTCCTTATGTGGGGTGTCTGGTGCCAGTAGAAACTTAAGAATACTTTTTGAATAATTGGGTGTCGATCAAGCCTAACCCCAAAGTTGATGCTAATTTAGAAGTTTCTCAACTGTCTGTTTGAAATAAGTAGGTAGACCATCTTGAGGGATTATTTTGAAAGACTTCATTTGGGTGCACGGGTTCTAGTTTGCTTTTTTATTTGAGGAAGACAAAAACCAAGTGACCGTGTGGGGAGAGTCGACTAGGTCACTCAGAAAAGCTGGCCAACTGAAGAGGCTAAAAAAGCCGAAGAGAATGAAAGTACATATATTTGAGGCTATCAGAAAGAGAACAGGTCAGTGTGGATGGAATTTCTGAAGCAGGATATGGGAGAAGCTGGAAACCCAGAGCAATAAGCTTGGACTTGGCAGCTGCTGCACCACCACTGCCCCCCGCCCCTGCACCGCCATCCTCTCAGGCTTCTGAGGATTAACACAGGAAGCAAATGATAAGCTGCACCCCGCTTTGGACATCCTTCCAGGCTGCAGGACAAACCAGGAGGCCTAGAGGTGCACAAGTGTTTGGTAAACTCTCTCCACTTTGGTTTGGGACCCTGAAGAGCCAAACCTCAGAAGGGAAAGTGAATTGGAAGTAGACTGGTCCTTGAAGAGAGACAGCAACCCAGCTTTGAGTCTTCCCAAGCCCTGAAACTGGATTAATCCAATTTGATACTTTCCTAACACCTGGCAAGCACGGGAACACTCCAGGCCTAGATGGCTTCCTTAGTGACTTCTATCAAATATTGCAGGATTTGAGAATACCCATCTCACATAAACTTCCAGAAAGCAGGAAAAGGGAACATTCCTACTTCATCTTCTGAAACCAACACAACCTTGATATCGGTACTGGACAAAGACATTGTAAGAAAGGAAAATTACTGGCCAGTCTCACTCATGAATATGGACGCCATGATCCTAAGCAGAATATTAACAAATTAAGTCCAGCAAAATATGGAAAGGCTAATATATTATGATCTGGTTGAATTTGTATCAGGGATATAAGGTTGATTTAACATTTGGTGATAGAAGAGAAATATCCTATGATCATTCCAAATAGGCCCACCGAAAGTATTTGCTTGCATTATCATCCATATAGGATTAAGAAAAAAAAAAAAAACTTAGCAAACTAGGAATAGAAGGGAACTTCCCTATGATATATGACATCTCAGAAATTCTATAGCAAGGATTATGCCTATTGTTGAAATATTGAAAACTTTCCCTTGAAGATTGGGAATAAGGAAATGATTCCCAGTATTATGACTATATTCAGTATCATTTTGATGAAATCATACAGTAAGATAGAAATAAAAGATATAAGGATCAGAAATGAGAGAGTGAATAAAACCATGAGCGCAGAGATAAAAGAGTATCTTTCTAAAACAAAAGACCACTGAATCAGTTTAGTTTGAAACCACCCTTTTACAATGGGACACAAAATCTAAGAATTTTTGAAAAATTGTTTTGGGGTAGAATTAATCGAATACTTTATCAAATACATGCCTGTTGTATATATGTCAGATACAGCTCTAGGCTCTGAAGATACAACAATGGGTATAGCAAAGGGCTTTTCATTTGATTGATGAGACGGATGATAAACAAGCAATCAGATAAATATATCGTATCATTTCATATAACAATACAGTGCAGGGGGCTATGGCTAGGGCAGTGGCTGGAGAGAGGGATCACTTAATTTTTTTAAGAGTTTATTTGAGAAAGAGAGCAAGAGAGAGCATGAGTGGGGAGGAGTGGCAGGTAGAGGAAGAAGCAGTCCCCCACACTGAGCAGGGAGCCTGATGTGGGCTCGATCCCAGGACTCTAGGATCATGACCTGAGTGGAAGGCAGATGCTTAACAAACTGAGCCTCCCATGCACCCCAAGAGAGACAGCCCTTTAACCTGGTGGATGGAAGTTCCTCTCTGAGGGGGTGAATGTGAGCAGTGACCTGAATGCGAATTCCTGGTGAAGAGCAAAAATATTTCAGTTCTTTTCTCTAAACAAAATAATTTCTTCCTTGTAGAAATGGTGGGTACAGACTTTCATAACAAAACATCTACAGACAAGGTATTTTTATTTCTGGAGATCGTAAAGATTCCCCTTTTAATGATCCATAAGTTCTTGGGCACCTGCAAACCACAGAGGCTGAGGTATTTCATTAAGAATAATTATTTAAGGACACCTGGGTGGCTCAGTGGGTTAAACAACTGCCTTTGGCTCAGGTCATGATCCCAGAGTCTTGGGATTGAGTCCTGCATTGGGCTACCTGCTTGGTAGGGAGTCTGCTTTTCCCTCTGACCCTCCCCCTTCTCATGCTCTCTCTCTCTTCCTCATTCTCTCTCTTTCTCTCTCTCAAATAAATAAATAAAATCTTTAAAAAAAGAAAAATTATCTTTAAAAAAAGAAAAAAAAAAAGAATAATTATCTTCGGGGGTGCCTGTGGGGCTCAGTCATTAAGTGTCTGCCTTTGGCTCAGGTCATGATCCCAGGGTCCTTGGATCGAGCCTCTCAGTGGGAAACCTGCTTCTCTCCCTCTACCACTCCCCCTACTTGTGTTCCCTCTCTCATTATCTCTGTCAAATAAAATCTTAAAAAAAAAAAAAGAAGAAGAAGAAGAAGAAGAACTATCTTTGTAGTGCTCTTTCTCCTTTTTCTTGTGCCACTGCCCTCCACTGCCCACTACCCACAACCAAGTCACATGCCTCTTTGAACAAGATAAGTGCTGTAGGGAAGGCGGCTACCATAGTCTCAGGGAGCTTTGGAGTAAAACTGACTTGATTGGTCAGTGTCTAAGGCAGGTCTAGAACCTCTTTCCATTAGGATCATCTTTTCATTTAGGATATTTTTTTGCCCCCTAGATGTTAGGTGCCTGGATTTCTTGTTCTCTAGAAGAGAATTCCTCCAGCATCTTGCAGAGAGAGGTTTAACCCAGTGCTAAGCCATTTCAAAGACAGCTACTCAGGACGATGAATAGATGAAGCCCTTCTCTCAAATTAGAGAAGTGCTTTCAGCTTTCTTAAAGCAGCACAATTTGGTTCCAAATTTCCTCTCTTTTCTCAGTTCTAAAATTTCTGAAATTATAAAACAAAGTAATCCTAAAACATAAGGGCAAAATGTCTATCAGCAAGCCAGGGGAGCAAATGAAAGTACCATTGTTCGAGAGCCCCGTACCATGATACAAACTTACAAAGTTTAAATTAATCTCTGCTCTAGATATGATTATTCTTATTCTATAGCTAAGCAAACAGGTTCAGAGAGGTTAAGTAACTTGTCCAAAGGCACCCCAGTGGAAAATGATAAGATGGATATTCTACTCTGGGCATTCCAGTTCTAACTTATTTCCAGCAGTTTCTTCTGGTCCTTCTGCCACACTGCTGTCTTGACCTTCAGAGATTGCTGCCTCCAAATGGCTATCCCCATCTTGCCATTGTATTTCTTAAGAAAAGGTAAAACTATCCTCTTTCCAAGGCAGAGGATCTCCTCCTCTGCCCCATGAGTACCAAAGGCTGAACCACACTTCTAAATGGGAGGTCTGACTTAATGGCATACTCCAGCTTTAGATAATTACAGATTTCTCTTGTTCTGGAAAAGCTTGCAACAAGGAAGTGGAGAGAAAGAATTTTCAATCACTGTAGAGAGCATCAACGAAGAAAAATGGACTCCTTCAATCCTAAGGGAAAAAGTTCAAATACTCTTTTTTTTTTCTTCCTTTGAGTCCAAACTAACCAAATATCCCTTTAGAATAAAAACTTTTCATTTTATAGACATGTTTCTCTGAAAGAGTCAAGAGCATGCTGCCTTTCAAAATCTGTAATCTTTTTAAGTCAAGAAAAATGCTTAGATTCCTAAAAATTAGCCTCTTCTCTACACAGCTGGCTGCCCAGCATACCCGACTTTCCATTAGTGTGCACCTGCAAAATCTGCCAGTGGACTAGCCTTCAGTCCACCCATCCAGCAACAGTCTCTACCAGAGATTTCTGATCTTAACTGAAGCTGCTTTCTTGGGTTTGAACAGGAAAAAAAAAAAATCCAAGTGCCTAGTTCCCCACTGTATCATTATTGTTATTGTCTTTGCCTGTACTTCATTTGGAAAGAGGCCAAATTTGTCCCAAAGAAACTATGTCTGCCTATGGCAGGGCTCAACAAACTTTTTGCTATAAACATTTTCAACTTTGCATGCAGGTCGTATGTCTATGTTGCAACTCTTCAACTCTGCTACTATAGCAGGAAAGCAGCCATAAATAACATGCAAATTATCGGTGTGGCTATGTTTCAATATCATCTTATTTACAAAACAGATGGTGGCTGGATTGGGACCCCCCCCCCAACATAATTTGCCAAACCCTGGTATCGAATCATTACTTTCCTAAGCCCACAAATAGGTAGTTCTTGACGTGTGGCCCTCAGAGCAGCGGCATCAGCATTACCTGGAAAAATGGTAGGAATGCAAATTATCAAACTTTGGCATGTATCAGGCTTGCTAAATGGAGAATGCTGGGCTCCATTCCCAGTATTTCTGATTCGGTAGGTGTGGAGCTGCACTTTGGGAACCACTGCAAGACATAGATGTCTTCCAAAAAAGAAAAGAAGAAGGTGTCTTCCTACATATAGGATCTGGGGAGGGGGGCCTCTGGTTGTCAGAATGCAGGAGTATCAGGAGCTAGAGGGGCAGCAGCAGCTGGGAGAGTCAGATCTGCCGGTTCTTCTAATCAACTTCCTGCTGGGGCCAGTGCAGGACAGTCAAAGAAGCAAAAGTAGCCAAGGTCATGGCAAGGGGAGGAGCTTCTGAAGGCTGTGCTGCCAGGAAGCAGGAAGCACTGTAGAGAGAAAAGCTGCAGGAGGGTTGAAGTGTCCCCTTTCCCTGCAGCTGTAGTGGCCCCAGTGACTGCATTTGCTCGTGTCCAGGCACAGGAGAGAAGAGAGGACTTCGCGGAGCCAAGTGCTTGCCCGAAGAGAGCTGCCACAGTCAGGCCCCTGTCATTTTCTGTGGTGTTAGGTTGCCTACCTTCACACCAGAACTTACTAGACACACAGTCATGGGACTGCAGGCTATCATGAAACATCTGGGTAGGGGGAAGGGGAGGGACCACCCCATCAGACCAGCCCTAGTGTCTCTTATCTGCAGAGGAGAATGGAGATTCCTTTATCATTAAATGCCCCTGTTGTGAAAGGACAGACTCCTTGAAGCCAGAGGCTCATGTGTCATGAACTTGGATACTGAGCCCTCCGCTCTCATGAACGTGTCAAGGGATTTGCAGGCCGGCTGGTGAGCAGATGCTGGAGGTGGTGAGACCTGGCCCACAGGTTGGGAGACGTGCAGCATGCCCTTGGCCTTCTGCCAGGAAGAACGTGAATGGGCAGAACTGTTTCCACAGCCACTTGCTCAAATGCGTATGATGTAATTCACCCTTATGCCACTGGGATGCCAGCTATGTGAAGGCCAGCACTAGATCTTTCCAAAGAACAAACACCCTGAACAGAATCAGCTCCAAGTCACAAAGCATTGGGGAAAGAGTTCATGGAAAATCATGAAGATGTCTAGAGCTTCATGTCTGAACCAGATATGATCTCTGAACCCACTTCTGCTCCTGGTTCCCATTAAAGTCTTGGCTCAAATCTCATTTCAGAACAAAAACTCCAGATAGAAGGTTGAACCTCCCATGCTTTTTGCTGTCTCACAGAGTTCTAGCACTGGTCACCATGCCTATATTTTAGTCAGCAGTTATCAGGTGATTGGGGGGGGGGCCTCCTTGGGCTTCATGCCCAAATTGACTAGACTTTTCCCAGACACGGATGGCAGAGAACAACACTTTGACCATAAGTCACTTACGCCTTTTCCACAAAAACAAAACTCAGTATAGATAACACTCAAATGTTTTTAAAATTAACTGGTAGAAGGTGAATGTAGAGCAAATTAAAAGAAAGATACAACAAATCTGAGGTAAATCTTCTTCACCACTTAATTTTTTCCTGACTTTATTTTTCACTAGGGAAAGTCTCTTTTTCCACTTACAATTCTTTGGGTTAAAAAAAGAAGAAAAATCCATACCTTACAGATATCGCCAAGATCTCACCTACTCATTCACTACCTATTTGAGAGATCAGAGGTACTTGATGTCTAAACACTCATTCACCCTACTGGCTTCCAGATGTCCCCTGCTTCTTAAATATACCTATATTGCTAATAGCAAACATCTAGAATTTTCCTCCTAAACTGGTGAATCCACATCTATCTAGTAATCTCCCTTTTAATTTTAAGAATATGGAAAATGAGAAATAATCTTTAAAAAATCACTGCAATTTTTAAAAAATTAAATGTAATGTAATGTAATTGTAATGTAACATGAGAAAAATGGTTAAGGATTTCATACTACAACTATATGATGGAATATATGCAACCATCAGAAGTGCTTTAAAACACTATGTAGGAGGAGCACACAGTGGATCAAAAGGCAGGAGTCTACATTTTCAGCTGAGAACATGGAGCCATCTTGAACCTCCTGCATTACTCTTCCTTGCTCCCAGTCTCCATTCCATCCCTGGTCTCCCTGGTTTCTAACCTTCAGGCTTGCCACTCATTCTGACTCTGTGCTCACCTCCTGGGGTTCCATCACAATATTCAACTGCCCCAGATTCATCCCCTGGCGTTTCCTCTCCTGGGCTGCTTCAGGCCCCACCCAGCTCCAAAGGCTTCAGATCCCTGGGACTTCAGGCTTATACCAATCACCAAAATGCCCAACACCCTGACTGCATTTGCCCTGGCCCAGTCAACCTCTTAGCACACAAGAACACATAGAACCTTCCACTTTTTTTTTTTTTTTAAAGAGAGAATGCATGTGCAGGTGAGCAGAGGGAAGGCGCAGAGGGAGATGGAGAGAGGGAATCTTGATCAAGCTCCACGTTCAGTGTGGTTCAATGTAGCACTGAACATGGAGCCTAACTTGGGGCTCGGTCTCACAATCCTGAGATTACAACCTGAGCTGAAATCAAGAGTCAGATGTTTAATGGACTGGGCCACCCAGGTGCCCCGAAACTTTCACTTACAAGAAGAAGAATTTATAGTTTCCTAGAGATTATAGAGCACATACTGGCTCTCTTTAAAAAAAAAAAAAAAAAAGCTAGGCTCAGTTTCTCCAAGGTCAGCAAAGAATAGAGACTTGACATGGAAGAATGGAAGAGAAGCTGGGCTTTGCGGCTATGAATCTTGTTCTTCAAGATTCATCTCTCCTTTGGGAAGCCTCTCATTTGCTCTAAGAATGGTAGTGGCCGCCTTTCACTGATAGGAAGCAATAGAAGATCTGGGCTCAATTTGGTACAGGAGTTGAAAGATGTCCTCACAGATGTGAGTTAACTTTAGCTAATGTTCTGGTTCTGATGAAGAAATGATGGGTCCAAGGTGAGAGAGTTGATTTTGACAGTGATAGCTGAATCATTTGAACCTGTTACTTGGAAGCCTGGAGGCAGCAAAAAGGGTCCACTCATCTTTTAAGGTCCCTTCTTAGAGGCCTAAAGAGGTGATCAAATCTTTAATGATTTTACAACTGGGTGGCTCATTGGGTTCGGCCGCTGCCTTTGGCTTGGGTCATGATCTCGGGGTCCTGGGATGGAGTCCCGAATCGGGCTCTCTGCTCAGCAGGGAGCCTGCTTCCCGCACTCTCTCTCTGCCTGCCTCTATGCCTACTTGTGATCTCTCTCTTTCAAATAAATAAATAAAATCTTTTTAAAAATGATTTTACAACTGGAAAAAATTTTTTTTAAAAAGTTCAAATTCAATCTGTAGAATAAAATAAATAATAAAATAAGAAATGTTCATTTTAATTTATAGATATACTTAATTTGCAGGTCATTATAGGGAAAATCATTGCTTATGAGAATGAGCACACTTCTGAAAGATTCTAAAATTCTCAAAATTTTAAGCATTTACTTTGGTGTGCTGATTTTTAAATTAGTATATAAATTAAGCTTTATTTTCTGCTTTTACCTGAAATTATATTCTGTAAATTTCCTTCATATACTTTATTTTTACCTTCGTTTCCTCTCATGGTAGGTAACTGTATCATTTCTGACTTTTTGTCTAATTTTGAAACAATTTTTAAGACATGTTCTTTTGAAAACATTCAAATAATTGATTTTTATTTAAAAGTAGTATCTGTATCTTCAATTTAGAAGTCTTTCTTTTTCCTCCATTCAGCTAGAGCCTCCTTTTGGCTATAGTAGAAAACAAACTTATTCTTCTGATAAGCTCTTCTTTCTAAAGTAATAAAGATCTTGAAAGCAGTGGTGTCCGTTTGGTCCACATGAGTGCTATGGCCTATTGGTCAGACGAGATCCCCACTGGGGAGCTTCTGTCTCATGCTTTGTGTCACTGAGCTTCTTCTGGTCACACGTTTCTCAACAACAGCATCTCCCTCAAGCACGACTTGGAAAGCCATGAAGGCAGTCTGACTGGCACCTTGGCATTGCCAAGAAGAGCCAATGTCTCACAGAAATTAAAGATGTTAAGGCACGATCTACTTCCATAAATCTTACCCAAGATGAAATTCATGAGGAGGCAGGGGAGGCGAAAAGCCCAGTCCAGACAAAATTGTCGGCTTTCTTGTTCCCTTGTCCTTCCCTCAGGGTTAGCGATTGTGAAACTGTAGCAGGAAGGCCAAGAATGTTTGTAGCACCTCACACTTATTCTTATACCTTTTAGCCTTCCAGATCCCCCTCCCCTGAGGGGCCATGCTATGTGGTTAGCAGAATAAAGTCTCTGGGACAAATCCTTTCATTTGTACAGGTTGTCCCATTCCAGGGGAGATTTCTATAGAATGGAAGTTTTCTGAGGAGGACTGAATTTATTCTAGAGGAAGAAAGTGTAGAAATTCCCCGGTGGTTCCTGTACAGGAGGGAACATACAAAACAAGAATCCTGTTCCAGCATTTCTCAGGCTATATTCCTTGGCACCCAGTGCCCCCGCCTCCTCCGTGGGCCACCCCTACCTCAGGAAAGGTCCTTACTTCCCGCTTCCCTTTCTCCTCACGGCATTTAGCAACCAGTGTTCTCATTTCTAGGTCTGTTTCCCTGGAAGTAGGTTTTCCTGATTGCCCTCTATTTCTTTTTTATGCATTGCTCCAGGAGCAGGTTTCTTCCATACCAACCTCTGGCCTGGGACCCAGAACCTTTTGAGAAAGAAAGGAAGGTGATAAAGCTGGAGGCCACCTTGCCTTTCTTATCCCTCTCTTTTCTGTTGGACTGCAGAACAGACAGACGTTTGGGCAAACAGTTGACTTCAGAGGTATTTTCTTAAAGTTAAATATAATCTTCTTAGTCACTTTCTAATACCTTGGATAAGCCAGAGGTCAAGCAAATGTTGCTTCAGCTGTAACCGCTCAGGATTTCAGCCGTTTTCCAACAGGCCCCTATTTCGTTCTTCAGTACCTAAATTTTCATTACCATTTTCAGCAAAAGGTCAGTGTGGTTATTTAATTGCAGAACAAAAAGTGTCCAACTTGTAGTCCTTTAAGCAGACTCTTCAAACAGCCTATAGCCCAGTCTCCAATATTTGATATATTCTGAAGCAAACTGGGTCGAGCGCTCGTCTCTCTTGAAAACCAACCGCCCAAGTCCTAAACACCCTTCAAAAGTCATCTTGTCTCATTGTCGGAATGGGAAAATTCGACGCTGCCCTGATGGTGACAGACTGTGGCATCTCTGCCAGCGTCTGGAAACCTGGATGCTGTCAAGTGGCAGAGCTGTGAGGTTTAAAACCAGCTCAGAAGCGAAAAACTCCGTTGGAAACCACCCATCTCTGCCATTGCCTATTGAGCTGGCAAAAGAATCAAGCTGAGAATATTTTTTCTTCTTGGCTGGCATATTGAAATCTGTAAACCTCTTTCTGTAGAACAGAAGCTGTTGAGGGTTTATTTTTTCCTGACGTGAGCTAGAGCACATGGAAAGAGCTTGCAGTCTAATTTTGCCAACTACCAGAGTCGGGTGGGGTTGGGTGGTGAGAGTTTCTCCTCACAGTGACGTTTCTGGCCACACTGGAAACTGCCTTCTTTCGCTGGGTCCACCACTTCAGTGAGAGGAGATGCTCTGTAAATGTCTCCGAGAGCCTGCTAGGGAACTCCGCCCTCAGCCTCGCCCCGCCTGCGTGTCTCCCAGAAGGGCACCCACGTAAGAATGCCTGCGTGTGAGAGACGTGAGCCCCAGCGCTGGGACTGAGTGAATGCTCTTGTTCTCCCAGACACTGGAGGCTTCCCCCTCTTCACTTCATGGTCCTGGCCACCTCCTCATCTCCTCAGTATCACCAAGGCCCCTCAATGTCAGCCCCTGGGGCTGTTGTCTGAAACTTCCCCATATTTTGGTAGCTCTCCTGCTGTTCCCTCAGCCTGAAATGCTCTTCCCCCTTTTGCTGAAATCCCTGCTCTTTAACCAACCTGCTCGGGTATCACCACCTCACCGAGAATTCCTAATCCCCTCACTCAGTATTAAGTAGTTCTTTCTCTCAGCTCTAACGGCTCTTCATTCTTGGCTCTCCTCAAAAATCGTTTTGTTTTGTTTTGTTTTTTCTACCCTTTCATAAGGTACTGAGAAGGTCAACGTCTCTCTCAGCAGACTGTGCCTCTCAAGGGTGGGGACCGGGTTTATTTTCTGTGTTTGTATACCTAACATCTGGCATTATTCCTACAATATTTGACATTGGATACATGTTTCAGGAAGGAAGAAAGGAAGAGGGGAGGGAGGGAGGGAGAGAGGGAAGGAGGAAGGAAAGAGAGGAGGTTATTTCATTTTTCTCCCTAGATTCCAATCTCTCTAAGGCTGTCTTTTATTTCCCTTTGAATTTACACCTCATCCCTGACCTCACTCTATTTAGCAATGATTTCATATAATCGCTCTAGGATTTCATTTGACCTGAATGAAGACTGAGATCGAATCCTGGTTTTCTATGAACTAGTTGTGTTGTTTAGAAGGCTCATAGGCCCTAGTTTTCTTAAATCTAACTCAAAGGGGATTCAAAATATCATTCAGGGCTTCCCAAATGAATGCTAAGTACCAAAAGGAATGCATATCACTTCCAAAAATAAATATTGGCCATGTATAGAATATATGATTCACAAACCAAATCAAGGCACTCTGAAGGAGAAGGGTGGTATTTCTCTATAATCCAAACCAGCTGAGAAACCGAAGCTGCTACACTGTGCTGCCTTGGTCTTCAGTTCTCCTCGCTGGCTGGCATGGAGGAGAGGAGAAGACTCTGGAGAAAGAACTAAATGTGTTTAGAGGCCTCAGCTGATGGGAAGGTGTCAGGAAGCAGAAAGTCATCTTGCTACAGCGTGACTGTTCAGTGGCTGACGTACTTGCCGTGGCAACCCCCATATCTCGAATCATGAGGCATAAAAAAAGGAACCTGCTGGAAATGTGATTTGGAGCAACCACATTCTTCCACGTACTCAAGCTAAAACCTTGGCCTCTGCTATGCTGTGAGTGTTTCGGCCCCTCCAATTTCACATCTTGAAGTTCTGATGTCAAATATGATGGTGTTTGGGGGGGGGCGGTCTTTGCTCCTGAGGCCCTCATGACCTAATGGGAGTAGTGCCTTTATAAAAGAAACTGCAGAGAGTTCCTTGCCCCCTTCCACCATGAGAGAACACAGGCTTCGAAGGCTGTGAAGGCTGCGACTTAGGGGAAAGCCCTCACCTGACCATGCTGGTGCCATAATCTTAGACTACCAGCCTCCTTTGAAGAAATAAATGTCCATTGTTTACAAGCTGTCCTGTCCGTGGTGTTTGGTGATGGCAGCCCGAATGCACTAAGATGGCATCAGCCCTGATTGTTCCCTTCTCCCTCTCCCACAGCCAGTCCATGGTGTAGTAATTCCTGTCTACTTTACCCAGGACCTAATCATTTCTCATTACCTCCACATTCTGGGCATCTCTGACTCTGGGCACTTGCACAGGCTGTTCCCTCTACCTGGTGCTCTTCCCCAGATGATGGGGGTGGGGAGGGCAACTCCCTCACTTCCTTCAGCTCACGAGTCACCTTCCCAAGGATGCCTTCCTTCCCTGACCACTGTTAAAGAAGTTTCCACATCAACAACCATCCACCTTCCTTCATTTTTATACCCTTACCACAACCTCACAGAGGACACATTGTCTTCATCTTATTTACTTTGTTCTCCCCCAAATAAAATGTGAGCCTTACCAGGGTAGGGACTTTTGTTGGATTTTTCTTTTTCTTTCTTTTCTTCATTATTATTATTATTATTATTATTATTATTTTTGCCATACCCCAGTTCCTTGAACAGGGCTGCCAGGTGTACTAGGGGCCCAGTTACTACTTGTTGAATGAATGAATGGCTAGACGGTAGCTATCACAGGCTGATAGGGGACTATTAGAACCCAGGTTAGAAGAGATCGGCAAGCTGGCTCTTCCCAGCAGAAGCATCACCTGACTCCACAGCACTGCCACAGGACACTCACACAGAGTTCTCAGAGGGGTTAAGCAAGGGTCTAGCAAGGCCCCCTCTAACCCTTCCTAGTAAGCGGATGGCTGGAAATCCCCCAGGACGTGTGATCCCCACAGGCAGGGGATTTCCAGCAGAAACTGTCAGAGAGAGCCTTTGACCCTGGGATGGCCTCTACCTCTGTTGGGTTGTTGGGGATATTCTGTTTTCTCTCCTGGGCCTCGCTCCTTCTGTCCCGGGTCCTCTACTCCTGGCTTTGGTGGAGGCTTACTTGGCTATTCTGGTTCCTGGGCTAGGAGCCACTGGAGGCACTAGAAAATCTGCCTCAGAACAATAAACATGTTCTGAGCATCAACTATCAGCCAGGCACGGTGCTGGGTTCTAGGGATTCCAAAATGAACCAGTCAAGGACCACACTCTCTAGGACTCTATGGCTTCCCTTGAGCACATGAGGTGAATGCACACAGAAAGGAAATAGCAAAGCAGGACCCCATGGGGCAAGGGAACCCTGGGACACGGATTTCAAAAAAAGGGTTCATGGAAGGAACAAGCTTTAAACTGGCCTGAAGAGCTGAGAGGAGACAGGTCAACCCAAAGGAGCAAGTTTTCTGGAAGAATCAAACATCCATAATTCAACACCCAAATTCAAGGGGCAAAATTCTGGCATGAGGGAGGTCGGGTGCTTCCTTCCACCTGTGGGCTGGAAGCATTTGCCTTCTTCCTGTGCGGACTCTACTCAGAATGGCGGCTCCCACTCCTACGTCCTCCACCTTATGCTCCTGGATCATGGGATGACCTCTTCGGCAGACCCAAACATATACAGTCTCCACTTCTAAGCTCTGGGACATTCAGATTCTGAAAAGCCTGTAGCCTTTACTTCTCTTCAGAGTCTGTTCCTACAACTTGGTTCCAGAAAACTGATTTTCCTCATAACCTGCTTTGTTTGGTTTTTTAATTTCTGCAGGATGTCCTGAAGATAAAGCCTCTTTACGTGTCCACATGCACATTAATCATCCTTGTTCAGAAAGCCAACCGCACTGCTCACCAGCACGTCCCTAGAGACTATCCCATGATTATTTACACTGACAGTGTCTCTCTGCGTGCAGCACTACTGGGACCAACCACTCCTGCCTGAAAAAAAGTTGAGGTAAGTTATAAAAATAGGGAGACAGACCAAGAATAAACCAGCGTTTCTCAGACTTTCCATGAGCTTAGCTTGTTCTTCTGGAATCTTTACTAGGCCTTTCTTTTCTTAAGTAATGAACTTGAGATCTCTTTCCAGGCTGGTGTGGCCTAAGTTTCTTTGCTTCTCTGTCTCCTACACCTTCAGGTGTTTCCACCTCTGCATGGGACCTCTTTTATCTCATGACAGGCACTTCTTTCATTCGCTGACAATTCGCCTTGTGAACCTTCATTCCCCCCCCAGTTCTGAGGAGACAGGGAAAAGAGAAGTTGGGGGCAGAAGTGCTGAGCTCTGTGGAGGCTGCTGCGTGGTGGGTCAGGTCTCCTACCTCACACACAGAGCAGAGACTGCTTGTCTGGACTTCCTCAGGGCCTCCTCCTTAAAAGTACCCTCACCTCTTGGTTTTGTCCGTGTTTTGCTGACCCAGCATTCTTCCATACTTTTCTGCTAACAGTACCCTGTTTTCCTCAAGAACTGTTTGACTCTCAGTTCACATGGCTTGGGGGGAGGGGGGCTCATCCCATGACTAACTGAGGACGGACATGTGATCAGCCAATGTCAATCAGTTCTCTGTTCCCTCTAACTAGAATCATTGGTCAGGAACAGGCACGTGACCTCATTTGGCTAATAAGAACTCATTCTGAAAATTGTATTCAAATGAAAAGAGAATGTTTTTTTTTTTTTTTTTTTTTTTAAAGAGAATGCCTCTTGAGAGCCTCCTTTAACTGACGTGCGGGTGTGGACAGAGAAATACAGAGCGCAGAAGTGCCAGGAGATTAAATCCTAATCCCATTGATCCAGCTGCTCTTAAAACTAGATCCATCCTTCCGTTACTGAGCCAATTAACTTTCCTTATTTGTTTAAGCACCTTGTTTCATTCTGCAAGGTCGTCATTAATCTCTGTTGTTTCTGTTATTTGCAACAAAACAAGAGTCCTGCCCCTTTCTGGGGAAAATGTGTCCTTCCTTCTAGCCACCAGTGTCTTCCATCACATCTCCTATCTCCTTGGGTCCTTTTTCTATTTTCTCCTTTCTCACCTCCAGGTGTTTTCCTCCCGTCTCTCGGTCTCTTCAAACACACCTGCCTCAATTGTATCCTTAGTCCTCCCATTGCCCTTGGCTACCCCCAGGTCCTCCCTTATCTTCCCAGCCAAGCTTACAGAGAGTCAACTGATCTCAGAGACTTTCCTTCTCTGCCTCCCATTACTTTTCAACCAACAGCTGTCTGGACTCTTCCCCTGCGCTTTATTAAAACTGTGCTCAGGATAAACAGAGGTGACCTGCCAACAATCCTTTCCAATAACTGACTCTTCATTTGTATCTTTTTTAAAGTTTTAATTCTTTATTTGAAAGAGAGAGAATGAGGGAGAGTCAGTGGGAGAGGCAGAAGCAGACTCCCTGCTGAGCAGAGAGCCCGATGTGCAGGTCAATCCCAGAGCCCTGAAATCATGACCTGAGCCGCAGGCAGACGCTTAACTGACTGAGCCACCCAGGCATCCCTCATCTTTGTCTTCTTTAACTCCCCATAGGATGTTACAGTGCTGGCCTCCCCTGCCTGTTTGTCTTCTTTCCTGATTTCCTCTTTCCTGATCTATTCCAGAGCCTCTACTACTCAGTTCTATTTGGGCATTTCCAGCTGCCTGTGGATCCCCGGCAGACATAACAGGGACCTCAAGCTTACAGTGCCCTGCACATAGTAAATGCTCAATAAAGAACTATTAAAAGAATAAAGGGAAACATCCTCAAAATGTAAGACACTAAATTCAAGGCCCATGGAATTCTCTGCCTATCCAGCAGCATTATTTCAATCTTCTGTTTTTTGCACTCGGTTTCCCCACTAGCTGCTTTTCCTTCAAATATCAATTCGAGGTTTCTCTCTGGGAAACCTTCCCTTGACAATACACACTTATACATGTACCACATAGGCAGACACAATATCTTCTGTTGCTTCTGGGCTCCTACAACATTTCACTTCATTTTTCATTTCGTTTCATTTCATTTTTAGAGAGAGAGAGAGGGAGAAAGCAGGGGGTGGGAGAGTGGAGAGGGACAGACGGAGAGAGAGAGACCCTTAAGCAGTCTCCACATCCAGCATTCAGTCTGACATGGGGCTCAATCTCATGACCCTGAGATCATGACCTGAGCCTAAACCAAGAGTCTGATGCTTAACTGACTGAGCCACCAGGTGCCCCATTCCACAACACTTTATAGTTCCCTTTAAAAAGAATGTAACATTTATTATATTGTTTTGATTTGATTATTACGTTTCTGTTTTTGTCAGGAGATGATGAGCAGGTTCTGGTCTTGTCTCTGCCCCTCACCAGCCACGTACGTGTTGCAGGAAAAGTCATGTGACTTCCGGGGCAGCAATTTCCTCATCTGACAAAAGGAGCACTCATCCCAGAGTGGCTGGGAATGAGAGGCTTGTACGGATGAGCTTTGTAAACTCTGCAAAAAAAGGGGTGGTGTGTTCTACAAGGAATGGGGGGGGGGTTCAGGGAATTGCATTTTCTTCCCAGCCCTGTCCCTCAGCAGCCTTGCAAACTAGAGTAAAAATTCAAGTTACAGAATATGGAAGATAATGTATGTGAAATTGCTTTGTAAACTGTGAGGGTCTTAACGCCAGGCATTGCTAGCTTAGTCCTATTTTGCCTTATCTGACCAACTCTGAACAAAAGACTATGTTAAACCGTATCAGCGTCAACAGTCCACAAAGGGAGAAGGGAGGGAGACTTGCCTACTAAATACAGTCCTTGTATATTTATATCACAGGAACGATATTGGTTTGACATTTGTAACTCATGTTGCCTCTCGCAGGAGCTCACTTGTATTGAGCGCTTACTCTGAACATCAAGCTAAGCACTTAGCCTACGTTTTAAAAAAAAAAATCTAACCTTTCCAAAACTTCCAAGTAGTGAATACTCCCACTTGGCACATAAAGAAAGTGAGGCTTAGCACGGCTGAGTAACTGCCACAAAGGGCAGAGCGGGGCATGAGACCCAAATCCGTCTCCCTGGGGCCGAAGTCTGGGCCATCCACCAAGCCCTCCGCTGCCTGTCTCTAGAAAGAAGGGCAAAGGGTCCCTGCAATGCTGACAGCTCGCCTCTAACTTTTCTACCCACTCGACCATAAAGGCTGTTATTTCTGCTGCAATTTCTCCCACAGAAGCCTTTCGGGCTGGAACTATCTCGTGCTAGGAATTAAACCTCAATATGGGTGTGCCTTCTAAAAATGACAAATAAACATTGCTATGCACAAACTGTTGTGAACAAATCAAGTTTCCCAAGGCAAGTAAAATGTTCTCAGAGTGTGGTTCTAACTCTCAGGACGCTCAGGAGTTCACGGCCCAGATTAGTGAGGGGAGGAGGCAGAATGAGTCTTTGCTCCTAGCCATCCCCTTGTTCCTCCTCCTCCAACCTGAGGGCAGCAAATTCCCAACAGAGTCTCACAGTCAAAGAGTTTAAGAACAGGACATTTCTCAGAGATAAACTCATCCTCCCTCCTCATTTTCTAAGAAGACTAAAGCCCAGAGAGGTTAAGTGAATTTCCTAAGGCCACACAGCTGGCAAGCATTATTAGGTAGGCGACATGTAAGACCGAACCCATCCTATATTTCTCACAACTCTGTAAGATAGGTTCTGTAATCACCCCCATTTTACAGGTAAAGAAACGGAAGTATTGAGAGGTTGGGTGGCTTGCCCGGTGAAGGCAGATCCAAGAGTCTATCCCAAGGCATTTTTCTCTTGACTATTTCCTTCTTCTGCTTCTTCAACAACCCACTCCACAGTCACATGGACACAGAGAACCAGGGAGCCGGTCTCTTGTCTGGCCGGTAAAGATCGGACAGAAGCCCTTAAGACCTTCTCCTCTGATCAATACATGAGCCAAGTTACCTTCTTTTTGATTTTACTCATCAAGGCCTACCACAGTGGAGACGAGAAAAGCCATTTTGGTCCAGGGCCAGGGACCGCAAAATGTCATATTTAGACCTCTGACATTCCTCTTACAGTCCCAGACAGAAAAGATGGACAGAAATTATCTTCATCACATAGCCTAACAACATAGCTTTATTTATGAAACTGTTTATTTTTTTAACATAAATTCTTCCATTTTTCCAGGACTGACAGTTGTTTTATGGCTATATTTTATGTTAACAGGGCAGATGTATAAGATACAAAAGCACCCAGCTTTTGTAACCTTTCTTCTGTACTGCTTCCTTTTTTATGTCTTTACAGTGGGATCCACTTGACCTCTAAGCGGCTTTGACGCTCACTTCCCTGAAGCCTCTCCAAATTATTCTTTACGGAAAATAAAAATGAGATTAAGCTCTCCATTTAAGGATAGGCTGCAACAAGGGACATTAAATCTGTCTGGTTATCATATACCATGGCTCTCAGGAAATTCCCAGGCTCTTTTGTGGTGTTTTCCCTTTCCAGCTGTAATCGTTTTTCAGCCGATAAAATTGCTTTGCGGATTTTCCCTGTTCTGTTGGGATGAAATTATGAGAGGAGACAGTTTCAGCTGCTTGGTTGCCTTGAACAGGGCTGCATGTGTTTTTCAAGTTAGGAAGCTGCTAACTGGTCAGCCACCACCTGTGAAATCCACACAGATTTCACCTTTGTGCTAATGAACACCCAACCCAGAGGCACTTAGCGAAGTCTCGCCGTGTACCTGGCAGGTGCTAAGATCTCATGCCGCCCTCCAGTACCTGACACTTTGGAAGAGAGGTAAGACAGGAGAGAAAACTGATAGGAAGGGCTCATCAAGTCATGATCTGAGGTCCTTGTGGGCACAAACAGGCATTCACAAACTGTCCTTGAGTGTTCTCAGCCTTATCCTGGTACACCCCACCCCAAAGGAGCCTGCGTTCCAGCCATACCAAATCTCTAATTTCTCCCTGAAACGTAGTGCTATTTCTTTTGCCTCGATTGTCCTTGCATTTGAGAGTCCCTGTTCTCGGAGGGTCTTCCTCCACCTGGCAAACTCCTACTCATCCTTTTAAACCCAGCTCAAAAGCGCCTACCGACTATAACTCACACTTACTGTTTACCCCATGTCAGGAGTTGTTCTACCCTCACTCGTGTTAATTTGGTGGTTTTCAAAGTGTAGCATCCCATGTCGGCATCAGCATCACCAGGGAGCTTGCTAGAAAGGCAAATTCTTTTTTTTTTTTTTTAAGATTTTATTTATTTTTTTTGACAGGCAGAGATCACAAGTGGGCAGAGAGGCAGGCAGAGAGAGAGAGAGAGAGAGAGGGAGAGGGAAGCAGGCTCCCTGCTGAGCAGAGAGCCCAATACAGGGCTTGATCCCAGGACCCTAGGATCATGACCTGAGCTGAAGGCAGAGGCTTTAACCCACTGAGCCACCTAGGCGCCCTGAAAAAGGCAAATTCTAGAGGCTCACCCCTCGACTGACTGGATCAGAAACCTATTCACAGTCATCTGTGTCTTCACAAGCCCTTCTGCTGATTCTGACGCACACTAAGAGCCACTAACGTAACTCACTTCATCTTCCCAACTGTCTTACGAAATAAATATTTTAATCCTCATTTTACAGCTGAGTCCACTGAGCCATAGAGAGGTTAAATAACTTACCCAGGGCCATGCCCTTAACCACCCAATATCCTACAATTCAATGTCTTGGTCTTTCTGAATTTTTTTTCCTCTATGAAGAAATTCCTCTCTCCTCTAAATTGCCCTCCTCTCTGTGTTCCCTAGAATGTTGTATCCAATCTGCAACTTCTCTTTTCACATTCTGTTACTGTAGTAAATAACTCTAAGCGTGGCTTGTCCTGGAGGACCTCACTGGTCCTCCAGGACGGTGATGCTGCAAGTAATTCATCTTAAACCTTGTGCCTCGCCTGTCAGAGAGGGTCGATGCACATTTGTTTAATGAAGGGAAAAATGAAACAATCACAAGGTTTTATCAACACTTTGGGGCAATAAAATCAGTTTGAAACCATTTTGAGTATTCTCTAAGGAGCAAAGATTTATAGATTCACATCCTTGTTTCATTGCCTCCTGGTTGTCAAGGATAGTTTTTGTGAGGAAAATTGGCTCCGGCTCTGTTCATGTTGTGTGCAGAGTCAGAATGACCATTATAATTCATTTCAACACCTATTGGCTACATTGAGTATTTATTATATTCAAAATACTGTGAAAACTGAGGAGATTTAATTGGTTCTTTCTAAAATTGATTCACACTGGAATTAATTTAAGCTCCAATGCCTCTGGTTTCTTTATCACATGGGAAAAATCTATCCAGAGTTCCGCTCCCCCTCACCCCTTTTCAAATTGTAATTTTTTAGGATTTTATTTATTTATTTGATAGACAGTGAGTGAGCATGCAAAAGTAGGGGGAGCAGCAGGCAGGAGGAGGATCAGGCGCCCCACTGAGCAGGGAGCTGGACATGAGCCTGGATCCCAGACCCTGAGATCATAACCTGAGCTGAAGGCAGATGCTTAACTGACTGAGCCACCCAGGTGCCCCTCAAATTGTGATTCTTGAAAGCTGTTGAAGATGCTAGTCTGAGGTATCCTATTTTTCTCGAAATAGATTCACATCTCAGGAAGTGAAGCCACAGTATCTGTATGCGACACAATCTCCAGAGGAAGGAATGATGTTTGGACCTGCTCAGGGCATTTGAGCAGAAAAATAGCTGGGGGATACAGAACCAATGTTTGTTAAACTTCACATCTGACTTGACCCTCACAGTGATCCTGTGGCAGCCACTGTTGACCCCATCTTGTTCAGCTAAGGAAACTCAAGCTCAAGAGGTTACTATTCACCAAGTCGCAGAGCTGGTAAGTGGCAATGTGGAGATTTGAACCTGAGTCTGCTGCCTTCCAGGCCATGTTATTCTCTAACCAAAATTTTTGACCTCTTGATGGGGTTGCTGGTAGAGGCACAATTCATGGAGAGCTTTCTCGCTAAATCCTATATGTCAGGGATCAACACGTTGGCTTCTTTGTCTCATGTCTCCCTCCCTGTCCGAGGATCTGTTCAGTCTGGCACACCTATTTCTACCAGACAGGGTTTGAATGAATATCATTCCAGAACCCTCATCCCTTCGAGGGTTCTGTAACATCATAAAGATAGTCTCCCAGTGCTTCATCTTATTGCCCTGGCACTGGGCTTTTGGTACTGATTATTTCAGTGCTAAAAAAATATTTTTAGGCAGAATAATACATTTCACAACAATTTACAAATGCCTGCCCTTTACAATTAATTCTTAACTTCATGGATTCTTACTTGAAAGACCTCTCATTTTGGTATCTCTGCTGCTTCTCCCTGACATGCTCCCATAAGTCTCCTCCTCCAAGGAGCTTCTAGAGAAGAAGGCCCAGACCTGTGAGGTTTAGTACTGACCTCAGAGGAGGATGAGTGCAGGTGGTGACTTGGCTTCATGGTCAGCTCCTCTCCCTTTCCTGGGGCCCAATGTGGCAGCACTCACTGCCCTAACACAGGAAGGAGAATCTGAGCCCAATGCTGGGAAATCAGACAGTGAGAGCTGCTGCACTGGGCCCTAGGAAAGGGGGAGGAGTTGACCATGAAGCCAAATAAATTGCAGAAGGGAATTCAAGGTAGCATCACTACATTGTCCCTGCTCATGAAAACTTTATTTTGCATAAAATTCAATATATTTTATTTCTTTCCCAAATAGAAACAACTTTAATGACATCTAGTATATCTTCAGCCTCTAAACCTGATTTGTCTATGAAATATTTTTATTTTTATAAGGTTAATCTACTACGATGCAATGGAGCAACTTGAGAATTGACAAAAATATTAAGATTGATGTAAGACAAATGAATGTGAAGGTTTGAACATGAATTTTATGTGAGACAAAACTGTCTTTTTTTTCTTAAATCAAATGATAATGGTTAATAGATAAATTCACTATATCACTAATGCATGACTAAGTTGTATAAGGCCCCAGGTTCTCTGTGGATTCTGTTCTCTGAATTGTGTTAGAGAAGCTCTTCCTCTCATTCCAGGGGTATCGCTACAGTAAAATGTGTACCTATGTATGCTAAGGTTTGGTGAAGGAGTTGGGCTAGCAGTTCCTTCTTTTCCCCCTATTTCTGTTCTACCTCCTTTAAAAATATATATATTTGCAAGTTGACAATGCAAGCTATGCATCTTCATTCCACCTGGAATTAGAGAGAGAACATAGATATCCCATGGCCCAGCTATTCTCTCCTGTGCATTTAAGAAAAACAAATACATGCTCGCAAAAAGGATATGAACGAGAATGTTCATGATGGTCTGATTACTGATGACTCCAAACGAGAAACAACCCTAATGTCCATTAACAATAACGTCCACTAACCGATGCGTAAACCACAGTATATTGATGTAATGAAATGTCACACCGAAATAAAAAGATATTACTGATAGACACAGTAACATTGATGAGTCTCGAACATGAAATGTTCAGTTCCACTCATGGGAACTTTCTATGGTCACAGCAGTCGGAAGGCTGGTTACCTCTGGGCAGGTGGCACTAACTGGCGGGGAGGGAGAGGAAAACTGCTGGGGAGATGGAAATGTTTTCAGATCTTGACCTGCCTGTGCTGCATGAGGACCTACATGAGAAACAATTTATCAAGTTGTATACTGAGTGTTTGTGCACTTTACCATATAGAAATTATATATCAATATTGAAAGAAGCAAAGAGATATTTGCGCCAAGAAAACCTACCCACCAAAGCTTTACCAAGAAGGTTGGGGATGGAGTCATTCCAGCATTTGCTTTGCTAAGGGGCAACTTGTAGGCCACACTGACCATTGCTTTATATACTGGGTGTTGTGTTAGTAGTTTTGGTTTTCCTTTCAGTTCTCCCCTCCAGTCTGGGAGGTATGCAGAATAGGTATTTATCAGTCCTGGTAGCAAATGTAGATTAATTAGTCTGAGGTCGCACTGCAAATAGACATCCAGGACATGTGGGGGCCAAAGAGGGTGTTCTTTCCACTCTACTGAGCTGCTTTCCAAGGCAAACTTTATTTGCAAGTAAAGGTAAACAAGCAAAAGGTAAATCTCTCTCCAAACACCACCAATAAGAAAGAGTAGTATTGTTTTTCATCTAAAGATATCCTGGCCCACTTTGGATGATCCATGAGGTCCATTTCATGAATAGATGCATTCACTGAGATTTCAGGGGCAAGAGAACAGTTCCCTATCCAGAAACCCCCCTCTGACAGTTGCCAGGATGCCCAGTTAAAACTGAATTTCAGACAAACAACAGATAAATTTTTTAATATGTGTATGCCCACAGTTTGCATGGACATGAGAAATTATTTGTGAGTTATCTGAGGTCCACATCGAACTGGGAAATAATGTTTTTATTTGCGAAATTTGGCAACCTTACCCAGCCCCCATCCCACCTTTTTCATGATACCTGCACTTTCTAGAGCCTTTAGTTTCACAACCAGAGTTTGGATATAATTGCAAAAACCCAAGCACACACACAACCTATAAAGCAGCTTAGATGAGAGCGCTGGGGGTTCAGGGTGCAGAAAGGGACCTTGTAGGGAAATTTTGTCACCTAAAATTCTATCTTGTTCCATTTTTGTGTTAAAAGATCTTCAAATCTCAGAAGCCTTGGGAAGAGGAGGTCTCCCACATTTGTAAATGAATTAGAACCGAATTCCCTTGCATTTCCAGTTTATCTGTCCATGGCGCTAGAGGCTGGGGTGGGGGGGGTGGTTATACCCTCTCAAGTCCCCTCTCAAGCTTTCATGATGCTGTTACTTCAGTCATTTCCATTTGGCAATTTGTTAAGGGGAATAAAGCATCTCCTCAATATTTCCAGGTACTAAAATAGCACTAGCTACAATTTTTGAATTATCAACTTTTTTTTTTTTTTTTTGAGTGGGTAGGATCACTTGTTCATGTTCTCTAGACACAACTTCTTTTATAAACAAATTCTCTGTAATGGTAGTCAAATAACGCGATCTCACTTACTGGGGAGGGGATTGTTAAAGGTCTTTAATCATTCATGCAAAGGACTTTTATGAATGACAGAAATCCGTTGAAATTTTTCCATTTCAAGAACTGAATCAAACTGTTCAGGTAGTAGATTAGCCACAGTGACACAATTGACTTTCTCCTTCCTTTGAGGTTTCCTGCAACACTTCAGGGAATAGATCTTTTTCCTTCTGCTCACTATATGTTTATTCTCAATAGCTAAATAATAATAATATTCGTGGGAGTTATGTGGTTTAAATTGAAATGCAATGAGACTTTAAAATGAGACACACACAACCCATATATTGCACGAGAGGTTACCATGAGCAAAACAGTTTCTTATTTGAATGTTATTAAGACAAAATTAAGATGCAGAGATATTGGATTCCCCTTCCAGTTGGGAAAGAATTCCAAATTATAGCTCTGAATATGGGCTTAGGTGGCAATGCAGCAGTTTTTGTTGTGAGCTCGAGTGTTACTCCTGTTAATTTAAGGAAGGAGATGCTGCAACCCTCAGTTCCTGATGTGGACGTTTGCCCCAGATGACCTCAGGAGCTCACGGCTGCTGAAAGCTGGGTGCGCCTTCAGTATTCCTGCCATCCCAAGGGGGCCATCAAGCCGGACTTCCTCAACCTTGCAACCTCCGGAGTCGAAATTCTCTTTTCTCTTCTCTTAATCTTTAATGCACGTTTACTGACCACCTACTGGGCACCAGCCTCTTGTCACCAGCAGTGACCTTGAAGAGGCCTGCAGTGACCTTCCTGTTAAGGGGTATACATTTCAGCAGAGGAGACAACAAATCAGCGACTACATGCACGACTGAAGTTTCTCCCTACATCATCTGCTAGTGTCATCCTCCTGTCCTTTCCCCTTCTGCTCATTCAAACGTCACTCTCTTTCCACCTTGTCATTTGTGCTAAACACAATAGAGGACAAGGAGAGAACACAGAGCCTCCAGAGAGAAACCGTAGACTATAAATGTTGGCCACGGTCCATCTCCGGTATTCGGGAGACCGTCCCATTGCATGCATTGTACGCATACTCTGATGTGTGTCCATCAGTGCTAATGCTTTTTATCACCTCTTGGGAGGGCCAACAATGTCTACTTTCTTTCATTAAGAAAGACTTTTATGACTTTCATATATACATATGACTTTTATGTCAGAGGGTCAAGTATAGAACAACAATAACAACAATAAAAATTAAGTGTTCACTAGAGAGAAAGGCTGCAGAGAGAAGCCCTTTCCCCGGACTCCCAGAGCTACTAACCAGGGAGCCCACCTGCCAGGCCATCTGTGTGTTCACTCCTGATGCTTTCCTCAACCTACACAATCTAATTTCTGCAATTTTCTAAAACTTGTTGGCCTGGGTGATGTCTGGTCTGTATCCATTTGGATGAAAGGAGATTGCGAACTCTTGGAGGCGGGGACCCTGTCTATTTCCATTCAATTTAGAAAGGGCAAAGCTGGGGCTAAATGCCTGGCAAGATAATGAGCAATCAGGAGTAGAAATTCAAGATGAAAAGGCTCGGGCCCTTCCTGACAAAATGGTTTGATTGGCCCCAATCCAAGGCCCTGCCGAATCGCCGAATCGCTGCAGACAGAAGAGCACGGTGCACAGCCCAGCGGGAGCCCGGGCTCAAAGGAAAATGAAGAGAGAACATGTGGATATGAAAGAACACAGTCACTATGATTACAACGGTGAAAAATGCAGGAGCACGAGAAAGAGAGCATCAGAGGTGTGCAAAGCTCCTAGGAGTGCTGTCCTGGCAAGGGAGAATCTGAGGAGAGGAAAAAGGCTTCCTCACATTTCTAACAGTTTCCAGGGCTGAGGGAAGTCCAGCGGCCACTTGGTCTCCTTAGGTCAGGAGGAGGAGGAGGAGTCTCTTGCCCTCATTTGTCTCCTCTTCTCCTCTGCCTAGAGCAGAGGAACTCAGGCTGTTGACACTACATGCCGGGCCCCTCACACACTTCTGTCTTTAAGCATCTCGACCTCTCTATGATACAGGTAGCCCTATTATCGCCATCTTCATTTTCCCCAGTTTATAACTGGGAATCCCACAGGCACAGCGAACTGACTGCGGTTACAGTGTCAGTGATGGGTAGAGGTGGGATTTGAACCCAAGCCTTTTCAGTCCAAAGCCCTGCTTTTAACTCGTATTACCTAGCCTGGATTGGGGGTCAGCTTCCTTTCTGTCTTGGAAACAAAAACACTAGAAAAAAAACCCAAGCTTCGTCTTCTTTTGCCCAGGTCAGGTCTAGGCCCCTCAAGTAAATACGTGATGCTTCATTTCTGGAGAAGACACCGTGTCTTCGACAGCAATGAACTGCATCTTGTACTTAACTCTGACTGATCCCTTTCCTGCCATCCTACCCTGCTCCCTCGCCTTGAGGTCTTTTCTTCACACCATTCCCTGACAGTGTGTGTAAAGGTACTTTTAATGAAATAGATCTCTGAATCCTGCCTCTTTCCCCATTTGGATGACTAGGTCTGCCTGTGTCGCAGCTCTAACCCACACAGAGGCATTCTGTTTCTGTGATGAGGGCACCTGCTCCGGATTAATTCCCAATACTCATTGTCAGGAGCTGAGGATCATTTGATATTCACCAAAGGACCCGGTTTCCTGCTCAGCTGAGGCCTGAGGGGAGAATTCCTGACATGAAAAATGGACTGAGCTTAACTGGCACTAAGCACTCTACCCCAGTGTTCAAACACACCTCATTTATCACACCTACATCTCAATTGCTCGGAGCGGGTAGAGGACCGGGCTGGTTTGGACTCTTAACTGTATGATTCAGCCTGAAGCCAGAGGAGAGGAGCAGAATGCCTCAGACTGGGGGCGCTGGGCTCACTGTGCCATGCTCCTCTGCCATCTCTCTCGGAGTCACAAGAAGCCGGTGGGTAGTGACTCAAGGGCTTTGAATGCTAAATACCGCGTGGAACAGAGAGAGAAGGAGAAGTATTCAAGTGTCAAATATGAAAGCAAAGAGCACCTAAGCTACTGCACCATATTTGTAGTCTGTCACTTCCTTTTAGCCACCGAAGTGGAAACAGAATGGTGGAGTCTTGCCTTTGAGCATTCTGGTCTTCAGTCTTGGGAGTGCATGGGTTAACATGGAAATGCTATGCCATTCTCGGCAGTCACCTCGAAAACATCCCTCACTCAAAGAAATACAACTGCTGAAGTGTAGAATTCCCAGCTGTCTTAACATCTATTCCTGCATTAATATACTCCATCAGCTTTAACTGAAATATTTGTAAATGACTGTGATAAAATACTAAAGTCACACATTTACCGTTAATAGTGTCATTGGTTTGGGCTGGACGTATAGGCAGAAAAGGAAAAAAAAAGTGGACAGATAAGTAACCACCCAAGTACTAAAACCTTCCGGGTTGAATTTGGTAAAGCATAGCCACTTGCCAGACGAGAGCATTTGGATACGATTTTCCAAGAATTATGTACGTTTACCTCATGCACAGTTGTGTTATTAATTTTAAATGTGATCTGGGGCTACATTAATTATTTTTTCTGAGACAATGTAATGGTTTCTCTAGTTAATGTAATTAATTTCGCATCGGGCACCCAGGCGTTCACACTGGAGTGCCAATTATACAAATTCATTTTCAATGCAGCTCAGGAGGCAAAAGCCTGAGTCTCTGCTCACATGGCCAGAAAATTGGCTTCCACTGACCACGCTGGAGACCATCGTGAGAACTGAGCTGGGCTTCTTGGGGTGGACTGCTCCTGTTCCCAGAACTGCTCTTTAATTTCGGGTGAATTGACCAACAGAGGACCCTCCTATAAGTAAGCCATTAAATTTTGTGCACGAGAGTAAAATTCCAAGCAGAAGCCAGTAGATGTATCATTAAAGGTAATGATTCAGAGAATAAATCACTCCCCTCTTTCATTCAATAATAATAGAATTATGCCAACAGAAACAATAATGGGACTTGTCGCCGACTGAGTATTAGTTCTGTGTCCCGCATTGTTACAAGCACATTACATGTATTAACGCAAACCTTATACCAACCCATGCAGAAAATACTCTTCTAAAGAAGCTCCAATTTTTCAGATGAGGAAACTGAGCTACAGAGAGAGGTTAATTAAGGTCATATAGCTAGGAAGGATTAAAACCCAGGCCATTTGTCTCCAGCAACCTAGTTCTTACAGTCAATGCCTCACTGCTTCAATAAGAACAGGAATATAAAGGTTTAATATGCAATCATATATATGACTGAGTTCACAAGAACACAGGGTAAATGTCAAGGTTTCCTTTTGCATTTAACTGTTCCTTTGCCCTCTTTCCTATCTGCATAGTTGCTTTTGTTTACCACAGTAATCGTATGTCAATTTAGAAAATTTAGTGTGGAGGAGCACAACAAATATGGAAAATCACCCATAATCCCATCATGATACACTTTCCCATTTTTGAGAACTAAATAGGTAAATGGATAGATATATGTATAAGATATAGACCTAGGTGTACATGTAGATAGGGACAGAGATGTAAGGTTCTATAAGAACAGTATCTTTGTCTATTTTATGTACTGTGGTATGTCAAATTTCTAGAACTTGGCACAGAGTGAGGGTTCTATAACATTTGTAGAATGAATATAAATAATTCACTTCCTTATTCCTAAAATACACACTGAGAACCTCCTCTGTGCTAGCCACTTCTCTGGACAGTGGGGGCTGGAGCAGTGATCAACAGAGATCCCAGCCCCAGGGACGGTAGTGGGGAGCAGCTAACAATAAACAAAAAAATAAATTACAAAGATGCTTGTGTGTGTGTGTGTGTTGTGTGTGTGTGTCTATGTTTCTATGCACATACATACCCACATATGTACATCAAGTTTATCAAAATATAAACTTAATTAAAACAAATAAAGGAGGGAGAGGGTGGGGCAGGGTTGAGGTTGCAATATGAAGTAGGAAGTTAGCAAAGACTTCACAGAGAAGGGGCCATTTGAGAAGAGATGTGACCCTGGTCAAGAGGCGGTCATGTAAATGGTGGGCAGGAGACATTAGTGCAAAGGTGCTAGGGCAGGATTGGGCTTGGTCTGTTGGAAGAACAACCAGGAAGGAGGCTGATGTGGCAGAAGCAGAGCCAGCAGAGGTGGGAAGAATGATGAGAGCCAGGAATTACTGGGGAGTTGGGGATGTCATCTCATGGAGGGCTTTGTTGGACCATTGCAAGGGTGTTGGTTTTGACTCTGAATGGTTGGGGAGTCACTGGAGGGTTCTGCACAGAGCAGTGGAGCAGGAGAGAAGAGCAGAGGCAAGAATGATTCTAAAGTTTTGGCTTTTATGACTGGACGGATGGAGTTAGGGAATTAATTGAGATGAGGGGATACTGGAGGACAGGCAGATTGGATGGGAGTAGAGGGGACATCAGGAGTTCAGTTCAGGGTATATAAAATCTGAGGTCCAAGTAAAAGACATCAGGTGGCTAGTTGCATATACAAATCTAGAGTCTGAGGGAGATTTTGGGGCTGAATACAATGATGTAAATATCTAATTACAAAATTTAGACTATTTTATGAATACTTTGGTAGTCTATTTTCATATAACACTAGATTATGAACATTCTCTGCTGTGGTTAAATAAAGTTATACGTATTTAAAACAAATTCAATCGAATACTTAAGAACAGCCCCAGAAAACCACATTTGTTATCCTGTTTAACCCTTCACACAAACACCACAGTGTAGATACTTTGATGCTTGCTTACAAATGAGTAAAATGAGGCTTGAACAGTGTAAAATGACTTGCTCAAGGTCACCACCAACATGTGGGAGGATAGGATACAAATTTAGATTTTCTAGTACTTTTTCTACCACACTACGTTTTCCTCTAAGGTGACATTCCTATTTTCACTTTTCTCAAACTATGACAAATCTATAGAAAGTTTACTGCAGTTAAATATCCGTTAAGTGTCTCAGGATGTCGGTCAAAAATAGAATCTATAATGACACACTACGTATTGCATAAGATGGTGATGTGCAGATTCTCTCTAATCTGATCATTTGCAGATGGCATAAATTCACATAATGATGTGTACACACCACGGTGATCATTTCCTCGCTGTTACATAAGCAGATCGCTCATTGCTCTCCTGGTGCCCTTGCTCATTTTCATCCTCTTGGATCCTGGCTGAGGGTCACTGACCTTTCTAATCCAGAGGCAACAAGAGTCCACTGATCTGAGCTGATGATCTAGAAGCAAATCACTGCTTATTCACTGGGCTTCACCTTCTGAAATTTCTTAAAACACCAATGGCAATGTGTTATGGGAGAAGATGGACAAGGTGCAAGGTCATTACAAATTCTCCCAGAGTCTCCCAGTCTCCCAAGCTTGGCTTCTGATGTCCCTTCTGAGCCATAGTCAGAGGCTCATGATACTATAGGATGCTGAGAGGTGAAACTGGGTGAAGTAAAAGGAAGACACCATGAGTTCATACAGAAAAGGAGATGGGAGACCAAGAATTTGAATTTTTCTTCCATGTAGGGGTTTGCATTCATTTTTCAACAGAATGATTGAAATGACCCAATTTTGAGAAAGGAGTTCTGAAGGTAATATACACTCCTCTTTAAAGTGGGCCTGGCATGGTGTTGTTGCCAGGCACATTCACAGGAAACAAGCCCAAGATTCATTTATTTCAAAATAAGTACACCCCTTCCCCCACCAAATCATGTAAGGCATTTTCTCTTTTGAGTACTGTAGGATATTCTGCCTTTAAAATATATTTTATACATAGTGATTACATAGTTCTTTGTTGATAAGCTTTATGAGTTCATAGTCTAAAACAACAGTGATAAGTTCCACTGTTTCTTGAGGACTTTATCTCCACCAGATGCCCAGAGAAAGTGTTTTAGAAACAAACTCCTTTCATCCTCATCCAAACAGTGTTTCAATGAAGGGGAACAGAGCCATCTTTTCTGAGGTCACACAAGTGGCTGGAAGCATAACCCAAAGCCCAGCTCAGGCTCTCTCTTAAACAAACAAAAAAACAAAAAGTGGAAAAAAGCTGAGGAAAACTGAGTGTCATAATTTCCACAGGTGTATGCAGTGTTTTCTAATTTGCTTGAAAACCTAGGCTTTTTGAAGTTCCTCCCAAAGAAATTCCAGAGACCCAAGTTGTTGCAAGTCAGTGTATAGTGTCTGGGAGGTAACATGAGGGAGAGGAATGGAAGGGCATGGAAGGAAGTGAGAGCACGGTGGGTCCTCAGCTTCCTCTGGGCGCCCCCTCTGGTTTCTTCCTCTGGTTTTTCTGTTGTCCTTCTTCTAGAAGAAACCAGAAGACAACTCCCTCTTTTCCTACCTCTTTCCCATAGAAGAAGTGGAAGTTTTATCACCCTGGACAGCTGTTAATGGAGGGACAGAAATGACCAACCAAAATTACGTCACAACCTTAGGGATGTTTTTGTTTTTGTTTTTGTTTTTGTTGGTGGTGGTTTAAGTGAAGGGATGATGTGGAATAATAAAGAAAAAAGTTCATTTGGACCTAATTTTGCCAAAAATTCTAATCCTTTTGAATAAATCTATCCAGAACTTTGGGGGAAGATGGCAGAGTAGGAGGACCTTATCTCTTCCCACAGATACACTACCTAACACCTACATCAGTGTAAGTAACCCAGAAAATGACCTGAAGACTGGCAGAATAGATTCTCCATGGCTAAATACAGAGACAAGGCCATGTTGAAGAGGGTAAGAAGGGTGGTGATGAGGTCAGGAGCTAAATGGAATTGTGGGACTGTCCATGAGATGGAGAGACACTGTAGGCTCAGAGAAGGGAGAGAAATGGACCTTCACACCAGAAAACCCAGGCAAAGGGAATCTGCATGGGGAATATGAATCCCACAACATATGACTTTCAAAACCAAAGGGACAGAATTTTTGAGTTCTTACATTCAGCAGGGCCTCACACCTGCAACTTTAAAAATCAGCTGGCTCGGCTCTAGAAAAACTGAAAGGGTGAGAGGACACTGAGTCCCTGCCCTCAAAGAGACACCAAAACAAACAGCCCTGGAGAGACAGCATAGAAGCAGCAGTTTGAAAACTACCTGAGGTATATGGGAAGGAGATTTATTTACTAATATCACAGTGTGTACTAGAACTGTGGGGTCAATGGGAAACTTTTCCAGAAACAAAGAAGTTGGTGGCCCCTGTTGCTCTGCCCCCACACCAGCCTAGACATCTACACAGATATCTGCGGAAACCAGCACAAGGCCAGCACTCACTTTATTTTCTAACAGTGTTCCCTAACCACATGTTCTCCTGTGGACATGCCCCCTCCAGCCTGGCCTCCACTCCCACAGGTAACCTGTGCATACCTGGCTACCACTGCCACTGCCCTCCCCCATATCTTCCTACAAATCTTCCCTGTCTTATATGCCCCTGGCTGGAGCTCATCCAAAGCCATACCAGGAGTCGGACAGTGTGCAAGTAGCCCCAACAAAGCCCAGAATCACTCCAAAGTGACTTCTGTCCTGTGGAGAGGGAAAGATAACACACACACTAGTCTGACTACAGCCCAGCAGTAGGCTACGGATATACATCTGGTCTGACTGCAGTCTCCACCCACCAACAAAATCTTCTCAGGGGACAACACAGGGACAGCACCCTGTGGTTCAGTGCTTCCACATCTCTGGAAAACCTGGTCTGATTCAACTCAAGACCAAGGCCACCCCAGATTAGCCTACTAGCAACACAGGAACTAAGCCCTGCCTACAACAGGCAAATAGAGCTAATGCATATAACTGGACTAAAGACAAACATGGCTTAGCCACAGCAGTAGGGAGCATGCAGTGCACATAGGAGACACTTAAGAAGCACTGGGTTCTGGTAAACAGAAGAAATTGCACTACAGGGCACTACAGGGCCCTTTCTTTATGAAGCTTCTACTTTCAAGAGCTGGAGACATATCTGACTTTCCTAACACATAGAAACAGACACTGAGAGTTAGATAAAATGAAGAGACAGAGGGTTATGTCCCAAATGAAAAAACAGGACAAAATCACAGCCAGAGAGCTAAATGAAACAGAGAAAAGCAATATGCCTGAGAAAGAACTTAAAGTAATGATCATAATGATACCCACTGGTTTTGAGAAAAGAGTGGAGAACCTCACTGAGAAGCTTAACAGAGATACAGAATACATAAAAAAAGAAACAATTACAGATGAAGAGTTCAATAACTGAAATTTTAAAAAATACAAGAGGAAATGAACAGTAGACTAGAGAAAGCAGAAGAATGGATCAGAGACCTGGAGGACAGAGTAATGGAAAGCAATCAAGCTAAACGGGAGAGAGAAAAAAAAATACATAATGAAAATAGACCTAGGGAACTCACTGTCAGCATTAGGCATAATAACAGTCACATTATAAGGATCCCAAAAGGAGAAGAGAGAGAAAAGTGGGACAAATATTTATTTTAAGAAATAATAGCTGACAAATTCCTGAATCTAGGGAACAGAATCCAAATCCAAGAGGCAGAGAGAACCCCTGACAAAATCAACTCACGGACGACCACACCAAAATACATAGTAAGTGATTAAAGTGGTAAAAAGTAGTAACAAAGAGAGAATCTTAAAAGTAACAAGAGAAAATAAAAGTTATATACAAGGGAAACCCCATAAGGCTATCAGCAGATTTTTCAGCAGAAACTCTGCAGGCTTGAAGAGGGTGGCATGATACATTCAAAGTGCTGAATGGGAAAAATCTGCAGCCAAGGGTACTTTATTCAGCAAGGTTATCTTTCGGAATAGAGGAAGAGATAAAGAGATTCCCAGACAAGCAGGGTTAAAGGAACTCATTACTGCTAAAGTAGGAAGCATAAGGGCAGCAAAATTAGGTATGTTTATAAAAATCAGTCAAGGGGTTCACAAAATAAAAGGGTATACAGTATGATACCAGATACCTAAAACATTGAAGAAGGGGAGAGGAATAAAGAATGAGCTCAAACTTAAGCAACCATCAAGGTGATATACACTGTTTTGTGCAGATGATGTTATAGATAAACCTAGTGGCAACCACAAATCAAAAACTGGTAATAGATATGCAAAATATACAGAGCAAGGAACTCAAATATAACATTAAAGAAAGCCAGCAAACAATGAGAGAAGAGAGCAAGAGAAGAAAGGAACAGAGAAGAGCTACAAAAACAACCAAAAACAAGTAACAAAATGGCAATAAATACATACTTATCAATAATTATTTTGAATGTAAATGGACTAAATGCTTCAATCAAAACACATAGGGTGATGGAATACATAAAAAAGAAAGACTCATCTATATGCTGCCTATAAGAGACTCATTTCAGAACTAGGGACACAAGCAGACTGAAAGTGGAGGGATGAGAAAGAATTTATCATGGAAGTTAAAACAACAACAACAACAAAACCAAGATAGCAATACTTATATTTGAAAAACTAGACCTTGAGACAAAGACTGTAACAAAAGATGAAGACAGACACTAAAATCATAAATGGAACTTCCCAACAAAAAGATTCAACAATTATAAATATTTACATACCCAACGTGGGAGCATCCAAATACATAAAGCGGCTATTAATAGACATGAAGGAAATAACAGATAGTAATACAACAATAATAGGATCTTCCACACCCCACTTACATTGAAAGATCATCCAAACAAAAAATTGACAAGGAAAAAGTGGCTTTCAGTGATACATCAGTGTATTAAAAACATTCCATCCTAAAAAGCAGAATACACATTTTTTTTCAAGTGCATGTAAAACATTCTCTAGAAGGTATCACATGTTAAGCCACAAAACAAATCTCAAAAATCCAAAAAGATTTAAGTCATCTTTTCCAACCATAACACATGAAACTAGAAATTGACCACAAGAAAAAAATGTACAAAGAACACAGATACATGGAGGTGAAATAACATATTATTAAACAATGAATGGGTCAATCAAGAAATTGAAGAGGAAATCAAAAGATATATGAGATAAATGAAAATGAAAATGAAAGCACAAGGGTCCAAAATCTTTGGGGAGCGGCAAAAGTGATTCCAAGAGGGAAGTTTATGGCAGTACAGGCCTACCTCAAGAAGCAAGAAAAATCTCAAGCCACCTAAACTTACACCTAAAGGAGCTAGAAAAAGAACAAAGAAAACCGAAAACCATCAGGAGAAAGTAAATAACAAAGATTAAAGCAAAACAAATGGGGTGCCTAAGTGGCTAAGTCATTAAGCGTCTGCCTTCAGCTCAGGTCATGATCCTGGTCCTGGGATCAAGTCCTGTATCAGGCTCTCTGCTCAGCAGGGAGTCTGCTTCTTCCTCTCTCACTCCCCTTGCTTGTATTCCCTCTCAGTCTCCTCTGTCAAATAAATGAATAATTTTTTTTTAAAGCAAAACAAGTGATACAGAAACCAAAAAACAATAGAACTGACTAATGAAATGAGGAGCTGGTTCTTTGAAACCTTTAGCTGGATTGATTAACTTTTAGCTGGATTCATTAAAAGAGAGAGAAAGAGAGAAGACACAAATAGACAAAATCAGAAAAAGGAGATATAACAACTGACACCACAGAAACACAACGGATTCTAGAAAAATATTACGAAAAATCATAATTGGACAACCTAAAAAAATGGATAAATTCCTAGAAACATAGAGCCTTCTAAAATTGAATCAGGAAGAAATAGAAAATTTGAACAGTCAGATCATCAGTGAAAAAAGTTGAATCAATAACCAAAAAATTTCCAGGGCACCAGGGTGGCTCAGTGGGTTAAGCTGCTGCCTTCGGCTCAGGTCATGATCTCAGGGTCCTGGGATCGAGTCCCGCATCGGGCTCTCCACTCAGCGGGGAGTCTGCTTCCTCCTCTCTCTCTCTGCCTGCCTCTCTGCCTACTTGTGATCTCTCTCTGTCAAATAAATAAATCTTTAAAAAAAAATAACCAAAAAATTTCCAATAAACTCAAGTTCAGAACCAGATGGCTTCACAGGCCAATTCTACCAAACATCTAAATAAGAATTAATACTTCATCTTCTCAAACTATTCCAAAAAATTGAAGAGAAAGGAAATTTCCCGAATTAATTTGATGAAACCAGCATTTCCTTGATACCAAAACCAGATAAAGACAACCAAAAAGGGAGAACTACAGACCAATATATCTGATGAACATAGATGCAAAAATCTGTAAATATTAGCAAACTGAATTCAACAATATGTTAAAAAAGTCATTCACCATGATCAAGGGGCATTTGTTCCTGGGAAGTGAGGGTGGTTCAATATTTGCAAATCAACGGATGTAACACATCACATAAACAAACCATATGATCATTTCAATAGCTGCAGAAAAAGCATTTAACAAAATACAACACCCGTTCACAATAAAAAGAAAAAAAACCCTCAACAAAGTAAGTTTAGAGGGAACATACTTCAAAATGTTAAATGCCATATATAAAAGACCCACAGGTAGCATCATACTCAATGATGAAAAACTGAGAGCCTTTCCCCTAAGATCAGGAACAGATAAGAATTTCTGCTCTACCTGGGTGCCTGGGTGACTCAGTCAGTTGAGTATCCATCTCTTGGTTTCAGATCAGGTCACAGTTGTGGGATCAGGCCCCACCCCTGGCTATGTGCTCAGTGTGGAGTCTGCTTCAGATTCTCTCTACATCTACCTCACTCACTCACTTTCTCACTCTCTTAAATAAGTAAAATCTTAAAAAAAAAAAAAAAGGAAGGTCTACTCTCACCACTTTTATTGAAGATAGTACTGGAAGTCCTAGCCACAGCAATATGACAAGCAAAAAGGGCATCCAAATTGATAAGTAAAAACTGTCACTACTTACAGATTATATACCATATATAGAAAACCCTAAAGACTCCACTAAAAAACTACTAGAACTGATAAATACCTTTAGTAAGATCACAGGATATAAAAATTAATATATAGAAATCCACTGGATTCCCAACCCCTAATAATGAAGTCGCAGAAAGAGAAATTAAGAAAATAATTCTATTTACAATTGCACCAAAGATAATAAAACACTTTAGCATAAATTTAATCAAACAGGTGAAATTCTTGTACTCTGAAAACCTCAGAACACTGATGAAAGAAATTAAAGATGATATAAACAAATGGAAAATACTCCAGGGTCATGGATTGGAAGAACAAATATCATTAAAATGTCCATACCACCCAAAGCAATCTACAGGTTTAATGCAATCCCTATCTAAGTACCAACACATTTTTCACAGAACTGGAACAAATAATTTTATTATTTATATGGAACCACAAAAGATCCTGAATAAAAGCAGTCTTGATTCACTGAACAAAACTGGAGGTATTACAAACCCAAATTTCAAGATATGCTACAGAATTGTAGTATACGCATAGATCAATGGAACAAAATAGAACGCTCAGAAATAAACCCATGATAATGTGGTCAATTCATCTTCAGCAAAACAGGAAAGAATATGCAATGGGAAAAAGATAGTTTCTTCAACAAATGATCCTGGGAAAACTGGACGGTAAAACTATCAAACTGGACCACTTCATCATATCACACATACTAATAAACACAAACTGGCAAGGACCTAAATATGAGACCTGAAACCATAAAACTGGTAGGAAAGAACACAGACAGTAACTTCCCTGCCATTGGTTGTAGCAACATTTTTCTAAATATGTCTCCTGAGGCAAGGGAAACAAAAACAAAAATAAGCTATTGGGACTACATCAAAATAAAAAGCTTCTGCACAGCAAAGGAAACAATAAGCAGAACTAAAAGTCCACCTACTGAATGGAAGAAAATGTTTACAAATGACAATCTGATAAAAGGTTAGTATCCAAATCAGACAGAGTTTATACAACCAAAAACCAAACAGTGCAATTAACAAATGGGCACAAGATATGAATAGGCATTTCTCCAAAGAGAACATCCAGATGGCCAACAGACACATGAAAAGATGCTCAACATCACTCATCATCAAGGAAATGCAAATCAAAACCACAATGGGTTACAACCACACACCTGGCAGAATGGCTAGAATCAACAATACAAGAAACAACAAGCGTTAGCAAGAATGTGGAGAAAAAGGAGCTGTTAGTTGGAATGCAAACTGGTGCAGCCACTGTAGAAAAGTTTGAAGTTCCTCAAAGAATTACCATATCATCTGGTAATTCCACTACTAGTTATTTACCAAAAGAACATGAAAACACTAATTTGAAAAGATATATGTACCCCTATGTTTATTGAAGCATTATTTACAACAGCCAAAAGATGAAGGCAACTCAAGTGTCCATCAATAGATAAATTGATTAAGAAGAGGTGGTATACAGGGGCACCTGGATGGCTCAGTGGGTTAAGCCTCTGCCTTCAGCTCAGGTCATGGTCTCAGGGTCCTGGGATTGAGTCCCACATTGGGGCTCTCTGCTCAGCAGGGAGCCTGCTTCCCCATCTCTCTCTGCCTGCCTCTCTGCCTACTTGTGATCTCTGTGTCAAATAAATAAATAAAATCTTTAAAAAAGGTATTAATTAAGATCTTAATTAATATTAATAATTAATTAATTAATATTAATTAATTAATATTAATTAATTAAGTCTTAATTAAGATATTAATATTTCTGTGACATATTATTCAGCCATAAAAAGGAATGGAATCTTGCCATTTGCAATGTCATGGATGGATCTAGAGGGTATGAGGCTAAGCAAAATTAGCCAGAAAAACATAAATTCCATATGATTTCACTCATATGTGAAATTTAAGAAACAAAACAAATGAAAGAAATAAAATGGGCAAACTGAAAAACACACTCTTAACTACAGAGAACAAACTGGTGGTTACCAGAAGGGAGTTGGGCTGGGGGATGAGTGAACTAGGTGAAGGGGATTAAGGATATACTTATCATAATGAGCACTGAATAATGTATATAATTGTTGAATCACTATATTATATACCTGAAACTAATATAAAACTGTATGTTAACTATATTGGGATTAAAAGATTAATTTCACAAATCCTTAGTGTCCTTCATTAAAAAAGATACTATGAGGATAACAAACATCAAACAAGTAGAGATTATGTGGCAAGGTAAGAAAATGATAAAATCCTTCTGTAGTGAGATTTATAGTGGCTCAGAGGATAAAAAGTTTTATTATTCTAAGCCTGTTCCATATCATATGATAGCTACTAGACACATGTGGCTATTGTTCACTTGAAATGTAGCTAGCAACTAAGAAACTGAATTTTTAATATCAATTTTAATTAATTTAAATTTAAAAATTCATACTTACTTCAGCTATCTTAAGTATATCTGGAACAACTTGGAAATGTGAACAAACTTTTTCAAATGTAAATGTTATTAAAGTTACATACAGGCTAAGGATTTTATTTATTAAAGTTAAATACAGGCTAAGGATTTCTGATAAAAATTTAACATCCAAATTCAGTGTTTTGTTTTGTTTTTTAAAGTAGGCTCCATGCCCAACATGGGACTTGAAGTCACAACCCAGGATTGAGAGACATGTGTTCTACTGACGGCACCAACCAGGCGCCCCCTAATACCTACCCGATTTTGAAGATTAAGTATGAAAAAATAACATAGAGTACCTTATTAATAATTTTTATATTCATTATATATAAAAATAGTATTATGGATAGAGTGGATTAAACAAAATATATTATTAAAATGAATATCACCCACATTTTTCGTTTTTCTAACATGGTCCTAGAAAAATTTCAATTACACATGTAGTTTCATTATATTTCTATTGAAGAATACTAGTCTAAAACTTCCTACAATTTATTAAAACATACTAAATGGCATTGTGAGAATCAAATAGGTTTTGATGATTTTTTAAGAAGCCATATGAATGAGAAAATAGTAAAAATCTTGTACTACCCAAATGCAAGTTCACTAGGTTTGTGAAACATTGCACTGGCATGCAGAAAACAAGAAATGGAATTCTTAAGTTTCTCATAAAAACAATATTTCTCACGATAGCTCAAATATTATGATCTTCTTTTCTATCTGTGTCTGCCGTCAAAGTTCCTACTCATTGAGGGATGAGCCTCTTTCCAGACTGGTCAAAGGATTCACTGAGGGGACATGGATCTATTCAAGCCTGGTGACAGAATCCAGAGTCTTCAGAACAAGGGCGTGTGTGCACGTGTGTGAGAGAGAGGGAGACATACAGACGGATAGACAGACAGGGAGGTGTGAGTACATGCTCCTGAAACATTCCTCTTTCATGACTTCGGCCATAGAGACTGTTTCTTCCACTTCACCATCTCAAATAAAACACCCACCACATCACAACACACCAGAGGCATTATGCCAACCGAGTGGGCAGTTCAAGGAACTCCCTGGTGCTGTAACTTGGGAAGACAAAGCCAACGTGATAGAGGCATTCTTCCTGGCAGCTACATTTGAAACCACAGTCCTCCTCTAACCTCCTGTGTCTACAGGATTTCACCATTGCTGGAAAATCCAGAGAAATGTGGGTCTTCGAACCCTTCTTTTTCAAGTTGGTAAAAGACACCTCTGCAGAAACCTGTGCACCAATGAGGGAAATTTACTTAGAGCCTTAATTTGTACTTTGTGGGGCTGGTGATGATCAATCCCCAAGTTCCTTGCAGATTTGGCTTGTGCTGCATTTTGTCGTATTGTTTTCATAGAAGCTCAGAGAAAGGGAGCTCTGAGAGTTGCTTAATTTCTAAATTTGAGAAACAGGAGCCTCTTGGGTTTATGAAAGGCAGTGAGTAAAAATCAGAAAGCTTGGGTTTAATTAGTGCCCAATTGCTAGTATCATCTAGCCTCTCTGGGACTCTATTGTCCCATCGGCAATCTGGGCAGATGAATCATATTTGAAAAATGAAGGCAGAATTTATTTTTTGTAGTCACCACCTGATGTAGTCATCACCTGATGCATTATGGGAATGGATTTTGCAGTGTGAAAAGTATTCCTGCTCACTTTCACGCCCTCTGTAAGTGATGTATTAAGACAGGTTTCTATGTTTTTCTCCAGTGAATTCTAACTTGGAATTACATTTTCTAAAGTATGAAATTCCACACAGTTGCAAATAACAAAATCATAATGTCTGAGGTTCTGAAGGTTCAAAATCAAATCCCCCAAGGTGACCGTAGGTAAATATCAAAAAACTTAGTGTTATATGGAATCCTCCTAAAACTATATTTCGATCATGGAGACAAATTTACTCCTTGACCAAATTAGCAATAAAATCCTAAGCTTTGAGTCGTAGAGGATTTTTATTTTGTTTTTGTACTAGAGAAAGTGCTACCATCAATTTGCTGGAGTATTTCAATGAAAAAGGACTTTTAAGGTAGTCAACATAGGCAGGGCTAACCGTTTTACAAGAAGGCAAGTGGAGCACTGAGCACAAGTGAGGAAGCAGTCTAGGCAACATGAACATCTCCTTTTTTTCAGTCACTGCCTGTGTGCTACCTTTCAGAGGGCTCTTGAGGGCCACTGCATTGTTGTTTATGAGACTGAGTTAGAATCTAAAGATGTGGGTCTCATTTCAATGCTGGCAATGTGTATAAATTAAAATAGCAGATTCTTTGGTGATGTATTGTACATTGTCAAAAATATTTAGATATTTCCAATCTGCCTTCATTTCTTCAAAAATGATGACATGAGTGTGAATATACTCTCTTAAAAATCTGAAATTGCACTGCAGGATCCATTTGTATGATACATTATTAATCTTTTAGACTGAAGCATGAGTTGCTATAACTCAGGTCTAGCAGACACTGAAGTATTAATCGACTTCATCTCAAATGTGTTATCCCAAGGCAGCCAATTAGGAGTACCTACAGAATTTCTCTCCTCCAACACCTTAAATGAATAATAACAGCTCGCAGTCTAGATTCTCGAATGGAATTCTCTCATTTGGATATTGTGTGTGAGCTATATTCTTAAAGTTGTGGGTTTTGTTGGTTGGAGGAAATCTGATCACAGACACAGCAAGTCAAGTAGGTGCATCCCAAGTTAGAATGCCTTAGTTTCTCTGGAAATAGATAGGGATGTAGATGGAGCTGAATATTGGCTCTTCAGCTGAATATACTCTACTCACCTGACTGGAACTGGTCTTTTGGGGGGATGGGTGGGAGGATATGTTTAAGCAGGATTGATTAGGTTATCTCAATTCTCCAGAAAACAGGAATTATGAACTCCCTTTATTCCATCTTTGGGGCTTTATTCTAATGTTCCTTAAATTTCCTCACCTCCCTTCCTAACTGCATCTTTAGGAAAGGGTAATTGATGTGCTTGGGCTAGATTATTTGAGGCTGAAGTGTTTTAAAAGACGCAATGGTAGACAGCCTCTAGCATCCCCCAGTGATCTGTGCCCCCCAGCGTTCACACTCTGTGTCATCAATCCCCTTCCTTTAAGTGTAGGCCAGACCAGAGACTGGTTCCTGAAAAACAGAATACGGTGAAGCGATAGCTTCTTTCTACCCTTTCTTGCTCGCTCACTCTGACAGAAGCCAGTCTCTGTGTCATGAAGAGCTCTGCAGACAGGCCCATGTGGCAAGGAAATGAAGGAGGCCTCTGGCCAACAGCCAGCAAGCAGCCATCCAATGTTCAAGGCTGCCAAGAGTAACGTGAGTGAGTCTGGAAGTGGAGCTTCCGCCAGCTGAGCCTCGAGCTGGCTAATGGCCAGACCTACACCTTGTCTGTCAGCTCCTAGATGCCCTGAGCCAAAGGACCTCCCTAAGCTTGTGCCTGGATTCCTGATCCCCAGAAACTGTGAGATAATAAATGTGGTTTTAAGCCACCAAAGTTTGGAGTAATTTGTTACACAGCAATAGACAACTTAGGCAACCTACACACTTACCATGATAAGTATTAACTTGAATGAGCCTGGGTCTGGGTCTGATTCACCCTTGTCAGATTGGAACGTACCAGGCGCTCATTCAATGTTTGAGAAGAGAAAAAAAGAAAAGGAAAAAAAGGACAGAGAAAGGGGGCGAGGATGGGGATAAGAAGTGGTGTCTGTGAAAAGAAGGAAACTCAGGCTGACAGAAAGCTGAGAATGAACAGCTGACCGCCTGAAGAATAGCTCATCAGTTAACAGATTTTACCTCCACTTCTAATTAGTTTTATATTTGGTGAACCACTTAACAATTGCTCATAGCAGAGTTCTCCCCGTGGGTCCGTGCTGGAATCATCTGAGGAGTTTCTGTCAACCATGGGAGTGCAGAATGCCAGATTCACTATCTATGTGAAGGGGGTAGCCGGGCACGTGTGTTGCTCCCAGGCGAGAGGCCCAGCCTCCCCTGCAGCACCCAGGCAGTCCACAGCCAGGCTGGAGAACATGTAGCCAGGCCTGCTCCCATGGTCTTAGGTGCCTGTGGGGAATCCCTGAGGCAGAAGCTTTCCAGAATGGGGCAGAGGGCAGAAAGAGGCCAGCTGGATTCTGGTGGGGCTACAGACTTGCCCTGCCCACTACTCACCAAAGTCTCTCTCCTGTGGGTGGTGGTTGTTTGCTTTTCAGGTTGCTCCCCTGAGGCCTGGGCAACAAGGAGCAACAAGGGAACATGGAACAGATCTGCTGAATGTGACCCCAAATGCAGAAGACTGAGGTATGGATATTATTGGGAGACTTGGTAAAAAGGAGACAACTGGCAATGGAGCGGGTCATCGCGGGGTTTAGTGGGGATCCTGCCACTGAAGTATGAGAGACAGTAGAGAGGTCCAAGCCGGGGTGAGGGCTTGGGGCGAACTCTGTGTGCATAATGATATTATGACATATTCTCTGTAGCTCCTTTCCCTTCTGTTTCCTGCTAGCTCAACCCCCTGCCTCTCCCATGACCATCCCACTTTAGAAGCTGGAGCTATAGTATTTACTGTGACTGTGATACCACAGAACACAGACATTCATTTCCAGAGGAGACGCAGAAAAACTCTGGGCAAGATAAAGCTTTGGAAGAATCTATGATGAGGCATAGCTCATATCCTCCCAGCCTGTGGACAACAACAGTCTCTGAAGAGGGAAGGAAGAGACCTAGACATTGATGTGGGTTGTCCAGAGGAGCCCTCAGGAGAAGTGTTATTGGCAGATACTGAGACAGGTCGGGATGATGGTGAGTGTGAGGAGAGAAGTGTACCCCCCTCCCCCACCCCCATTCCCTGGGCCTCTCTGTGGACTTGAGCTGGGGTGGCTGCTATGAAGCCTGGACAGATAAGCCCAAGCCACCTCACAGAGGTCCTCAGTAGCTGGAGACTCTAGACCCAGCGCATGCTCTCCTTGACACTGTGCCAGTTCCCCAGAACAGGGCACAGTACCAGAAGAAAAGCAGGAAGAGACCCTAACTTGCCTGAGATTGCTTTGTACACACACACACACACACCCACACACCCACAGGGACGAGGGACAAAAATCAACAGAATGAAGCACAGTTACAGAGAAGTCAGGAATGTCACAGACCTCACACAGCTTTGTTGACAGGGTAACCCTCTCCCCCTAAGAGCCTTCCATTTATTGGGAGGGCAGATCAGAGAATTTATGGAATGATGGGAGCTTCTGGCCATGACCTATGTCCCCGGGCCCCTCCACCTTTGAACAGGCTAGAGGAAATTCTCTGTGTGGGCCTAGAAGTTTGTATCACCCGTGAAACCCTGGATGAGGAATTACAAGGAAAAGGAAACCAGGGGGGCCAGTGAACAACAGGCCAGTAAGTGCTGGATGACAGATAAGGTGGAATTTAATGAATGACGTCAGGTGGATGCCGAGAGATGGTGGACTGAGCCCAGCACCCCACACAGCGTGACAGAAAGCCTGCATCTGTTCAGGCACACCTCGTCCTCAGAATCCCACACACTCCCGTGACGCAGAGCTTTCCTTTGTTATCCCAGAGCTGTCTGCCTCACCCTGACTCTTCTGTGCCGGAGGAGTCTGTTTGCATTGTCCGCTCACCTTTCCCCACTCATGCAGCACAAGATGGCTCATTCTTGCCAACCAGGAGGGAATGACAGCGTTGTTGTGTCTGCTCTGAGATTTCTCGAGAAACCTCAAAGAGGTTTCTTAGGAGAGCTTCCAGATTAGTTCAGGTTTTTCATTTCCTTTCCATGCTACATGATTTAAAAACTAAGCTGTTCCCTGACCCAATCACTATCCATCCGTGCGATTCCATTCCTTTGCTGAGTGCCTGCTTTGGCACCCCATGCGTGTCGCTCACAGAGCATTTAACACACAGTGTTCTGACTGTGGAGTCCCCTGTCCTGCTCCCCTCCGCTGGGGGAGGGCAGGGGCTGCGTCTGTCAACACCTCCCCCCTCCCCTGACCTAATGCCAAGGACACAACAGGGAAGAGAAATTCTCTAATTCAGCCAGGTCTTACTGAACACTGCAGTAGAATTTGTGGTTTAGGCTTTCGGGCACTACACACATCACGTATTCCTGGGGAACCTTTGTGGGCTTATGTCTTCACTTCTGAAATGCTTTGTTTTTTATTCTTTGCTCATCGTCAGGAGGCAACAGCTATGAAGAAATTTAGAATTCCAGGTCTTTTTTTTTTTCCCCCACTCAATCTCCAAGTAAAATGCTATATAAACAAAAACCTAAATGTATTGAGAACAATACTTCCCCTGGAAGAATTTTTCCCCGTGAAGAAAGTCACCTTTCTTAAGTGATCTGTTTGATGAATTCACCTTTTTATCTCATTTATTTAAAATGAAAAACAAATGAACTTGCATTCCTGTGCACTAAGAAGGAACCAAAGTTTAATTATGCTGACATGGGCTCTGTCTACTAAGGCCTTTTAGAACAAAGTGATGGCAGACACAGGTAACATTAACATACAAATAACAAGATAAGATCCGAATGTTGGCCCAAGTGGACTAGAACATTTAGCTCTGCGTTTTCAAAATAGTTTGAAAAAGATAAACAACATCGCAAGGGATCTCTGCCTTAATGAGCTCAGAAATTGTTTAGCTGACTGCAGTAGGGCTTAGTCTATGTAGGAAATAACAGGGAGGCAACGAAATTGTAGAGAAGAGGAAAGAACTCAGTAGGAACTAAAAATTAAGGAAGGAAAGAAGCAGCTGGAGCATGCAGAGCAGTAGTGGGGTAGAGGGTCACCAGCTCCCTCAACGCCACTAATTATCTTCTCCTCTTTAGAAATTACTTGTGAAACCAATAGCTGTTTGAACAGGAGAATTCACTCTGACCTTTTGTGTGGTTTCAGTGGGGACCACTCATGGGTTGGTGGTGGTCCATACAGCGCTGGACTAGAGACAGCAAAGGTAGCTTCTGTTGTGGTGCCACCGTGGGCTACAACAGGACATGGGTATACTGCTTCAGGATTTCTCTGCTTTTGTTTTTCTTCCACTTGCCCCCCCAATAATCTCACCATGACAGATTTGTACCTCTAGAACGGATTACCATTTCCATTAATCAATGTAGGCTAATGAAATGTTTAAGAGTTCGGGAGCTGTATAACCGAGCACAGGGAACTTGACCTCCCTGTGCCTCAATTCCCTCATCTGTGAATGGGGAAAATGGCAGCTATCTCATAGGGTCATTGGGTCCTTCTGAGTAGACATGGAGAGCTCAGGACAACATCTGACATACAGGGTGCTCAGTACATGGAGATGGTCATCATTGCCACCATCTTCGCCGTGCTGTCATCAAAATCACCACCGTCATCATCCTTGTCACCTTACCTACCGTGTGCAAAGGCTGGGGCAGCAAACGCAAATGCTGCCTCCCCGGGGCCCGGGAGGAAACAAAACTGAGAAAAGCAGATAGGTATGCAATAGGGAGTAGAGATGACTGTGGCTATTTACAGAACACATGCTTATCTAGTATAGATAACATAATTAAAATATTTAAAATCCCTCTGCTTGCCAAAATAAAATGGATCTTAAGTCTGGATGCTAGCATATGCCCCTGCTGTGATAGAATCAAAGAGACCCCCCACAACATCTTTATGGTAAACCCCGGGATGAATTCCTGGTATGGTTTCTCACAAAGTGCTTCAGTATAGGCTGATAGTATCATTTAGTAAAAGTCATTCTGCTTTAGTCCAGAGGAGAGCTTTGGAGGCTAGCTTTGGGGCATAAAAAGACTCTCCATAAATACTAATTTTTAAGCTGAGCTTTGGAAGTGGAGAGACTCATCACAGATGAATACCATAAAAGGAAGTTCCTTTACCTTCACTCAGTGGAGGCCCCAATCTAATTACATGCCTCGTAGGGAATCACATCCATTCCTGTGGATTCCATCATAATATTGAATTTATGTTGATGACTCCCGAAGACATTTCATCAAATCAGAGCCCTCCTCTGAGCTTCAGACACAAGTGTATCGTTTCCCCACAGTTCCACTTGTCAGGCAGATTTCTCCACCTCCGATGTCCAAAAGGTAACTTTTAATCTTTTTCCCTTAAAACCTGTTCCTCAGGGGCACCTGGGTGGCTCAGTGGGTTAGAGCCTCTGCCTTTGGCTCAGGTCATGATCCCAGGGTCCTGGGATCGAGCCCCACATTGGGCTCTCTGCTCAGCAGGGAGCCTGCTTCCCTCTCTCTCTCTCTCTGCCTGCCTCTCTGCCTACTTGTGATCTCTGTCTGTCAAATAAATAAATAAAATCTTTAACAACAACAACAAAAAAAACCCTGTTCCTCAGTAAGTGACACCATCATCCTCGTAGCTACTCAGACCAGAAAGCAGGGAAGACTATCTCATGGCCAACTGGCCAGCAGGATCAGTCATTCCATCTCTGATCCGAGCCTCACTTCTAACAGCTGCCCTGAACCTCTGCTGTCACCACCCTCATCTAATCACTCGTATCTCTTGCCTGGACTGCAGCAATAGTCCCTCGTCCGGTCTGCTTTTCTTCCTGTGCCCCTCCAAGCCATTTTCCCAAGCGAACTGCTTCCTCCACTCGTGACCTTTGCATGTACCGTTTCTACTCTCTGGATGTTCTTCCGCCCACTCTTGCCATCTCATTTTTAGACCTCAGTTTAAATGTCACAGCTTCAAAAAGCCCACCCTGAGCACCCTAGCTTAAAATAAGTCTCCTCCTGTGACTTTTTCTCTCTGCCCCTTATGTTTTGTTTTCTGTCATAGTTCTTACTACTCTTTACATTCTTTTATTAATGTATTTGTTTTTGCTTCCTTATACCTTGAGAACAGGGGCCCTGTGTACCCTTTTCTGTCTCTCCAGAGCCTAGAAAAATGTCTGTCTCTGGTAAATAGATGATCCTGATATATCTCCTGAATAGAAAAAGAGAGAGAGAGAGGAGGAGGACGAGGAAGAAGAAGAGAATGAGGAGAAGAAGGAGGAAGAAGAGGAGGAAGAGAAGAATGGACCAGAATCCCTCCCAATCCCTCTCTTTCTGGTTTCACTGACACTGCCCTATTGGATCCATACTGTACACATTGAGAATTTCCCCTGGAAATCTCACAGAAACACCATGTTAGTTTAAAGTATATGAGGATACAGGAATTGTGAAACAATTTAAAGGTCAAAACTTTGGAGAACTAGAAATTAATATTTGAAGGAAAAATATCACTCAGAAATGATGGACAAGCTCTCTAAATTGGTTGTTACATGAATCTGTGAAAGAACTTGAGGACTTGAAATTTTCAGATTTCTTAAGTGCTGTTTTGACTGATCTTTCCACAGACAATAAAATGCTATAGTGGATACACTTCTGTACCTAACACACTGTGGATGAGTTTCTTATATGAAACCAAACTAACCCAGTTCTACTGGTTCTCCAACTCTCCCCAATGAAATCGGGACCTTGGCCTGACAAATCTACGAGATACTAAGGCATCTCTGAGCGTTAGGAGCCTACAGAGACTTGACCTTCTCCTCCAACAGCAAGCAGTGATGTCCTATCCCCACTTGGGAGCTGTTTCACAGGGGCTAAAAGCCCTTTCTGGCTGAGATAGATGGTGCTAATGGTCTCATTTGTCCTGGGATTATTTCAGTCCCGTTTTTCTTGTCTCCCTTGCTTTCTTTGTCACATTTCAAACACTGGATCACACCTTTTGCCTAGTCCTTGAGGTAAATGTCTTTTGTCTTCTAGACTTATTAGAATTTGTGTCACCTTTTTTCTTAAATCTGACCAATAAAACATAATACATATTTCCTGTCTCAGGATTTTTCCCAGGATCTTTACAGATTTATGCCACATAGACTTGGAATACCTTATAAGAAATGTACTCAGAAGATGGGGCGCCTGGGTGGCTCAGTGGGTTAAAGCCTCTGCCTTCGGCTCAGGTCACGATCTCAGGGTCCTGGGATCCAGCCCCACATCGGGCTCTCTGCTCAGCAGGGAGCCTGCTTCCTCCTCCCTCTCTCTCTGCCTGCCTCTCTGCCTACTTGTGATCTCTGTCTATCAAATAAAATAAATAAAATCTTTAAAAAAAAAAAAGAAATGTACTCAGAAGAGAAAATAATGCCATCTTTGTCCTTTCATTTCTCTCATATCCCAGTAGGAGAGCTGGCTTTATTCTATTCACTCTGATCATTCTACTCATAAATTTTAAGACTGTGGAAGGCTAACAAAACAGAACCAGGTGGTGAGAAGTCTGAAAATTCATCTGATGAATTAAGGTAAAGGCTATAATAGGGGAAAAAATGTCTCCATAACATGAATCAACTTCTACCTTTTTCTTAGATGCCTCTACATTTGACTTCTTCATTTTTGATGATTGTCAGAGCTAGCATTAGATAATCACAGTATGATTAAGATAATTTACATATGTTATTTCATTTAATTCTCATACCAACCCCGGCGCTTAGCATACCTGTTTTTTTAGGAGAAAAAAAAATGGTACTGAGATTTCTTCCGATTATAAAGCATTTAAGAGACTATGTCATGACTGGAACTTAAATCTTGGCTGACTACAAATGCCGTGCTTTTTCCACTGGGCACGACTCTCCTTAGTGAAGTGTCGCTGTTCCTTACTTGGGAGAGATGATATGATGCTCCCGCTAATTTATTTCTTCACAGACTCTAACGTGACCGTAGCTTTTCATGGAGCACGTATATATCAGCACTTTGTATACTATAAATTACATGATTTCCTCTAAGCTTCTCTCCTACCAGTTCAAAAATAACAAAATGCAGAGGTTAAACTATAGCTGATTTGCTTTATTTCCCTTCAGGTGTTGACTAGAAGAGCTCTTCGCTAACAACTACTCCAGACCATATCATTAACCATATGAACATGGGAAAGGTATGTATCAGACTATAACAGGGGCAAATACATCGCTTTTGTTCCAGGGAGGGTGAGTACTTAATGTCCATTTAACTGAAGCGTGCACCCCCCATTTGTTCCTTCAGAACAATGAGATGGCTGTAAAAATCCAGCTTAACAAAACTGGATTTAATTCAGTTAGCCCTGTGGTGAGATGCCGCCCAGCAGTCCAGCACCAGACAGCCTCATTGATTTATTTTCCTCTCCTTTCTTTCTCTGTCATTTCCATTTTCCTTCATTTCTTTCATACACAGGCTAAAGTTGGTAATTACTCTTCTTTTTTTTGTTCAAATGAGGATGGGCAGAGAATATTTCAACACTGACCTTCGCAGTTAGTCAGTAAGGAATCCTTGCCTCAAGCTCCCTCAAGCACCGCCCCAGGTGTCCCAATGGCCACATCCCAGCAATTACCCTGCCCCTCTTCCTGTCCCCACTATCCAGCAACTAAATGGCTACAACCCTGCTCCAGCACAAGGACCAACTTATCAGCCCTGCTTCTCTTAGCGTTTGTTGCAGCTAAATGTAATAACGTAAACAACTTTTCACATTTCTATTACCTTGGGCCCAAAGATCTCAAATGAAATATTCTCAAACTGAATTTTTGTTTGTTTGTTTCGTAGACCATAATGGGTTCCCAAATCCATAAATCTGTTTTAAATTCAAGTTCCATAATCTCAAATTCCAGAGCTCTTGAATCTCTATGAACTTCAATTTTTTTTTCATGTTAACACAACATGTGATCAAAGATAGGGTATTTATTTTCAATTATATAATAAACGTTGAGAATTAGGGAATCATCATAAAAACAAGTAACGCAATTAAAACTGAACTTTAAAACTGGTACATTCATTTTTAAAACCTTGATCCACTTCTTTCTCCCCAAAGCAAACATTATTAATGGAGTAATTCATTTTCCCCCTTTGTCACCAGGAAAAGAAGAATCACAGCGCCTTCAGAATCTGATTCCCTGCCTACTGAGCACAGCGTACAATTAAAGTACAAATAAATAAAACAAATTATGCCATGTATTTGTTCATTCTTTTCATTCTGGAAAGATTTTAGGCGGCCTGTTGTTTATTATAGGGCAGAATGGGTAGGAACAATGTGATTTTAGTTTGTTCGGCCTGTTTAGAATGTGAACTCTGGGAAGAAGAGGCCATACTTTTGGGGTGCCATCTATGGGTGCACCAAAATTAAATTTTCCATTTTCATCATGAAGAACAGGAAGTATTTGGGTTGATCAGTAAAATAAGGTGGAAGAAGCAAAAATTCATACCAAAGAAATCTTTTGGTTTACCATTCAGTAGTAGTGTGAACTTGTCAGCTTTTTTTATGACCTTCAATGACCTATGGGCACCCTTATCCCCCATTAATGGACACTGTATGTTTCTGTTTCTTTCTTGAACAGGTATTAGGCATATCATGTTGGATTTGGATGTGACTGTCCCTTTGACTCTATGAGATATGGAACACCCTTCTGGTGGAAGGTGAGGCCTTTGAAGAAACAGAGGACATTATTACCACTTATCAGAAAGAGGACAAGTTTCAGAACCTGGACAAATAAATTTGCACAGGAGGGAGCAAGGAAGACCTTACCATCTGGTTCTAGAATTAGCAGTGAGCAGAGGGCTAGACCTGGACACAGACATGATGGGTTTTTAGAGCACAAATTTACTACCTGATCCTATTTAGCTGTATGCTATTCTCTCCAATTAATCTTTTTTTTTAATCTCTTAACTAGTGTTTTACAAAGTGTAGTCTTTGATCAGACCAGACTCATCCTGGATATAGTAAAACAGGATCTTTTGGGCTTTGTTCTCAGATATTAAATGGGCCTTCCAATTTGAGATTCACTGCCCTAGTCTTTGGTAAAGTCTTATTTTCATATTCCCATCTTTTCAGCCATTCCTCTGAGCAGATCACAAGTACACTCATGTTACACATGTGACAAGAATTTTAAGAAGAAACACCCAACACCTAAGACCTGTGGGCAAGGGGTGGATGACCAATGGCAACTAGTGGTAGTTTCCAGAAGGAGAAAGTTGCTCTTGGCAGGGAAGGACAGAACCAGAGCAAGGAGGAATCTGGGCTGGGAAGTAGAGCAGTCCTTCTCTTTGAGGTAGACTGCCCTCTTTCCAACCTGAGAGTAGTTTGATTTCATTAAGGGAAGTGGTCCTTGTCTTTACAATCCTGTATTTTTGTGGTTCACATAAAGGACTCCTTTAAAAAGTTAACCAGAGAGAAATACACTCAAGAGGAAATGATACAGATTTTTTAAAATTTATTTTTTATTTTCATTATAGCAGTATTCATTATTTTTGCACCACACCCAGTACTCCATGCAATCCATGCCCTCTATAATACCCACCACCTGGTACCCTGACCTCCCACCCCCTGTCCCTTCAAAACCCTCGGATTGTTTTTCAGAGTTCATAATCTCTCATGGTTCACCTCCCCCTCCAATTTCCCCCAACTCCCTTCTCCTCTCTAACTCCCCATGTCCTCCATGCTATTTGTTATGCTCCACAAATAAGTGAAACCATATGATAATTGACTCTCTCTGCTTGACTTATTTCACTCAGCATAATCTCTTTCAGTCCCATCCATGTTGCTACAAAAGTTGGGTATTCGTCCTTTCTGATGGAGGCATAATACTCCATAAAACTACATTGAGATATCACCTTACACCAGTTAGAATGGCCAAAATTAGCAAGACAGGGAACAACATGTGTTGGAGGGGATGTGGAGAAAGAGGAACCCTCTTACACTGTTGGTGGGAATGCAAGTTGGTGAAGCCTCTTTGGAGAACAGTGTGGAGATTCCTCAAGAAATTAAAAATAGAACTTCCCTATGACCCTGCCATTGCACTCCTGGGTATTTACCCCAAAGACACAGATGTCGTGAAAAGAAGGGTCATCTGTACCCCAATGTTTATAGCAGCAATGGCCACGGTCGCCAAACTGTGGAAAGAACCATGATACAGATTTTTCTAAGAAAAAGAAGCTTTGGGTGTCTCTGGCCAAGACAAGATCCACTGAAAGCAACAAAAAGGGAAAAGAAGCTGTATGCTCCAATTTTAGTATATGTGCTGCCGAAGCGAGCGCGAAGCTGTGTGTTCCAAAGAGAGTGTTTCTCCAGGCCATTCTAGAAGAGGACCCGATTGCCTATCAAAGAAGATCACGTGGATCCAAGCCCCTAAGGTGCTAGTGAATTGCTGAATAGGAAAGTGATCCTGTAGTAGCTCAGCCAGGGCATTAACTCTTAGAAACATTGAGAGGAAGCCAAACATGCTGAAGCAGATCTCCACTCTCCAGTAAGAGGAGGCAGGATAAGTTTTTCCACTCACAAGTTCTTAGTTTTCTTTGACTTCGTATCGTTTTCTTTGACTATTTCTTGACTTACATATTTTGGTAAATTAGCTTTTACGGCGTCACTCTAAATAAGTAGCCTTTTTGTACAGTGACTGGTGTCTGTTCCCTGGGCTTATTAAAGTCTCCAATCCTAACTATGCTGGAGCCCAAACCACAGTGCTTTTGATGTCCTCAGAATCAGCTTCTTAGTCAGCCAAGAAGGCCAAGAAGGAAAGGTCTCAACTGGAGTATGAACCCACCAGGAATTTGCCAAAAAGCTCAGTGCTCTACTGTCGGCTAAGGACATGGAAAGGGCCTTGACCCAGGGGGTCAATTCGCTGAAAGAATCTTCTCTATAGCTAGAGAGACTTGGCAACACCCTCTTTTCTTCTGATCCCAGGTCTCTGAGGAATCTTTTCGGCATCATCCTGAACTCCCACGTGGCTGCTCGCCCACTTACAGGGTCACAAGGGGGATCTCTGACCAGAAGCTGATCTGTTCTAAGGCCTAGGCAGCATCTGCATCATCTGAAAGCTTGTTAGGAATGCAGAATCTGAGGCCCCTCTGCAGGCCAACTGAATTTTACCCAGAATCTTTAAGCTTAAGGATTAAATCTTAATCCTTAAATTTAAGAAAGATGAAGCTGTGGCATCTAGAGAGCTCCCTATTTGGAGCCCATTTTATGCAGGAAGATCTAAGTTCACAGCCTGGCAGGTAGACACTGAATGACAGGGTGGGGGAGGGAGGCAGACACCATTCTTCCTAACAGTCAGAGTCTGTGAAGCTTATGCTGCTTTTCTTCCTTCGTGTGTATGTAAGTGGCACCGACCATTAATGATGTATCTTTAGGAGAAGTAGCTCCCAGCTATGATATCAGGAGAAATCCTCCTTGTGCTTCTGACAGTGGGATGAGCCTCTGGAAGAGAACCAAACCTGGACACCATCCCCCAAACCCACATGACTCCCGAAGTCCCCCAGGAGGGTCGGCCCATCCCAGGGTTATGCAGCCCTGACTGTTCATCCGAAACACCTGGAAGCACTCAAAAACACCAATACCCAGCCCCACCTCAGACCAGTTACATGGGAATTTCTGGGTATGAGGCCCTGTGCAGAGGTATTCTTAAAAATTCTTGGGTATGCAAAATTAAGAAATGAATAGTGTGTCAGAGAGTATGTGAGAAAGTGGCATTTCCATGTGTTCCTCAAGCAACCCCAGGAGATGTAGGTCCACAGTGCAGGGACAGGAGAAGCTAGGGAGACTTAGGGACAGGGGAGGACAGCTAGACACTGGGCTTTATCCTCAAGGAGACCCCATTCAAAGACCTGAATGTCTTTGGGTGCTTTCCTTTCGATTAAGAGGATAAGCAATGCAGTTTCCAGTCATCAACTTTTCCAACTGAACATTTTCATTCTTTTTAGGTCTCTCCAAACCTGGAATGGTCTACCTTTAACACCACCTGTGGTTTTGGCAGTATAGAGGGGAAAAGAAAGAAAGAAAGAGAAAGAAAGAAAGACAGAAAGAGGAAGAAAGAAAGAAACGTAGATGCAAAATGAAGTTTGGCTTCCCTCACATTCGCACTTTCTTTTTGAAATTCATGTGTTTGTTGAAAATAGCGTATTATCAGGGGACCTTGGCCAGGCATGCCTAACGGTGTCTCTGGCTCCACTGGGAACAACGGGGTGGGGTGGGGGGGTCAAGGAACTGATGTCAGGGATGGCTGTGATGTGGGTGTGGAATAAACCTTTCCCAGCATACACTAGGTAGTGTTTGTCAAGTTGATGGCTGTGACCCATTAGTTTGTCATGAAATCTATTTTAAAGGTCACATCCAGTCTTTTTAAGCTGGATAAAATAGCATGGAATAGAATAGAAACTATCAGAGCTCACAACCCATCCCATATGTAAGGATAAAGATTTTTTTTTTTCTTAAACTTTGACGTATAGTGTGCAAGTATCTGTGTATGTGCACTGGTTTACAATGGAAAATGTACCTCTTTCTGTGGTTATGGTCAAAGCATTTGAGGACCACTGAATTGCATTTCTTAGCTGCCAAATAAAAAATAAATTTTCCTGGACACGGTCTGTGGGTACAGCGGTCTGTGGTGCGGTGGGACTGGCCATCGGGAAGTTAAGCTGCAGTCTCAGCCTGACAGAGCTCAGACTGTGGGAACAGGCAGAGGAGGGGCAGAAGTTCTAACAACAGGTGCACGGAAGTTCAGGGGCCTGGGGCAGGCCTGATCCATGGACTCAGACAACAGCACTGTCATTAAGATGGTGAGAACTGAGCTTCCATTTTCTTGGTACTCACCCCAAATTTAGACACAATCTGATGGGTTTATGTGTCAAAAGAACTTGACCCATGGTCTAGAACTGGTTTTCAGAAGTTTCTTTTGTTGAAAGTTAACAACTTTCTACCAATTTTCAACCCCATGAATTAGATACAAAAGTAGGTATGCTACTCCAAGTGAAACCAGTATTACTATCTACTACAGGTGTATATCTGTAAGTTGTCACTTTACATTACGAAAGACATTTTTTTATCTCTGAAAAGTCATTGAGTTTATGAGTGCATTTCCTGTAATTAAGTTTACCGTAAACAGAGGCTTCAATGTAGAAATATGCCACCTTTTTCAGACTGGTGTACTGCATTAAGGGAGGAGTGACTCTTTTCATTAATGATTATTTGATAAAACCAAGATTTCTCTAGTTATTCACCTTAATTTGGGGGGTGGGGAGTGTGGACTCAGGGGATTTCAATTCTCCCAGTAAGAAACAACAATAACGGAAGTCGAATATCCAGTTATCATATATGCGAACAATACAACTGCCATCTTGGCAGCAGAGCTAGCCAATGAAGAAACAGCAATAAAGGTCTGGGCAGACACTTAACTGATAAAACCCATTTCCTCTCCTCACCCTCGCTGGCTTGGCCCATCAGGTGAGATGGTCACAGGCCCGTTGAAGGTGCAGGTGGTGGTTCTGCCTGCAAGGTCTCTGAATTGGCTGCTTATCTCGGAGAGCCTTGTCTGAGGAGACAGGGAGGACATGCCGGCTGGAAACGAGAAGGAGCTGCCTGGAACCCTCAGAAAAGGATCTTCCTGAAAGGGACGGTGCAGGAGGGCTGTGAGCCCCCAAACTCTGAGAGAGGGGTCATGTGGTTAACAGATTTCTCCCCTTTCAGAAGGAATCCTGAATCATTGCTAAGAATGTCAGGGATTTTAATTTTGTAGCTTATCCAGAAGCCAGTTCCCAATGGATTTTTCCTTTCACTTGAACTGGATGCTAGTCAAGATGGACTTTTCCACTGGGCTGTGGTGAAGGATCCTGTGGAGCCGCACTTACATCTGGGCAACACGATGTGTAGGTTTCTTAGGTGAACCCCTCAGAAATGCCTCTGCTGCTAAAATTGAGAAAGAATGCATCCCTTAATTTCCCTTTGATACAAACAATGATAACATATGTCACTCTACCGTCAGAAATTGTGTTTCCATCCATAATCATATTTGATGTTTATGACAACCTGCAGAGAGAAATTGAACAGATAGTGTCATCTACCATTACAGATGAGAGAACAGAGACACAGAACCTTGATAGGAGTCTCCCTCATGTCGCCAGGTAGCAAAAAAGACTAAATGAATCCAATTATACTCTCTTCCAGCAATGCCTCTTTCTACGACCCCACACAGAGAGAGAAGAAGCAGTGATGAACCCAGGAGTGGGGCTCATTATCCCTGGTGGGCTGTGAGCTCCCCACCCTGCACCAGGGGTGCAAAGGCAGGAGAAGGCACCCACACTGGGGTAAGTCTGCCACTGTAACTGGTACACTCAGTAGCCCATGTCCCACCACTGTCTGGGTAAATGATCAGCCCAGGACAGACACAGGTGTTATTGTAACTAAAAGAGACAGGCCTTTGGGCTTCCTTGAAGTAAACAGAATCGTGGGCAGAGACCACAATACCACAAACACTGAGCCACAGATGGGAAGTTCAAATAACAGCTCTGCCACTTATTACCCAGGAGGCTTTGGGCACTCACTCCACCTCTCTGAGCCTCAACTTTTCTTCTGTAAAATGGGATAGTCCACATTCAGGGTCATTGTCAAAATCAGAAATTTGCACATAGCAGGCACTTAAATAATTGGGGGAGGAGGGAAGTTTTTATTATTATCTTAGGTCCTTACTGGGGCATACTATACGTGAAATAGACCCTGTTACCACATACTTTATTATGAAAATTAAATTAAACAGTCTTTATGTTCCTAATGTCAAAAAAGAATGGTTATGGAATAAAATATTATGAAGTATTTGATCAAATACAGATGCCATGCCTATACTTGGGCTATAATACTGAGACCCACATTCTTGCTTTCTTGGGCAAAACTTCACAATCATTTAGTGTAAACCAGCCCCCTTGATCGTTGATGTCCTTAACCCAGGCCACGTTCCTGCCTGCCCTTACATCCTTCAGCATGTCCCTGTAGGGAATAATTTTCCTCTTCTGGGAATTTCCATATATTCTGACTAAATCTTCTTAAAAGCATGGTCAGAGGTGTCAGTGGGGTCTTAGGAGTGTTGAGGTGACCTAGGAGGGCCCGATCCTGCCCTGTGGCACATTGCCTGCCCATCCCCATGACTCTGTGAGATGCCAAGGGAGATACAAGCAAAGTACAAGGATGGACTAACATAGCAATGAGCACGCTGCCCACCTACTTCAGGCTGTGGGTCCACTGCAAGTCTCGAAGCACAATCATGGAGACTGGCAGCTGGGACATGGATGAAGAGAAAGATGTAGAAGGTTTGTTTTCTCTACCTTAAGCTTAAACCTGAAATGTATCACACTCTAGGAAGCTTAATAACATGAAAGGAATAGAGATGCCAACAAAAGTAACATTACTGGCTTCCCAAGTGAAAGTGGGCCATCGTTTTTCAAACTAAAAGGAACTAAAGAGAGTTCCGTGCCCACACGCAAAACCTTAGAACACACAGTGATCCTGCCCACTAGCAAACCCACAGAACTGACCCAAATCGTGTGTCCTGGAACTTGACCAATCAGCTTTGTGACTCCCTCCCTGGGCAGCAGGCAGTGAGGGGAGGGGTGCTGAGAGACAGACCTTCCATGCTCTCTGGAGGCCAGCAGCACACCAGGATGTGTCACCCAGTGACGTGCACCATCATTGCTGTTACAAACACTATCCTCCCAACCAGATTATAAACTTCCTGAGGATTGGATCTGCTGTTAGGTCATACCACACAGTGTTTCAGACAGGGAGATAGACTACACTTTGATCCCAGGGCCGTGAGATCATGACCTGAGCTGAAATCAAGACTTTGACACTCAACCAACTGAGCCACCCAGGCGCCCCAAGTCGAACTATTATTACAGGCTCTCTGACTCCAGTAAGAAATGCTCTAGTGTCTCCCTGTGAACAGCTCTAAAGCCACCAACCCTTACTTTTCAAAACAGCAGCTTCCTCTCCCCACAGCCCACAATTAGAGTGCCCCCAATTGAGGATTTATTCCCAACTTATCTCATGTATATAGAATGAAACTTTATCTCTAGAGGAGGAGTTTTGGCTTCTTATGACAGAAGTAGACAATTTGAGGGCACCTGGGTGTCTCTGTCAGTTAAGCGTCTGCCTTCAGCTCAAGTCATGATCCTGGGATCAAGTCCCACGTCAGTGTCCTTGTTCAGCGGGGAATCGGCTTCTCCCTCTGCCCCTTGCCCTGCTTGTGCTCTCTCTTTCTCTCTCTCATGTAAATAAATAAAATCATAAAAAAGAAGAAGAAGTAGACAATTTGAATAATTTCTGTACCTCTAAATGCCATGTGGCTTATGTTAGATTTACTAAATTTGGTGGCAAAGACCAAAAAAAAGAGGTCAGACAGTGATTTTTACTGCAGTAGCATTCTCGCTGGCTCCTGTGCCCAGTCCTGATAGTACCAGAGGCCATAAACCCATCACTCCATTTTCCTCTGCATGTATCACAAATCTTTTAGCTTTAGAAATTGTGATCCTTGAATATCATCACATGAATCTTGCTTATAGGCCTTGGTACACTAGGTGTATGAACTTATTCTTGTTTTTCATCACTATAAACATCAACAACCAAACTTCCTTAATCCTTGCCATCCCGAACAGGTAAAATCCGTGGATCATCAGACTTATAAGAGTTAAATTATCTTCAAGTTGCCGATCAGAATTTTAGTCTGTAGATGAGCTTAAAAGAATTTTGGTCCTTTCTCCCCATCAATTATGAAACTAGTTCAGTAACAGCCTTCAGCACTACGGTTAGCAGTATTGTTGATCTTAAATATATTCTTGATAACAAAAATTAGACAAAGAGTCATAGTTCCTTGAATGCCTACAGAATGGTGCAGCCACTGTGAAAGTCAGTATGAAGGTTCCTGAAGGATTTAAAAATAGAACTACCATATGATCCACTAATTCCACTACTGGGTATTTATGCAAAGAAAACAAAAACACTAATTCAAGAAGATATATGCACCCTTATGTTTAGTGCATTATTTTACAAGAGCCAAGATATGAAAATACCCTGTGTCCATCAACAGATGAATAAAGAAGAGGTAGTACATATACACACTGGAACATTCCGGAGTCATAAAAAATGAAATCTTGCCATTTGCCGACAACATGGGTAGAGGCACAGGATATAATAAGTGAAATAAGTCAAATACCATATGATTTCATCCATACATGGATTTTAAGAAACAAAACAAACAAAAAGAAAATGAGACAAAGAACAGACTCTTAACTATAGAAAAATGATGATGAACAGAGGGGAGGTGGGTGGGGGATGGGAGGAAGAGGTGAAGGGGATTTAGAGGACACTTATTGTGATGACTACTGAGTAATATATGGAATTTCTGAATCACTGTATTATACACCTGACACTAATACGATACTGTATGTTAATTATACCAGCATTTTTTAAATGCAAAAAAAAAGGCTTTTATGTCCCAAAGCCTAGTAATCCTACCTCAATTATTCCTTACCCAGAGGCCCAGAAAGTGTCTGGATATTTATGGTCTAATATTTTATTTTTGACACTCAATCTTTTATTTTTGACACCTAATTTTGATAATGTACTATGTACTAGGTGACATGCTAGGGGTAAACAGAGCTGTAACCCTCATCTGTAGGGAACTCACAATCTAGGGAAAAGCAGGCGTGGATATGAATAATTCAACACCATGTGAGGATAATGGGGTGTCATGTGATAAGTGTTATAGTCGATGTATATATAAAGTGATGACTCAAAGCCACTCTCCTTGGGCAAAGGCAGAGGCAAAGTAGTGAGAGAGGTAAGCAGGAGAGGTGAGTAAACTTGCAGAGAGGAGGAGGGGGAAGCAGGAACCAGACTTGAGCTATGGCAAGAGTTTTCTAGGTGAAAGAATAAGGGAAAGAGCATTCTGGGATGACAGGACAGCAAGGGCAAAGTCACAGAAGTATGGAAAAGAACAGTGTGTTTGGGGACTCTATAAGCATCTCAAGAGAAGGCCCCATACGCCAGCAGGAATGAGCTCACAGAGACCTTTGTCTGTCATGCAGAGCCGCTGGGGTTTTACCCTTTAAGCAGGGAAGCAATGTGATTGGATTTGTTTCTAGAAGCAAAATGTAGTAATTGAGCAGCAGGCTCAAGCATGGATTTGGAGACGGGCAAGGCTGCCGTCAGGGAAATGACCAAGTGTCAGGGGAATGATGAGGAGGAAACTGTATGATCCTAGATCTGAGGTAAGGAAGTCTGAAAGTTGGGGGAATGCAGATGGAATTCCAGGTTTGGGCTTAGAAGTTCACAATAAATACACATGATCAGTGAGTTCTGACAGGTGTCGTAGGGAGAGTCCCAGGTAAGAGTTGGTACAGGAAAAAACGTAGGTGGGTTGTGAGGAGGTGACCCAAATGGGAAACTAGAGACCATGATTCTCTACTAGGGTTGACTTCTATTTATATGAGAACAAAAACAAATTTAAATGAAAAAAAAAAGAAATCCAGAGGGAAACCAAGGATTCAACTAACACTTATTGGGCAGCTTTTAGATGCTGGGCCCTGGGCCAGGCAATACTGTTCCCCTTTCATGTCAAAACCCTCACAATATCTACCCTGTGCTGAGACTGTGGTCCGTAGTTTCACAGATGCAGAAGATGAACTCAGATAACTTGTGTAAAATTTCACAATTCACAAGGGCAAAGCAGAGTTTTGTTGCCAGGTTTGTGTAACTCTGAACTCATGCTGCAAGTGAGGTACAAAAAAGAATTCCCTTCCATGGGTCTTGGCATTGAGACACCAATCACATCATTTCATCAAGGTATCACACATTTGTCAAAAAGCTCAGAGCCAGAGGGGAGAATGAGAATGTATGGGTCAGCAAAGGAGGCCCATTGATGGTGTGGCTGGTCCACTTGACTTGTCTTTATTTCCCTGAGCCCATGTTGCTACAACTGGGGGTGTTTTTTTTTTCCTAAGTTAAAGAAGGGGACACACTCACTACACCAAAATAAATTCCAGAAAGATCAAGTATTGAAATGTAAAGAAAATAAAAAGAAACCTAAAGGTTTAGAAGAAAATTTGGGATTTAAAAAATTGTCTGGGAGTACTTTCAAAGCATGACACAAACTCCAAAGTCTGATCATTTGACAATATAAAAACTAAACATTTCGGGGGAAAAAGACCAATAACTCAACTGCAAAGTGAACACATTCACAGAAAGCTGATTAAAAGAGACGCAAGTGAATTTTGAATGTGTGAAAAGATGCAGATTAAAACTTCATGCTGATACCATTTTTTTTTACCCATCAGATTAGCAAAGATCAAAAATTTTGATATTATTATTCATAATTGGGCATGGGAAATCAGCATTTTCAAACATTATCCCAGATAGGAGAAGCTATCTTTTAACAGACCAGTTTGCTAACATGCATGAAAAGTTTCAGTGGACATTACATTCGATCATGCAATTTCACTTCTAGTAATTTCTATGGATACACTTTACCCATACCTAAAAATGGACGTATCTTGCTTTTTAGTGTAGCTATTGTGTCTATATGTACGTGCATGTGTCTGTGCTCAGAAAAGGACTAGGAACAATTCATTCATTGATAGGGACCCTCTTATGCCACCGATAGTACAGCTACCCAAGGATCACCCATAGAATATTCTACGGAAATGAATGACGCAGATATACACTGATGTGATTTGATCTCCAAGATCTATTTTCAAGGGGAAAAAGCCAGATGAAGAACAATGAGCATAGTACATCACTATTTTTTAAGGAAAAATGGTGTATACACACATATATATGTACTGTATGATATATATTCATGTGTGCACATGTATACCTATGTATTCATAGACTATTATGATGCAAGGAACACGCCTGACAGTCCAGGGTAGAGAAACCAAGAGCAGCTAAGGGAGGGAGATTTACTTGTGGCTCTGTACACTTTTCTATTGTCTGAACAACTTTTCACCATGTGTATGTATTTCTTTTTCCAGAATAAAAGGAGTAGGGGAAAGAAGGGCAAAGAGAGTAAAAAATGATTCATATGAGGGAGAGAAGTGCAGGAACATGACCAAAACAGATTTTAGCTCTGTTCCTGTTTTGTCTTGGGCCAGCTTCAAGGCTCTGTGAGGTTTTACACTGGGAAGGCCAACCCCATAAAGGGTTGGCTAAGGGACCAAGGAAAAGATAAGGATTTTGAGAACTGTTTTGCAGGTAGGTTTCTGACCAAACTTAGTTATCTAAACTTAGAAATGAACAATTAATCATAAAATCCAGGGGTGAAACTCGTCTCCCCAGAAGAAGTCACAAAGCGTACGCATGACTTTTATTTTGCTTAATGTAAGGATAAAACGCTTTTCATAAGAATCAAACACTTCCAAACACTTTCCATATTATATTACTTCCTTATTACTTTTATGTTTTACCAAATCAGTTTGTGTCACAATGGCCATATTTTCTGAAAGAAAACTCAAGCCTCCTGGTGCGACGGTGGTTTGAGCACAGGGTGGAAATCACTGCATTTCCAGGGAGGGTAGACGTGTACTGCCTATGGAGGCCTCCACACCACCTCTTGGGGGCAGACATTCTTCACTTTGACGCCAACATTCCTCGTGGAAAAGCTGTGCTGGAATGAACCGGACAGATACCGGTTGGAACTAACCCACACACTAGGGGGCGCACTAACCCATTCCGGACAGACCGTTCCAAGCAAATGCAATGCACAGGTACATCATACAATTGAGCAGGTTAAAGGGAAAGGGTATAAAGGACCCACTTCAAGAAAAGAAATTGGATGACTAAACTTGGTGAAAAGTGAAGGAGTGGGATCCTTGTGTGAAAGCTAAAAGGTTGGCATCAAATTACTTATGTCTGACCGTTTTACTCGTATATAAACTTCCTCTTTTAAAATATACCGCTCAAATAAAGAAATGTCCACAATCTCTAACAATAATGCAAATATACAAAGCCCAGAAATAACCTTTAAAAAAAAAAAACCAAAAAACCAAAAACACCAATTCACTTGAATCTAAAAACTCATATACTACTCAAGGCTTATTTTTCTTTTTAAGATTTTATTTATTTATTTGACAGGCAGAGATCACAAATAGGCAGAGAGGCATTGAGAGGGGAGAAAGCAGGCTCCCCACTGAGCGGAGAGCCCGATGTGGGGCTCGGTCCCAGGACCCTGGGATCATGACCCAAGCTGAAGGCAGAGGCTTAAGCCACTGAGCCACCCAGGTGCCCCAAGGCTTACTTTTTTAATACAATTTGTCAAGAGATGTGAAGTGATCAGGATCATGCCAGGCTAGAGGACATATTTACATACAGCAAATTAGAGAAAAGCTATCGGGAAGACCTATTCCATTCCAGCCTTAGAGCCCTGAGCTCAGGCACGTTCTGAGAGGAGCAGAGCAGAGAGAATCTCCAGATCCCTGTGGACATCTCCACTGGTGTAGACACTTCCCTCACCCCCTCTTTTAATGTCTGTTTGGCTTACCCCAGTTGGTCTTAGGACAAAAGACTGTTGGGCAAAATTCAACTCCTTGCCGCCAAAACTTGGTCCACAGGGAATTCATCAACACTAGGGGTTTCTAGATGCTCAGATCTCAAGTGCAAGTAAACATTCTAAAACAATTTGGGGATTGGACATAAGGTTGCTAACTTTTATTTTGCCACATTAGGACATTAACAGACATGCAAAAGAAATGCCTACCACCATCTGCTATCACCAGGGTTCCAGAAATTAAAAAATACCTTTCAATACCACAAAAAAGTGAAAGAAAATAGTTTTAAATTTTGCTTTAAAAATCATGTATACACTCTCCTTTATAAATTAAATTAAATTTTGCTTTAAAAATCATGAATACACTCTCCTATAGAAATTAAGCAAGTGTCTATACTTAAAAATATTTTTTAAATTATCTTAAGAAGGAATTAAAAGGGGTTCTTTTATTTTTTTTATTTTTTTTTCCAATTTATTTATTTTCAGAAAAACAGTATTCATTATTTTTTCACCACACCCAGTGCTCCATGCAAGCTGTGCCCTCTATAATACCCACCACCTGGTACCCCAACCTCCCACCCTCCCACCACTTCAAACCCCTCAGGGTTCTTTTATTTTTTAAAGTTTTATTTATTTATTTGAGAGAGCATCAGAGTGTGTGCAAGGGGAGGGAGGAAGGAGGGGCAAAGAGAGCAGGAGAGAATCTCAGGCAGACTCTGTGCTGACCACGGAGCTGGGGTCAGGGTGGAGGGCAGGACTCAGAGATCATGACCTGAGCCAAAATCAAGAGTTGGAATCTTAACCGACTGAGCCACCCAAGCACCCCTACAAGTGATTCTTCTAGATGGAATGGTTAGCTTTAAAGAAAACTTGGCTCTGTACTAGTTTTTCCTTCTCCTGCCATGTACCCTGGAAAGCTGTTCCTGGGCCAGCCCCGAACTTCTGCTGTCAATGGGGAACCCTGCTGATCTACAGGACTCTAACCCCGGTTCTGCATTTCCTCAGCTTGACCCTGACTCTTCTCCAGCAGCCTCTGAATACCAGGCCCACGCAGGACTGTCTCACCCATGAGGAGACCATCTATGGGACAAAGGAGACAAAGCCTTCAGAAAAGAATCTTGGGAGCATTATAAAGAACAGCTTGAAAAATCTTTCTTTGCAAAGCCACATCAATTGCTTCAGGTCTTCTAGATGCAGGCTTCCAGGGGCTGAGCATTGACAGTGGACAAGGAGATCCTGTCCTGCAGTGCCCTGGGGCCATAGCCACCTCCATACCCACGAGAACCCTTCCTGGGCAGAGGGGTCTGCTCTACTGAAGATGAGGAAGGGGTTCAGTCTCCTTACCCCTTTCTTGAAAGCAGAGCTTGAGTAGGAGATAAGAGGCACCATCTAGAGGAGGAGCACCAAAGTAATAACCTAGAAGTAGGGATGCTAGGGGGGTTCGCTACAAAATAACGAACCAGTAGCCAGTAAATCCAGCATGCTCTGGGAAGGCCTGTAGTGTAGCCTGGGGGGCCGGAAGTCAGTGAACTGAAGTTTACCAAAAGCACTGAAGGACCACTCAGCATCCTCAGGGATCACAGAAGAGGATGCTGTGAGCACTCATTCACTCAACAGAGATCTTCCTTGGGTCAGGCACAGTCTCAGGGGATCGATGAAAGAACTGCAAGGGCAGGTGAGGTATTGTAGCTGGTGATGACTGGAAGCAAAAGTCAGCTTCGCTTTTGAGCCCATCTTCCTCCAGGAAGGACAACCTTCTCAATTAAAAAAGCAGAAATGGCTCAAAGGAGAACTGGGACCCACCAAGGGTCTAGGAGAAATCACAATGAACAAAAGTACCTGAAGGGCAGAGACAGGCAAATGTTGATTTCTTAAAATGAGAAGAAATAAGCCCTGGAAACTTTATACTGGTAAGTCTAATGTGGATTCAGGGCCAGTGATACGCACTTAGCAGCAACAGAGGTGAAAACTCGAATTCAGCTGCTAGCATGGGTAAGCATACAAAGCCAGTCCTATTTTCTCACTTATTGTTTTACTATGAAACTGAGGCAGATGGGACATGGTTTGCAAGGAAGCAGGTCTTAAATTTTTCCCATTAACTATCTCAGGGATTCATTTTCAGAAAACTTCATCTAATTATATTTGGGGAAAGTCAATGAAATGTCTAAGATTTCAAAGACATTTTGCAATTAAAACTTGGTCTCATTAAGGCTTCCTTTCCCTTCCCTTCCCTTGGGGTGAATTATAAGCTCTAGGTTTATGCAAATGTCATTGTTGAATGAGGAATGGTATTTACCTCTCCATCTTAATATAGCCTGGTCTGGGCTCCCTTGAATGTTGAATAGACTTAAGATAATTAAAGGCCTCTATGTCCCCATCTGCTAAGAGTCTATGGTCTGGTCCTTCTACTGTCTTCTGTTGGGTGCTCTTTGCTGTTCTCTTCTATGGTATTCCATTAACAAAAGTAAGATGACTTCACCCTTTGATGCTCTTTCTCAGCTAACTTCCCACTTGACTTGGGACACTGAGAGTGTTCAGCTGCTCTCTCCCTCTCCTTGGGGCTACAAAGGCTCTGTGTGCCCACACTACCCTCCTCTCATGCCCCTGATGCATATAGTCTCTCTGCAAAGCAGCTTTCTTCCAGGGCTCCAGCTGGACAGCAGGTCCCTGGTTCCCTCTACTCTTACCATTCAATTATTTCCATCCCCTTCCTGACTTGACCTATGACTGTTAACAAGGGACTTGACCCCCTACCTCCAGCATCCAATTCTCTTTAGAAGGGAGTTTCACTCACCATTTAGATACTACTATTCTAGATAGATTAGATGTCTAGATTGGGAGATTAGAGAAATGGTATAAATATCAAACACCTCCATCCCAACAAGGCAGAGACTCACCAGATGGGCTGTGGGGTCAAGTGACTTTGTAGCTGACTGAACATCTAGCTGGAAACATCTCAGATTACAGACATATTTCTCTCTGGAAGGAGATCATTAATGCTGTGCAACACAGTTTTGCACTGTACTGCATTTCGTTCAACAACTCCATTAATGATTTTGCTGAGACCAGAAGACATGTTTCCTGAATCTGTAGTTGGCCCACAGTGAGGAAGGACAGATTGGCCACAGCAATGGGCTGAAACTAACTTGATGAAACTCGATACTAACTATATCTTCTAGTTACATTTAATATAATAATGTCACAGCTATAAGACAGAGGTGGCCCAGCTAGATAGTAAAGGGGCACCAAATTCATATCCTAGAAGACATAATCACAATAGAAATATGTGCCAAGAGTGAGAGATGACAGTTGGGAAGTCTAGTGGATATGGGCTGTGTTAAGAGAAGATTAGTGTCCACAGAAGTATTAGTCTTATTGTAGTATGTCCTAGAAAACTGCATCTTCCTTCAATCCAACCTCCAAGTGGTATAGTTTCCAGCAAACCATAGCCCTTCACTGCCCCCACAACAAAGCTCAAACTCTCCATGGCGTACCATGCCTTTCGCGACCTGCCACAGATATCTGGCCTCACAGATCATTGTTTTTGTCTCTTGCCTGTTGTCCCATTCCAAACTTCAGGTGACTCCTTCCACATGCATTTTTGGGCCTTTGTTACTTTGTCCAGGTTATCCTTGTCTAAAAAGAAGGTGGGGGAAAGTGTGGATAAGAAGGGATGCTGAGTGTTAGGCCAGAGCTTTGGGGTGGTAGATAGGTGCAGGCAACAGAATTCCATGGAGTCAGCAGCGAGACAGCTTAAGAACCCAGATGAAGTACCAGGCAAAGACAAGAATTATGCAAAACTGGGGAAGCCTGGTGCTAAGTGGGCGCCAAAAGGAAACACCAAAGCTATGGGAAAGAGGCAAGAATTCGAAAAGAGAGTGGGAAGAAAGAGAGCCACCACCTGGATTGCCTATCACCTTTGCTATTTTTTTTTTTAAGATTTATTTTTAGTTTTGGAGAGAAATATAGCACAAACAGGAGGGGCAGAGGGAGAGGGAGAGAGGATCCTAAGCAGACTCCATGCTGAGTGCAGAGCCTGATGCCAGGGCTCAGTCCCAGAAGCCTGAGATCATGACCTGTGACAAAACCCAGAGTCAGATGCTTAACCAACTGTACCTCCACCTCTGCTGTCTTAATCATCTCCCCAAAACTTTTTAGACTTTATCTTCTCCAGCTTTCCTGACTCCAAGACAGAGCTGACCACTCCCTTCCCCGTGGCAACTCTATACTTTGAATGTTTTTCTATTAGATCCATATGACCCAGATTTTTAATTATTTGTTTATATTTCCAATTCTCATATCAGGCTGAGCACTTGCTGGAGGATGGGGCTGTGATTTACCTATGTAATCCCAGGGTCTAGCCCCAGTACTATATCTGTACCACAGTATCTGGCACATAGCCCACAACCACTATATCCACATAGACACACATATACACTATCATTTCTATATACACATATTGTATATATATGCATTTAAGATGGTGTTTTCCATCTTGTTAAATCCTGCCTGAAAACCATATTTCTCAAGCATGCCAATATTAGCATTGAAGAGTCAGTGTATCCTAATCTGTCTCATTGTCAGAGAAACAACTTTAAAAAAATACATTACTGAGTAGAAAATGCTTCTAAATCCATATTCTGAGTTAGCCATATCTCCTAAAAGGCATTTGGATCATATGGTGTCAGTATGAACATTCATGACTACTTAACACTTACTTAGGTGAATTGTAAGTCTTCTACTGGGAAGGAAATAAAGTACTCAATTTTAACACAAAACATTTCCACTGTTCTTCAAATTTTGAATATGTGACTGGACTGAATCCCTACCCTAGAAGTGTGCTCTTTTATTATTGCTGTCACATTTGCCTTTAGCATATTTATGTTTAATTTGGTAGGAGAGTAGTCTACCTTACTTATTCACAGAGAGGCTCATGGGCCACCATTCTTGTCAATTATTTCTTATCTGCTTTTCAGAGCATGGAGTCTGAGCTACAATATGATATTCTTTCTACTCTTAATGCTAACAAGATTACACATTCCTTTATTCTATAAATACCAGTTGATATCAATACCCAGTATGTATTAGAGACAATTTGAGGTGCTGGGAATACATCAAGTAATAGAGTTGAAAACACCCTGCCCTCAAGGACCTTATGTTCTCATATGAAGAACAGGGGAAAAAAAAACCAACAAATAAATATACTATATCATACCAAATAGTGATATGCTATAAAGAAAAATAAATTGGGTAAAGAGGATAAAGAATGGCAGTGATTATTATTTTAGATAGTCTGTCCAGACAAGGTCTCAAAGGGGAAGTAATATTTGAGCAAAGAACTGAATGAAGTGAGGGAGGAGGATGGGAGTTTTGCTAATTTCTGGGATGAGAGCATTCTAGGTGGAGGAAACAGCAAGTGCAAAAGCCCTGAGGCAGGAACATGCTTGGGTGTTTGAGGAAAGGAGAGACCATATCACTGTCAGCCTGGTGAATGGGGAGATAAGAACTGAGGTTGGAGAAAGTGCTAGAGGCCAGATCTTACAGAATCAAAAGTAGAATTTTAGATTTTATTCTCAGTGTGATGGGGCTTGAACAGCCTGTGACACAGTGTGATTTGAATTTTTAAAAGGGTCACTCCAGCTGTTGAGAAAGGGAGAGCAGTAAAAGCCAGATGTGGGTAGATGATAAGGAAGATGGCAGGATTGAGGAATCCAGTATGCATCAGCTGCTTTCTTCTCTTTGTTGTAGAAGACTCTCTTCTCTGCAAATCTACCTGCCCAAGTTTCTACCCTCCGGGAGGGTTGCCTTTTGAGGAACTCCATGATGATAGCAAGTCCCCATCTGCTGGTGTCAGCAAAGAAGGCAGAACTGTCTGTCTTCTCATTCTTTGCACCCTGGTCTGGGATTTCCTCAAGGGGCTGACACTTCTCTCATATTAGCTCAAGTCGATGGAAGCCCCTGGTTATCAGGCTCAGAGCTTTTCTGTTGATACAGTTTATGAGTTCCTGAACAGCCTGACATTTTCCTTCCTGGGAACTCAGTTTATTAAACCAAATCCAAGATGAAAGCATGTCAGATCTGCTGATTCACTGCTTTGTGGAAGAAAAGGGCCAGAAAGACCATGTCTGTGGACCCAAGGGCCTTGTCCTCTGCCTGATTTTTCACTCGTGACTAACTTTATGATGTCCTAACAAGATCCACCTACTATAAGGCTGGGGAGCTGACTAGTGCTGGGTGGGGCTCTTCCCAAACCACTCGCAAGTGTGGTCTACAAAAGCACAGTGGTTTATTCTACTTCCTATAACGGTCAAATAAGCTCCTGTCAGAATAATCCTCCTGAAGATAATAACCATAAACTTTGAAGAAAACATATAAAACAACAAGTGAAGGCACTGATGATCAATCCAAAAAAGACATATTCAGTGTCAGGAGAAACAGTCTGCCAGAGACCCTAAATGCCCCAGTGTGTTCTTTCTGGTTATGTCTAGGACGTAAGACCCCGACCACTTGTAACCTGGGCCATTACTCAGCACTGAATCCATAGTGAGCAAAAGAGGAATTATATAAGGTCTCTTAAGAGACAAAGAGGGAGACAAAGAGACAAAAGAGACAAAGAGACAAAAGAGGGATTATATAAGGTCTCTTAAGAGACAAAGAGGGAGACAAAGAGACAAAAGAGACAAAGAGACAAAAGAGGGATTATATAAGGTCTCTTAAGACAAAGAATAGGTTTCAACTACTTTAACATAGAAGAATTAGATTCCTCAAACTAGTGCTCCTATCCTGTAACACAACCCACTGTGTGTGCACGCAGCCATCTGGGCCCATCGAGTCATCAGTGTGGGACTTGGGGGCAAGGAGAAATCAACGCCGAGATGTGGATACCGATGATGCTTGGTATGCCACGAGTAATAAAGCCCTTCTTTCTGACCCATGAAATAGTGACAGGCTTATTTATCAGCTGGTAGGTAGGGTAAAATAACATCTCAGATCTTGACAGAAAGAGTTGACACTTGAAAGAAGAGAACGGCACTGGATAGATCTCCCATTTTCAAGACTTCTGGCCTGACAGCAGGTTTTCAGTCTATGTCATATGGAGTGGCTAAGACTCTGCTAGAAAGCTTGCAGTCTTTCTGGGCTAAAGAATCAGAGGGCAAAGTTTGGGGCAACCACACCCAGCAGAAAGCAAGAGGGCAATCACAGAAATGAAAGCCAGAGGGAGGAACCATAAATTCTGTCTATTAATTCTGCCCACATGTCTGGCTGACCTCCGAACCATGCATTGGCAAGGCAGACTCCAGACGGCCCAGGAGAAACTAAACTTTCAGAAATGAGATTGCAGCTGCTGCCCAGGAGACAGAGTTTGTACTCTGAATTCAATCATGCTAAGTGTCTGCTGTAACAACAGCAACAACTCTTTGGAGAAATAGCATAGTATCTGGAATCTCCCACAGCACAACACTTAAAATGTCCAGAATATAATCCAAAGTTACTCGACATACAAAGAAACAAGAAAATATGACCCATTCTCAAGATTTAAAAAGGCAAACAAAAAAAACCAAAGAGGTTTTTTTGAATGACCCTGAGATGACTCAGATATTGGAATTCACTGGCAAAGATTTTATAGCAGCAACTGTATCTCTGCTCAAGGATGGAAAGGAAAATATGCTCATCATGAATAAAATGGAAATTTCAGTTTGCAAATAGCTGTGTGTTTTTTAAAAGATGCTAATTCCAGAATTAAGTAATATAATCTATGAAAAAATAATCATTAGAGGTGTTCAACATAAGAGTGGAGATAGAAGAAAAAATAAAATTGGAACCACATAAGTAGAAATTTCCCAATTAAAATAAAAGATGAAAACAGATTTTAACCACTAATCAGACCCTTAAGGAGTTAATAAGGAATAATATTCAAAGGTCTAACTTATAAGTAATTGGATGTGAAAGAAAAAATAATTTAAAAAGTAATTATTGGGGCACCTGGGTGGCTCAGTGGGTTACAGCCTCTGCCTTCAGCTCAGGTCATGATCCTAGGGTCCTGGGATGGAGTCCCACATCAGGCTCTCTGCTCAGAAGAGAGCCTGCTTCCTCCCTCCTCCCCCGCCCCTCTGCCTGCCTCTCTGCCTACTTGTGATCTCTATATGTCAAATAAATAAATAAAATCTTTTAAAAATTAAATAAAAAGTAATTATTGAAAATTTCCCACATTTGGTGGAGACACTAATTTATAGATTCAAGAAGGTCAGAAAACTATCCCTAGGCACATTTTATAGGTAAAGTGCTAAAAGGCAAAGGTATAGGGAAAAAACTTGAATGCAGCCAGACACATGACACATTCAAAAGGGTGAAATCTAATTTCTCAATAGAAACTGTAGAGGTCAGAGACCAGTAGAATAAGCTCTTCAAACTACTGAGAGAAGAAATTTGATACAGAATTCTATATGCTGCAAAAACAAAGATGAAATAAAAACATTTTCAAATAAAAGAAAACAAAATTTATTCCCATTAGAACTTTAGTATAAAAAGTGTTAAAGGAGTAGCATTTTAGGTAGAAAGTAATGACAGAAAATTATTAGGAAAGAATGAAGAGTGCTAGAAATGGTAAATATGTGGATAAATAGAAAAGATTATTTTTTTCTGAATTTCTTTAAAATCATTGGACTCTTTGAAGTAAAAGTTGTAACAACATCTTAAGGGGCTTAATATATACGTAATATAAATGGTGTGGGGTGGTTTTATAAATATATATATATATTTAACATATACTATATATGTTAAAATTTAACTCTAAATAGACCATAAAAAGTTAAGGAATGTATATTATACTTCCTAGAGAAACCATTATTAAAGATAACATAAAGTCATGTAACTAAAAAGACAATAGGTAGGGGCGCCTGGGTGGCTCAGTGGGTAAAAGCCTCTGCCTTTAACTCAGGTTGTGATCCCAGGGTGCTGGGATCAAGCTCCGTGTTGGGCTCTCTGCTCGCCTGCTTCCCCCTCTCTGCCTGCCTCTCTGCCTGCCTCTCTGCCTGCTTGTGATCTCTCTGTCAAATAAATAAATAAAATCTTTTTAAAAAGCATAGAAGCAAATAGAAAATATAATCCAAACATAAATTGAATATTATCAACAATTACATTAAATGTTAATGCACTAAACACTCTGACTAAAAGGCAGAGTTTGTTAGAATGAATGAAGAAACAGGATCCAAATGTATGCTTTCTTCAAAAGATGTACTTTATATATGAAAGTAGGCAGATAGTAAATGGATGGCAAAAGCTACACAATGCTAACAGTGAGAAAGAGGTGGCTGGGGAGATGACATTAATATATATTAATACAAGATAAAGTAGACTTTGAGACCAAGAGTATTATCAGAAATAAAGTGACACATTTTATAATGATAAAGAGGTTAATTCATCAGGAAGACATAATAGTGATAAATACATACATCTTACTAATAGACCTTCAAAATGGTCTATTTCAAAATGTGACAACTGAAAATTGAAGAAATAAGCCATTCTACTTTCAGCAACTACTAGAACAGTCAGACCAAAAAGTATCAGTTAAAAATATCCTAGTCTAAATTATCATATGATCTCTCTGATATGAGGAATTTGAGAGGCAGGGGGAAGGGTCATGGGGGGTAGAGAGGGAAAAAGATGAAACAAGATGGGATCAGGAGGGAGACAAACCATAAGAGACTCTTAATCTCAGGAAACAAACTGAGCGTTGCTGGGTGGTGGGAGGGTAGGGAGAGGGTGGCTGGGGGATGGACATGGGGGAGGCTATGTGCTATGGTGAGTGCTGTGAAATGTATAAGCCTGATGATTCACAGACCTGAACCCCTGGGGCAAATAATACATTATATGCTAATAAAAAAAATATCCTAGTCTACACTGAAGGCCCCCAGTTAGAAAGCCCAACCTATACAACTTTCACTGACAGTGTTCTGGGCACCTCTTTGAAATTCCACATATGGAAATAAATGTCTAGAATAAATTATACAAGTCCATCAGGATACCAACCATGCCTCTAGTTCCCTTTCATGATGTCACTGAAGAAACGCTGAGAAAATCAACATCATGAGAACCCCCTTCCCTGCTGTTACCGCCCTCATGCACTGAAAGCTTGCTGGCCCTGGAATGGGTTCCTCCCCCCCAGGCATCAAGAGATCTGTATTCTTGCCAGTGTTCTGTGACATAGAGTACCCATTTCTTCTTGGTGTCAAGGACTCTGCCAGAATGGACCTAATGGCCATAAGTTGGACCTATCTAAAGCTCTCTCACAGGCCTTTTAGCTAGGAGATCCTGAGAACACAAGATTGTTAGCAGGCAGTAATGGAGCTGCAAAGATGTATAGAAATGTCATGGCAAAGAGAGTTATGAGTTATATGTTATGAATAAGCAGATCAAGCCTGCTAGGTGGAAACACACACACACACACACACACACACACACACGAAAGTAGAAATAAATAAAGTTGGCGATATAGAAGCAGGGAGCAGACACCCAGAAAGTAACTAAGTCTGACTTTTGGAGAAATCCCATCACTGGTGGATGACGCACCAACTCCTGTTTCTGAGGTTTCTAGAGATGCATCCACCTCAGGGGAGAACTGGTTGTTGTATGGTTCTCTTCCTTGGAGTCCTGTGAGACTGGTCATGTATGGTCTATTACATTATGGGTATCCGAACAGTAAACCTCATCTTACTTGAGGCAAAGCAAGGGGGCCTTTGTTTTGTGCAATTAAAAAACCTAATTAGGTCAAAGTTACTAATAAAATTCAGGCCCTGCTCAGTGCTTACCAATTTGAGGAGTTGCTATTATAATTTTAATTTGGTGAAGATACTAATTTACAGGTTCAAGAAGGTCAGCAAACTCCAAGCAAGATAAATACAAAGAAAATCATTTGATAATATGATTATCAAAATCATATAATGAGGTATATTACAACCAAACTGCTAAAAACCAAAGATACAGGAAAAACTTGAATGTGGCCAAAGACACATGACACATCTTAGACTTTCATGTTATACTGAAGACTTTATGTTCCTTAATGTAGAAAGAGCACTATTATAAAAAACAAAATTTGCATTTCTTAATATAGAAATTTTTTTAACATGAAACAAGTATTCAAAGGAAACCGAGAACTTATTTTCTTTATTTAATTTCTAAAGCCTTCTGAAATGCATTAAATAATAGAATCCATTTCTTCTTGGTCTATGAGTCACATTTACTTTGAAAGAGGCTTGTAAAAGACGTATGTTTCTCAATAAAGTCTAACAATAAAAATAGTGGTATGTATATTGCAGTTTATAAATAAGAATGGACACTAACTAGAGATAGACTCACGACTTGCTCTAGGGTAATTATCGATGCACTGAAACATTTAAAAGCCCAGGCACCAGACTGGGCTTGGGTCTTAGATTTTCTTCTTAATCTACCTCAAAGATGTCAGAATAGCTCCTCTGAGCCTCAGCTTCCTCATCCATAAGACAGCAATGATAGTACCTACCTCATATGGCTTTGTGAGTTTTAAACGAAACAATATGCGTATAGTGCTTCATAGCACATATGGCACAGAACGCATCCTCAATGAATGAAAACTGTCATCCCTTGCATGGCTGGGCTCACCCAGCAAAAGTTGCTCAGTGCCATGATGTTAGGATTGCAGCCTCCTTACCCCTTGCTTGGAGGAGAAAGGGGAGGAGAAAAATGCAGAGAAGAAAGAGTTCGAAGTAAGTCTAAGTAGAATTCTAAGTGGGATCAATGAGAAAACAAGCCCCTCTGGATCTCACTCTCAAGGACAGGATTACAGAAGGGTCTGGACTAAGCCTCTTAGGACAGGGACCACTCTTGCCTTTATATCCCATGTGCGTGGGTAGAAATCTTGGCCAAATAAATGTCAGTGAGAGGTGCTTGGGTGGCTCAGTAGGTTAAGCCTCTGCCTTCGGCTCAGTTCATGAGCCCAGGGTCTTGGGATTGAGCCCCGCAACAAGGTCTCTGCTCGGTGGGGAGCCTGCTTCCCTGCCCCCACCCTCTGCCTGCCTCTCTGCCTACTTGTGATCTCTGTCAAATAAACAAAATCTTTTAAATAAATAAATAAATAAATGTCAGTTGGATGAATGAATGAATAATATTGCGATGAAGAGCCATAAGAAAATGGCTGTGGCTGTGATGGTCTGGAGCAAAGTCCCCAAACTAGCAAAGCGCCAGGGAACATGGGTGGCCTTGGACAGCTGGCTCCCACTTGGTACCATGGGGAGAGCTGTCAGCCAGGTGACTGTATGGCATCAAATTATCATCCTTGGCACAAAGCAGGTGCTCAATAATGCCTTCTGAACAATGAATGCAGGAACAAATACGTCATCCTCTGAAAAACCTGCTCACCAAAATCACTAAAATGTCACCAATTCCTGGGAAACAGATATGGACAACATTCGTGGATGTTATAGATGGATAGAAATTATAGAACAGTCTTAAATGAAATCGTTTTGTACTTATCTATTTTGCTTCCTAATTAAAGTGCCTTGGAATATAGATCAATTTAGAAAATATGGCTTGGCCTACCAAAAGCTTGAGGGAGCCAAATGGTTGCCAAGGACAGGATGAACTTGAATTATTTAAATGAAAATACTTGTCTCTCCATTCAGCTCAAAAAGATGCTGACAGAGCAGCATCTAGATTTTGGCTTTTATTCTCCTACTAATTCTGACTCACATTTCTGACAAGACCCTGAAAGCACATCCAATTCTTCATGTATTTTCATAAAACATATGTGTTACCCTGAGAGCGAATGTTAAAAAATGCAAAATAAATTGTTCCAGCTTTGACAATTGTTCTCTGGGAGGTTCCCCGGCTTTAAGAAGCAGAGATAATGGGTAAGAGAAGGAATTAAAAAGAAAGTGCTCGACATGTTTGAAAGTCTGTAAAAATCATGAGAACTTTGCTTCTTTGTAACACCAGATACAAAGCCATTTCCATAATGATCCTCTTTCTGGTTGTCCTAAAAGCAGCATGAAGTATGAAAAAGGTAGCCTTGGGGTAGAAATGCAAATTCCTGTTATTATGAAAGTATGGAAAGATTGTTTAGGACCAAGAAAGTCAAGGTCTGCCTGGGCTATTATCACAGAAACCAACGTGGAGTTGCTGCACACAATGTTCCTAATGCACTTCTCTGGGTATTTCACAATAAGCCATTACCATGGCAACTTAACCTCCAACCACACAAAAGAAACACCTCAAATTCTTTCTTCAGAATGACACAAATCTCACACGGGATCAAGGGATTGGTTTTAAAAATACTTTCCAAATGCTATTTTGAATGGCTGAGAAAGAGATTTAGGAAGGGAGGTGGTCACTATAGACTGAATAAAGATGAACCAAGTGGATGAATGAAGGTTGTCCATGTTAGCAGTTTTATCATTTAAAACAATGCCTTGATGTTCTACTGTAATGATGGAAATAAATACATATCTGTGTACATTGGTTAGAGAAGGGATTTGGTGAAGGTGAGTGTCATTTCACCCCCCAAAGACCAATGGAAGAGATGTATTACAGTTTTAGGGGATTCCAACCCACTCCAGTCTTTGTCCTTAAGATCTGCCATTTTAGGGTGCCTGGGTGGCTCAGTGGGTTAAAGCCTCTGCCTTTGCTCAGGTCATGATCCCAGGGTCCTGGGATCGAGCCCCACATCTGGCTCTCTGCTCAGCAGGGAGCCTGTTTCTTCCTTTCTCTCTACCTGCCTCTCTGCCAACTTGTGATCTCTGTCTGTCAAATAAATAAATAAATAAATAAATCTTTTAAATAAATAAATAAATATAAAATCTTTTAAATAAATAAATATATATAGATATAGATATAGATATAGATATCTGCCATTTTACTTAAAGAATCTTTCTGGCAACAAGTCACTTAATACACATATGACAATGTGGGGTCGGAAGAGGTCGGGTCCTATGTGACTCCCAAATCTTGAAAAATTAAGGATCTAGGAGTCAAATCATGCAGGGTAAGTCAGCCAGACAGCCCAGGGACCTGCTGACCAGGGTATAAGGGGTGGCCAGTAAGTAGGCACGGCTAATGAATGCTGATTCACCCTCTTGGAAAAACAACAGAAAATATGGGCTTCCTCGGGGCACATCATAGCATCATCTTTTACTAAAAGGAGAGCTGACAGGTCGTAATCCAAGCAGTTCCTCTACACTATAATGTCTCCCTCAAATACGTTGGGCTTGACGTGAACTAAGACGGCGGGTGCAGGAAGTAAGAGACTGGGGACCTCTGAAGCCCTTTGAGTTGTCCAGTAATTCCTGTTCCTGAATATTGTGTATCTGGTGGAAATTCCCTCAGAAACCTGTGGTTCTGTTACATATTAAAGTGTTCCTCAGAGGTGAGGGAGAATGCTTACGTGAAGCTTTAAAGATCACCCTGCCTTCCTAAGTACTTCAGCGTCCTGCCTTACTGTATGTGTTTTGAGTTCCGTCACAGCAAATACTCATTTAACATACTCAATTTCAGTAAAAGGCATGGAGTCAGAGAAGTGAAAGGAGAAGTAACTCAAGTGTTCTGCTGGGGATTTCCCTCATCTGAGGGCTGTTCCAGGATGAGATAACGTGGAAGAGGCTGGTGTCCCATCAGTGGGACCCATTCTTTTGTGTCTTAAGCACAGTGAATACTTCACTGAGCTTATGAGATCCTCAAGTTCAGGCCCTAAACACAGGCTGACGTCTTCACCTGAGGGTCTACAGTACTGGAGGAAAAAGGAGGCTGGGGGATGGTATGGTGGCCTCCAACGTGGAACGTTCCTAAAGGATTTCCCAGGGCAACTTCGACTACACCTGGCTTTCTCCTTGCCTGCTAACTTCGGAACATAACTGACATATAAGACGTACCGCCACTATTTCTAATGTTAGGAGATGTTGGAGGACCTTGTCTTTCTGGAACCAGACTTCCTAGCCCCTTTAAAATTGTTTTCACTACCTGAAATTTAAAACAAAATTCAAAAAATATCCATCTTATAAATAGAGTGAGGCTCAAAAGTTTATTTGCATCCTAGCTGTTTGGAACTCAGAATGCATTTTGCTATAAAAACAAATGTTATAAATGGTACAAAAGGTATGTGGGTTCCCAGAATAGCTTACATACATCTTTGTTCTGAGATTTATACATTTGCAAAGGAAAACTAGAAGGAAAGGGTAAAAAGGATATAGAGACGTATAGTGACTATACTTATAGAAAGACATAGAGAAGTATAACAACTAAGAGCACATGCACCAGGCTCTCTGTGTCTGAATACAACCACTTGTTAGCTTTTGGCCTTGACCAAGCTAATCTCCCTGGGTCTCAGTTTGCTTATCTATAAAATGGGACTAATAGAAGGTTTCCCTCAGAGGTAGGTGTGAGCATATAATCATCCAATATAAGTCATGATGCACAGAAAAGGGGCTCTGTGTTTGCTCACATGTTTTTTCTGCTCACACACTACAGCATTTCTAAGACCTGTGCCTCTCCAGTCACCTGCCATTCCAGAGGGGAGAATTCAGTAATCTTAACCAAACCTTGCCCAGCACAAAAACATTTACTCAAATGAGTATTTGCTTGAACTTGAAAGGAAGACAAGAAGAGGGGTGTGCTGAAGGGAAGGAAGCTTGGGGAATGCTCCTGCACCCACTTTTTTCCTTGGCCAGTCACTGTGCTGACCCTATTCTCTTCCCTTCCAGTCCAGAGTATCTGTAGCAGGAGGCAAGGAGGATGTGTTGTTGAGAGGGAGAAAACTTCTGGAAGACTTCCCAAAGCCCACTGGAGCTGTGTTTACAGAGCAGAACCTGAGCAGAGAGGACAGAGGAACATATGAGAACTCCTTCAGCTACTATCTGGGGCTCGCCCCTCAGCCCTGCCTCCCCACATGCACTCAGTCTCCACACACAGTCCTGCTGGGTAGCCTCCCACCTTCTAGATCTTCTCTGTGAGCTCTCAAACGTTCTCTGTGGGAGAATGTCGAAAGACTGCAGGTTGTACACAGACGAGAACACCCAGAAACTTGGGTGGCCCCTCACCACTTTCTCAATCTCAAGAAAGGCATCCTCTGATAAAACATATTTCCTGACCTCTTTGCGTGCATAAAAGCACATATCAACTGCTTGCACCATCCATCTATCCATCCGTCTGTCCATCCATTCACTTATTCAATAAATCTTTAGTGTTTAGGCTTATGTTAGATTCTTAGAATACCTTTTGGAATTTCAGACAGTACATATTTATAATAGGATATTTATATTTTTTTTAAGGAGTTAATCTTAAGTGCAATGGCCATCCTACGTTTGGATGTAAAGTCAGGTTCATGATGGAATGATTACCATAAAGTTTTTAATATCCAAAAAGAGAGAAAAATAAACCTTCTGTTTCTTTGTTTTTGTTTAAGGGAAATTTCCTGTCCTCAAGGAGCTCACAGTTTAGAGCAAGGGAAGCAAACAGTCAGCCTAGATTAAGGGTAGCCTTACTTGTCTTCAGGTGCCCACAAACCAAAGCGCTGCTTTTTTGTGCAACTGGGACACAGCAAAGAAGCCTGCAGTTTACAAAGCGTGGCTCCCTGGCCCTCTCCGTGCACAGTGCCGACAGTCGGCATGGAGACTCCTCGGAGTACCTAGACAGGGCATTTGGGGTCTCTGAACACACTTTTCATTAGCTCTGCTCCTGCCCTGAGTGAGGATGCTGGTCACGTGTAGGTACAAGGAAACTCACAGAGTTGGGGCGAGCCTTTATGATCCACATCCAAACTACTTCATCAAAAGAGAATGCGGAGGCACGGGTGGCTCAGTGGGTTAAAGCCTCTGCCTTCAGCTCGGGTCATGATCCCAGGGTCCTGGGATCGAGCCCCACATCGGGCTCTCTGCTCCGTGGAGAGCCTGCTTCCTCCTCTCTCTCTGCCTGCCTCTCTGCCTACTTGTGATCTCTCTCTGTCAAATAAATAAATAAAATCTTTAAAGAAAAAAAAAAAGAGAATGTGTACTTATTTAGAAATCTAGAACACACGGTACTAACAGTTAAGCCGTGTTTCAAAGTTTGGTCTCTCCTTCTACTAAAGTAAGCACTTGATTACCAGGGCATTTGGAAAACTTGAAAAAAAGAGAGCCTCTGGGACACCCACATGGCTTAGTTGGTGGAGCGACTGACTCTTGATTTCAGCTCAGGTCATGATCTCAGCGTGTTGCCATCAAGCCCCACATTGGGCTCCGTGCTCTACCGGGAGTCTGCCTGAGGATTTCTCTCCCTCTGCCCCTCTCTCTGCTTGTTCTCTTTCTGTCTAAAATAAATACACAAATCTAAAAAAAAAAAAAAAGTAGAAACAGATTATAGGAGAATATGCAATAGGAGACATTGACGGGTAGAACATTTCGTTTTCCTTGCACTAGCCTGTGTGTGAGAAATAAACACATAGGCGTAAGTCAGTTTGAGGGGGTGCCTGTCCTCAGGGCTCTAAGTTGTGCTCAGTGAAGTTGTAGGCTGTTCACCAGAAGTTCTGACCGCTGCATTCCAGGCATTATTAAGATGATCAGTCAGGGGGTGCCTGGGTGGCTCAGTGGGTTAAGCCTCTGCCTTCGGCTCAGGTCATGATCTCAGGGTCCTGGGATCAAGCCCCGCATTGGGCTCTCTGCTCGGTAGGGAGCCTGCTTCCTCCTCTCTCTGCCTGCCTGTCTGCCTACTTGTGCTCTCTGTCAAGTAAATAAATAAAATCTTTAAAAAAAAAAAAAGATGATCAATCAGATTGTTCTTTCTTGCCCTTTTTAAAGTTGGGTGTGGTCATGTGACTTATAGGCCAAGGACAAGTGAGTAAAGGTGACAGGCATCACTCTGGGCAGGACCTCTCAGAGCCACTTTGCCATTTGCCACACTCTACTAGTTTGCCTTGGCCATGGACAGGGTCCAGGAGATGGCGGCTTGTTAGCTTGGGGCCCCAGGGTAAGGATCTTTCCCCACCCCAAGTGAACCCCCAGCTGACACAGGAAGAAATGTGTAGTGAGCAAATGCAATGTGTGCTAAGACTTGCAGCTGTCTGCTCCTGCAGCGAAACCCAGACTCTAGGTTCTGACATACAAAACATGAGCCAGGAGACTGTTTCACTGCCAGGCGGACCTCGGAGGAACCGCGGGAAGGGTTCTCCAAATCACTCTATTGTCCCCTTGTAATTTCCATTTGAGTCTCAAAGCTCTTGGGTATCTTTTGGCCTCTTATAAGGAAACATAATTTATTTGTTGTTGCTGTTGTTGATTTTGTATTGGTTTTTGAAGCAGGGGCAAGTTAGGAAGGAGGGGGAAAAGCTCTAGAAGGGGAATTCAAAGATGGAGGTGTTTTGTTTTGTTTTTTTAAAGATTTTATTTATTTATTTGACAGAGATCACAAGTAGGCAGAGAGGCAGGCAGAGAGAGAGGAGGAAGCAGGCTCCCTGCTGAGCAGAGAGCTCGATGCAGGGCTCGATCCCAGGACCCTGGGATCATGACCTGAGCCGAAGGCAGAGGCTTTAAACCACTGAGCCACCCAGGCACCCCCAAAGATGGAGGTTTTTCTACTGGTTTACTGACTCTGCCGTTAACCAGCTGTAGGTTAACAGAGCATTAATGTTTTGGGACCTCAGTTTCCTGCAAGAAGCATAGACAACTTGGATTAGACCTCAGATGGCAAAGTAGCATCCCAGGATGGATTATACCTAGCTCTGAGATAGGTTTTGATTGGTCTACATAGGGGTGGGTTCCCCTGTTCCCCTTTCCATTAAACCACAGAAACATAAAAACCTATTTGCTGCCTGCTTTTTCACATAGACTCACTCAACAAATATTTGTTGAGTGCTCATTGTGTGCCATTCACGCTTCTAAGCCCTAGATTTATAGTTACACACAAAACAGGTGAAAAATCCATCCCCCACTCCCTCCACCCCTAGTTGACCTTCTGGAAGATTCTCAGCTTCTCATCACTGGAAGATCCAGCAACACCAGGCCTGTTTCAACACAGCATGGACTTTTGTGAAGCTGCAGGGTGGGTGTATCTTCAGACTGGGCACTGGGTCCTGCCTCTGCAGGCTTGGGGAGAGCCCAGCCAGGGGCTCCATTTCCCCATACACACCTGCAGGCAACTGTGATTGGAGGCTCGGACCCCGTGACCTCTCAGAGCCCTTTGTTCCTAACAGCCATGATTGTAAAGTCTATGCCGTAGAATATAAAAACAGTATTTCTAAGTGTATGACAGAAAATCTACATCTTAATACTGTTACAGATTTCTCTAAGCAGGGCTGTGAATATATGTAAAACAGAAAATAGCCTCCGCCCTCTCTTGCTCTCAGCTCCACTATCTCTCACGTGGCGGACTCTTGTAGGAAGAAAGAAATACACCCAGCCCACTCCCCATCTCCTTCGTCTCCATCCTGCTCCCTGCCTCCCCTCCCTCAGTCACCGCTCTCCTGGCAGGCTTTTCATTCCGGATGCAAATTAGCTTTGTAAATAACCAGGGGTGCATATACCTGTGGCATCTTAAATATTGAGCTACCTGTCGAAAACTGTAGTTCAGCAGTCAGAGGGAAATTAGCGTATCACTTTAACAAGATTCTGGAAAGCCCTCTGTTTGCTGTATAACGTTATTTACTAACTGCATTGTCGTTCTCCTTGGCAGTGAATCCAAGAAGGGATGTGGGAGCCGAGGAGCGGTTATGTGTTTCAGCTCCAATGGGAACAGGCTTTGTGAAAAATATGTGGGCTGGTAGGCACTAAAAAATTATTTGCAAGGTTATTATAAGTCATCTGTACCAAAACCATTCTCTTCCCTCCTCCTTTCTTTTCTTGTTCTTTTGCTTTCTTTCTTCCCTCTTCCTTAGGTGGGATTGCAGATGAGTCATCTTTTTGAGTAATCTCCTTATTAAGCAGCAGGGTTAATGGCATCAAGATAGGGAAGAGAGAAGACAGAACAGCAAAGCTATTACCACATGCGTTAATGGTTAGCTACGCACACATATATTCCATTACCTGAGTGAAAGACAATTAAAAGGTCATTTTTCTCTGCAAAAATTTTCATCTAAGAGCTAAGCCAAATTTCCACCAGAGCAAAATTTTATAACCAAGTTATAAACTCTTGAAAAATAGCATGACACAATGGAAACCCTGCCACCACCTTCATTACACTGTCACCAGACACAGTGTTAAAATGTACGCATAAATGTTCCTTTTTAATCCTGGGAATTAGTCCTCTGGCTGTGTCTAGAATTATATTTCCAATATGTGACACTCCTATCCCACCTCAAAGCAGAATTATTATTCTAGGTTCCAGATCAAAGGAGGTTCTTTTCAGGCAAGTTTCTAGAAACAGCTCCCTGCCACTGAAAAATACCACCCAATTCTAATGATAACAAAAAATAATGTCAACAACTAGCATTTATTGAGAACTTGTTAGGTTCTAGGCAGTGTGCTAAGCAGGTTAGCTCGTATAATCCCCCTGACTACTCTATGACATGGCCCTGCTTACTTTTCATTTGTACCCCCCACCCCCCGACTGGTTCATTCTCCATCTTCCGCTAGTCTGCCCTGCACCGTGGTGCTGACCTTTATGGATGTCATCTTTGGAGTTCCCATGCCTTCTTCCTTCTGTTGAGTTCCCAGAGTGGGATGAGAGGGAAGTCTGGGTATTTATTCTCCCAGCTCTGTTCTTTGGGGTCCAGTGTTGTTATTATTTTTCAATTACCCCAGCTCCTATCAGGACCCTCTCCTTAGGCACCACACTCTGATCAGCTTCCAGGAGCCTCCCCGAGCCCTCAGCCCCTCAGACATGGAGCTGCTTTGCTATCCCCAGGATGCTTTACTGTCCTTTGTTGAGTGCTCTTAATTCTGCCTACACTCTTGTCATTAGGCCCTTAGTAAATGCTCTTGATTACTTTGAGTGCACCGTCTACTTTCTGGACTCTGAATAATGTAGTACTATCATTTCCCTTTTATAGATTGAAAAAAAAAATTGAGGCTTTGACAAGTTATGTGACTCACCCAAGACAGCATAGCGCGTCAACACTAGAGTCAAGATTTAAACTGAGGTCTCAGCTGAGGCTCTTACCCAATCCGGTACCTGGGGTCTGGAACAGAATCCCCTTGTATTGGTTTTCCACACAGATTACCAGACAAGGATCTGAACATCAAGCCCAAGAAGAGGGGCTAGCTTTACTTGAGCACTAGTGAGCTGGGTCATGGTTTTCTAAAGACACTTGGCTTCTCTGTGCCTTGGTCTCCTCTACAACATGGGGGAAAGACTTGATCCACTTACTGCTCAGGCTCTGAGGTGACAAATGGGAGAGCACCAGAAAATGATGAGAGTGCTTGGGAAGGGTAAGTTATTTATTTTGGGGTTACACAATTTGTAACAGTATTAAGATGTAGATCTCTCTAGATGTGTGTGTGTGTGTATGTGTGTGTGTGTGTGTACATGCACACATGTGGAATTTATGTCTCCATTGTGTAGGTTAAAATACCATTGCTCTTCCATGATATGAACACTTTGTACACAGTTCAAATCTGCACATGTTCTAACTATTAGGATCCCATATTTACATTCAATCATTTTAAAGAGAAAGAATTATTGGGGCGCCTGGGTGGCTCAGTCAGTTAAACGTCTGCCTTGGGCTCAGGTCATGATCCCATGGTCCTGGGATTGAGTCCCACATTAGGCTCCCTGCTCAGTGGGGAGTCTGCTTCTCTTTTTCCCTCTGCTTGTGCTTATTCTCTCTGAAATAAATAAATGAAATCTTAAAAAAAAAAAAAAGAGTAACTTATTCAGCACCACTGGCATAAGCCTCTCTGTCCTTTGGCCAACATTCTGCTATTGCAAATATCATCCAATTGTTTGCCGCCTCAATTTTTCTGTCAACATAGTATATACCAGATTCCCACCTCTGGCTCACAAGATTGTTGAAGACTTTTTAGAGATCCAAGAAGACATTGCAACAGAAAAATGAAGGGCAATTAATTCTTTGTATCTTGAGCTGGAATTGTTATGCACTTGTCATATGCTTCTAACCTGTGACCAGATTTTAATTAGACAATAGGCACTGGGCAGTTAGTGTCTTTCATGTTCAAGATTCTGACTCAGGGCCGAGCATCACCAAAGATCATGCTCAAGCCACTTTCTAGCTGTGTAAGCACAGTGAGGAAATAATGTAGAATGGTTAAGAGGCTGGCCTCTGGAGTCAGGCAGGTTGGGTAACCTTAGATTGATTTCCTCTCTAAGCCTCAGTTTACTCACCTATAAAATGAAGATCATAGCATCACCTTATAGGGATGTTAAGAGTTTCAAATAGACTAAGTGTAACCACTCAGCAGTGTGCCTACACATAATAAGAACGTAATGGATCTAATGCCCCCCTGTACATTATTGACATAGCATTTCAAATATTACCAAATTTACTTATATTTTTGTCTTTTCACCTCTTCCTCCCACTCTGTCCTTCCAGTGCTCTGAACTATGCCTAGTATACAGCAGGTGCTCAATAAATGCTGGGTGAGTCAGTCAAGGAAAAATACAAGATGGTGTCCCTACCTTCCAGAAAATGACTATTGAGTTATCAGATAAGACATTCACCCATCAGATAGCTAGTAATTATGCTGGGCAGAAGGTAAGTGGCATGTAAACTGTACACACAGAGGCAAGAAAGTGAGAACCCTTCTGAACAGATGGGAAACAAAGGATTTTTGAAGAAGGGGGCTTGGAGCTTAAATCGTTACCCCTTCGGTCAGGCAATGCTCACAGAGAACGCTGTTTGCATACTTTGGTCACTGAAATGGATGATTCCTCTCCATTTTCCTGGTTTTAGCTTAGTAGGAAGTGGTATTAATTTCCTATTGCTGCTGTCATAAATTACCACAATCTTACTGTCCAGAAATGACATAAACCTATTCTCATGTACTGCTGGAAGTCAGAAGTGCCAAATCAGTTTCACTGAGCAAAAGTCAAGGTGCAGACAGAGCTGGTTCCTTCTGGAAGCTCTAGGAGAGAATCTAACTCCTTGCCTTTTCTGGCTCCCGTGGTTTCTTTCATTCATTGGCTCTCTGCCCTGTCCTCCAGTCCCAAGGTCAGTAACGTAACATTTCCACTCTCCTATCTTCTCTGTCACGGACTGCCTTCTGCCTGACCCTTCTGTGCCACTCCCTGGTGAGGATACTTGTGATTACATGTAAGACCCACTCAGATAATCCCGGATAATCTACCCACCTCAAGATCCTTAATTTACTCACATCTGTAGTCCTTTTTGCCACATAAGGTAACATTCACAGGTTCCAGCGATTAGAATCGGGTATTTTGGGGGCCCATATTCAGCTTACTGCCATAGCCAATAAAATAGGGGAGAGAGGAAGTGCCTTAGCAAACACATGGATTTTTCCCAGTACATCTTAATGTTGAATCCAGCAAATGTAGTCCATAAATTAATAAGACACATACCCTTGTCACACTTGTCGACCATTAATCAGAATGTGCTTAACATCTTCTATTGAATTACATTTGAACACATGGATTTGAGATAATGTTGTTTGCTACTGATGCTGTGGAAGTGGAAAAGAGTCAATATTTCCTAAGAAATAGAAACATGAAGCAAAAGAGGCCAGTCAGAGGTATGGGGTAGGGCGAAGGCTTAAGGAGCCCCTGGGGCAGGGAGAGGAATGGTCACAATGTGAGTGAAGGCTTCAGGGCTCATTCTGGCTGGAGCCAGGCTGGTGGCCATTTCTGTCAGAAAAGGCAGCTGCTGACATTCCCCTTCCCTGAGAGAAATTTCCACAAACCGTGAGGAGACAGACAAGTGAGCTGTCATCCTCACCCCCTGAGCTCGCAATAATCATCCTATTTCCTTCGAGTCTGCGTCAGATAAACATAGACCTCTGCTCCCTTTTAGGAGATATGGGATATTTCCGCAACGCACACGCTTTGGGGGCATTTTATCTGTTTTAGCATAGTAAAAGTTTCCTTCTTTCTGCTCCTCTCAATAGTGCCCTTTCCGTGGTATTTGAGACCTCTGGGAACTGGTCTTGAAAGGGACAAGGAAGGCCTATCTTCTGTTTAAGTGTAATATGCACACTGTTTAGCAGAGATGGTGTTCTACATGTATGGGGTCACAATATCTGTCACCTACCCTCCTCAACAAACAAATCCACACTGCCAGCTGTCACATAAAACCACTTGAATGCTCCAATTGTGCATGTCACTAAGCTCTGCCCATTCTAATAGCATCATGTTGCCATAGTTACTAATGCATTTCAAGGCGGGGGGGCGGAGCATAGAGCCGTTTAAAATTACAGATTAACAGGAGGAAAGCAGGTAGCATAAATAAAACGCGTGACGGGCGGGGTGCTCCAAGGCGGATTACTGCACATGTGAGGACACGGAGCCTCAGCTTCTGAATGGGTCACTATAAACAGGCTGCAGAGCTTCAGGTCCTCAGCTCTTTACCCAGAGAGCCCTTAAAAGCTTACGAGGAAGGGACTCAGGGCACAACTGCATAATTTATAGTCAATAAAAGGAACTGAATGACAGCATGGGTATAACAAGGGAGAGTCGTGCTTCTGAGTCCCTCTGCCTCACCCATAGGGTTGGAATAACTTCCCAAGGAGCATCTTTTCATCTTCTCTCTTGCACGGACCAGTCTTCTTCCCAGCGCACCCTTCCGGTGACATTACTTACTGCAAAAGGAAATGCAATGACCACTGGCTGTCTTTCCGGCCACAGGCCAGCTCCTCATCCGGGAGCTAGGGACGCTGCTGCACCAGGCCCCCTGTGCATGCGCTGGCTAGTCACCATCTCCAGGGCTGGATGCCCTCCAGGCTGGGCCCCTCAGCTCCTGCAAGGCTCACCTGCTCTCCCCGTGTACTCATCTGCGGCTCAGCTTTCAACAGCAGGATTTAAACTCCACCTTCTCTTCGACGTCATGTTGCTGACTCTCTGGTCAAACTGACCTTTCCCTTTCCTTCCTGCTTACATTATAGACCCTTACCTCACCTCACTGGATTATAAACACTGGTCAGTTTGATTTTTTCCCACTCACTGCTGTCAACGCTACTACTTAAACCTCCCTTTCCCACCAGATGAAGTCTTCCACTACGGCGATGTTGCCTCCATTTCACTCCTTTTCATTTGCTTTTCTTAAAACACTTTCTCAGACTGAGCCCTCTTCCTTTTTAAATGTCAACCTCATACCTAATTCACATCTCTCTTCTTTTCCCATCCCTGACTACCCTAGTCAAGATACTACTTGCACATGAGAATGGAGGAAGACAGGGCCTCCTGCCCCTCAGACACCTCTCCCTCTATTCATTACATGTTTCCTCTGGTGTTGGTCCGGGAAAATGAGGGAAAAAGAAAGAGAGACATCTCCTTGCTCTTCTCCTTTATGGAGAGTTCTGGTCCATTCCAAATCTGGGGCCTAACTGCTGTCGTCACTTGTGTTCTTGGAGCTCAGAATGTGTGGTCCATTATGAGATTAGTGTGTCAACTCTCAGCTGATAGCGTCTTACCACGTCCACTGATATTTACCCCTGACACCACCCAGAACTCTACAGCCTGCAGTCTCCTCCATTTGGCCTCAATTTCCAGGGCCTGTAGAACGAACTAGATTTTGCCTTCTACCTCTTCATACTTCCTCATGCCCTTGCCCCATGTGGCACCAGCCATCTTCTCCCCAGACTCTTCCTCCACGCACTGGCAGTTGCCAGTGGCTTAAGAACTATCAGGATGGCATCCCTCACCTTGGCTTTGGGGATGGTGGATAGTTATGACAGAATTATGAGTGATTTTCCTGGAGTCTCACTCTTGTTTTTGGACTGGGAGGAGACGTACCTCATTTCCATGTAGGGGATTGGTGAAAGGAGGAAGAACACTGCTCTACTCCACAAGGAGACCTTTCATTGTCTCCCCACTGAGCCTCCCCCTATTCATTTGGGGGGAGTGGGTAATAGAGATAGTGTCAGGGCTGGTTCTGCTGAAATCCAGCTCTTAGCATGCCCTGTGTATAGGACTAGTCTCATTCCCTAAGCAATGGGAAACTTTGCATTAGACACCTGGCTTTCTTGCTAGCTCCTGGAATCGGAAGGCCCTAGTCTTCTGCCCCTGCTTTCCCTGATTTGTGACCTTGATAATCAGGTTAACCACAAAAACAGGAAGAAGACTCAGGGGCTGCCAGGCTTCTCCTTGCTCTCTTCTTGTGAGCACAAGTCAGCTACCTCTTCCTTCTCTGATGCTGACCGTAAGGATTGGGTGAGTTGGGATCCACAGTTAATAGCATTCAACTTGATATAGTTCTATAATTCTACTGAGCAATCTATTTTATATTACTTCCATTATTCTCAATTCACTGTATAGTATTCAATATTTCTTCTGCTTTATGCACAGACTCTACCAGAGGGCTCTGCACATAATAGACAGGGACTAAATAAAGGTTTGTTGACTTGATGGAGGACAACATGAGTGACAGACCCCAGGAGCCTGTACTATGGCAATCTGAGGCAGCTGCCACTGCTACATTGAACCAGAGAGGCCAGTTCCTCGGTGGTGAAGAGTACTGTGGCCTCATTCTGGCCTAAAATGTGTGTCCATGTGACACTCAAAATAGTTTCCATCCATCAAAACTCCAAGCAACCCAGAATGATAATCCAGATTTTTAGTATCAAGAAAATAAAACATTCATAGTGATTGAATTCTTGCCTTTTATTTTAAAAATGACATTATTTATGACTCAGTATTGGGCCAGAGAGAATTAGTAATGCAAGGAGAAAGTAAGTTGTCAGCATTCCGGAAGAAATGATAGAAATTTCGCGTCTGAAATTTGAACGAAGGGGGGGTTGGTGGGCTTTTTTTTCCCTCTTTGAAAGGGAAAGAAATAAGGAAAAATAAGAAATGGATCTCTAGCTAAGAGGGAGAAACATCTTTTAATAAAAAATCTGAAAGCTACTACCAATAAATCCTCAGGATATATGCACATTCTCATTTTTCACATTGATATATAGTATTTCCTAAATTATCAATTGAAAACATACCATCCGTTTAGTAATAGCTATTCAGAACAAAGAAACAAGACTAGAGTAACTCTTGATGTTGATCTTAAGACATTTCCTAACATGAATATGATGGAATTAAGATGTTGAGCTTTTAAGATCAGTGTTCTGGGCCCTTTATTTAATCTTCTTGACAACCTGGAAGACAGATTCCATCACCAGCTACATTTTACTGATGAAAATTTAACCCAGCATCAAAGACAAGGTAAGTGGCAGCACTGGATTCAAACAAGACTAGCCACAAGAGCAAACAGCCCCAGCTTAGAAGCTTCACAGGCAAGAACTTCGTCATTAACTCCACAGACCTGTCTACACGAGATCTGACCATTTCTCACCACTTCTATCACTGTCTCCCCAGTTCAAGTCACCTTCTCCTGACTATACCATCTCATTGGCCCTTTGACTTGCACATGTATGCCTGTGGTGAGATATCTGAGCAATCCCTACAAAGCCTGCAACAGATCTTGTCACTCCTCAGCTCAAGATCCTACAGTGGCTCCATTCCACTCAGAATTAAATTAACACCCTCACCAGAGCCTACAAGATCCCCCAGATCTGGTTCCTGGCTGCTGTTCTCCATCCTTGGCCCCATCCCAACCTCACTGGACTCATAACTGTTTTCAGATGCAGCAAGTACACCCAGGGCCTTTGAACTTGCTGTTTCCTCTGTCTGGATTGATCTTCCCCCAAATACTCAGAAGGCTTGCTCTCTCACCCTCATCCAGCCCACGATGAAAAGTTTTCAAAAAACATCCCTGTCCCTCTCTTTAAATAGCACTCTCCAGGACTTTCTTTCCCTTGCCCTGCTTATCTTCACAGGAGGTATCTTCTCCAGATCTGCTAAACATTTTTGTTTGTTTCCCTCTTTTCCTATTCTAAAATATAAGCTTTTTAAAGGCAAAGACTGTTTTATTCACCCCTTGATGCTCAACACTCAGAATGGTGTCTGGCCCAGAGTGGGTGCTCAGGAAGTGTTTGTTGAATGAATCCATTCCTTAGAAATCCTATCAACCTTGATAGTTAAGAAGCCATATAAATGAGCATGATGCTCTGCTAAGATTTATTCTGTACAACCCCTACTCCATTCTGAATAACCGTAATTAAATGTGAAAAAGCTTTAAAGGCAATAGTTTAATAATGAGACAGATATGCCCATGAACTCCTGCTACATTGTGGTTAGAATACTGCATGAGGGTTTAATAATGTGGTCAGTCAACAGGCTCCCCAAGATGGCGTTGCTGTGGTCAGTCAACAGGCTCCCTAAGATGGGGTTGCCCTGTCTTACTTATATGTCTGCACTTTCCTTGGCCTCAGTTCCGGATGACTTCAGAGCCTTTAATTTCCTCTTTATACTCAGCTATGCACTACAAAACTCAGCTTCAATTTTAATCACATTCTCTCTTGTTCTAAATCAAAGTAGAGACCATTTAATCACCCTTTTGAGGAATAAGTGTGCTGGTAAGAGGAAGTTTTAACCAAATAAATAATTTCTATTGTTGTAAGGTAGAACAAAAAGAAATGATGAGAAAATTCAAATAAAGTCTCCCATTTCTGTAAAAATAACTTCTCTTGTTCTTAAGACAAATATATGTAGTCTCTGCATGGCTAAGCCTGGGGACTCCTGTCTCTTTAGCATGAAGCATTTATCCTCTTCTTCATCCCTCTTTGGTTGGCTGGTTTCCCATTTTGAAATGATGCCTAGAGCGCCCTTCCTCCCCAACTTGTAAACCTTCCAAAATGCACAGGAAGCAGGTAAGAAGTCCAGGCCATAAACTCAAGTATTCAAGAAATAAAGCATATAAAAATTTTTCTATAAATTAATTTCAACTCAGGGAGCCCTCCCGCCATGCTGACAGGAAATTTAACTTTCAGACAATACTGGCTCTCTTTGTCCCCCCCATGCTGCTGGGGTTGCCATCAGTCCCATGGTCTTATGTCCCCAGGGCACCAAGGAATCACCCCGCTATTGCACTTTACCCCAGAGACAGCCTTTATCCCAGACTACATGACAGTTGGCTAAGCTACCTTCAAGCAACACAGGGAGTTTCAGAGATCCCCTGGCTGGGCATCCAGGCTCTCTGATACCATTCCCTGTGAAATCCTATCATATTCTTTGGATGCTATCAGGGCCAAAGCTCATGGGGCCACTGACCTTCCACTAACTCTCCCATCCAGCAGAATCTCAGCTTAATCTGGGAAAAGCCTTTTCTCTCAGACCTGCCTCTCCTCAACCAGCCTGAGCTTTTGAAAACAAAAAACATACTTTCTGCAAATAAGAAAGCATAAGCTACTTGCTTGAACAAAGAAAACACTGCAGAGGTGCAGGGAGAAACCACATATATTGGTATTTTTAAATGGTCTCTCCTCAGCTGCCCCCACGGCCACCACACCAGAAGATCCCTTCTCTATGTAACTCAGTGTGGGCTGGAGGGACCAGGTCTGGACTTGGGGTATCAAGTTGCCCTGCTGCCTGGGTCCTTAAGGAATTCAGACCCCCGGCTCCCTGCAGCCATTGAGAAAAGGCCAGAGTGACCATATGTTCCTCGAGGAGGAAACTCCACCTGCTCCATTTGCACATCATGTTCTGTTCAAAACCCAAGTCACGGAAGGAGTTTGGGAATCGTTATATCACCAACTTTAATTGACCAATATGAACCTGTATTATTTATGAATAAAAATAATTTGCTTCCAAAATACAGCTTGCATGCAGGTATTCTCTTTTTATGACTTCAACTGTTTCCTACCATAAGGAATAGAGTTTTATAAACCACCTCATTTTCAATGCTCCCTTCTTTGGAAAGGATCAAGTGATAACTCAAGAATGACCATCTTATACAGACCCACATCTAAGCAGAAAATCAACAAAAACAAAAACTCCGTCAGTCCTGGCACCATCCTCCCCAGGACCCTGCATGCAGCCACACTTTTATCTTTTAGAACAACACAGTGAATGGGCAACAGATGCTTCTCAAGGCTGTGTGCACACTTTAAGGTCTGGATGAAACAAATGTCATTTCCTGTCTTAACCCTGTCTTTTTAGTTTTCTTTCCTATAATCCATGCAGTTTGGGGAATCACCTCACTTTCTTTTCTGCATGAGGCTGGGTGTAAGTAGATATAACAGAAACCAGCAAACATAGGTCAGACTTCTCAGCAGCCAAGGTCGAAGCAGACAGGAAGAATTCTTGCCACCAAAGGAAAGAAAACTCATCATGACCGTGAAGAGGACAAGTCTGGTAAAGAATGAATCCTGCACTGGAAGCCAAGAGGGTTATATTATCATACAGTTCCACGAATAACTTTGAAGCTTATGAAAACTGAATTATTCATGCACCCAATCACCCATCCAACAAGTTCTCATTGCTCACCTACAACAAGCCAGACATTGTGCTAGCACTGGGGAGGGTTAAAATATGAACGTTCTAAAGCAAAAACAAATGAACTTTTAAAAAAGACCTATTACAATGATATCATCATGTGCTTTAGGGCTTCATCTATTGTGTTAGTGATATTGACAATTTATGATGGATAATAATGGGTATCCATCATAGTCCTTCAAAGAACCCCATAAAGGATTACCAGGTCCATCTTACAGATACTGGGGCACGGAGAATTTAAGTAATTTGCTAGTGAAGACAAGGCTGCGTAAACGAGTGTTACAGAAGCCTTCACTACAATACCATGAAGCCATTCACTGCTACTATCCATGTTTTGTGTTTGTGCCTTAAACACACACACACACACACACACACCCATTGCTGGGCTAAATATGTATGACAAATATCTATCAAAGAAAATCAACTAGAAAATATCTGTTTCCTTCTTGAGCCACATATAACTTTACCTACTAATACCTGAAGATGTACTCATTACCACTCAAGACAGATTTCTAATAGCATGATATGCCAAAATAAAAAAACTCCATATAATCTCTGAACTTCCCATCAACCTATGGATTCTGGGATCATCCCTGACCTTGAGTAGACACTCTTAGTACCACTGTACTACTCTAGCTCTGTCTCTGCCCTGGTTTTCTGGGCAGAGTAACAATGGAGGCTACCCAGAACCTGGACCCTTCCACGGCCTCTTGCCAACAAGGGAAAACAGGACCTTGTCCAGAAATGTCACATGCCAATGTTAGGTTTCTTTTTGTTCTGAGTCAACATTGGCATAAATATATGCGGGTCAGTAAAAGGAAAAATTGGCCAGAAGCTGTCTGAACTTAACATTGAAACCAAAATCTGATATTTCAGACGACACAATATATCATTGGGTTTTGTTTTTGTGCCTCAGTTGCTGTAATTGAAAAAGGGCATAACACCACCTCTCACCCGCTTCAAACTTTTCCTCGAAGATAATAAATAATATTAACCTAACCCCTTAGTTAAAATATTTACATGAGACAATCAACAAAGATTTTAGTGACATAGAGTATTATTCGGGCATTCTGATAATGATCAGTATTTGTCTCTGTCAAACCCTGTCCCCAAAACATTTCCATCTCAAACTATCAAGTGATTACGTTCTGCTAATATCCTTAGCAGAAATAAACAACAAGAAAAGCTATAAACTTTTTGTGAATATTTCTATAGCTAAAACTAATCATCATTAAAGGTCAAATACTTTGATCCATGAAAAAAAAAAAAATACTTTGAACCATGGTCTTATCAGGCGACAGCCTTGCCTCCCCGCCAAGAAGAAATGAAGCTGAAGCAATACACTTGTTAAACTCATATTTGCTTCCTTAGGGGCCATCGATGACCTGGAACCAGGCAGAGTTCATTAGTGGAGTAAATATACAGACTTCAACTTGTTTTAGTTTTCATTTCTTCAGTCAACATTCACCAATGTTGTCATTGTTATATTTGTATTAGGAAAAGTTTTTCTTCAGGTTAGAATAAGGACAGGGTTGGTGATAATCTGGGGGGCAGCCAAGATAGGTCAGCCTCTTCCCCCACCTGCTCTCGTGTACTACTAGCGGGGCTGGGTGTTCACTGGGGGATCTAAGTACACGCTCACATCTACAGAAAGGTGATAGCATGGAGTTGAACGTGCACGTGGAGTTGTCCAGCCCCAGGAGGGATTCTACAGCAGTACCTTCCCATTCCTCCTCCAGCACAGCATTCTAATGCGTGCCTTGCAGCCAGCTCTAGAGTTCAGGGCCGTGGCGCAGTCCCTGACCAGCAAGGTCCCCAAGGGGTCACTTCCTCACTTCCCACTTACTCGAGCATGGCTTCCCTTGCAGCCTCCGAGAAACACACTGTCTGACCATGAAAGACTCAATTAAAATGACTGGCCAACCTAATGGCTTCAAGAGAATAATATTTCATAGAAGGGTTCAGAAGAAGAATGTCACATCCCTGCAAGAAAGCTCTCCTTTCCTCCCCCACAACACGGCTGCAACAACATTCAAGAGGCAGAATAAGCCCGAGTTTTATGAAAGGGTTAAGTTAAAGCTCAAATACTGTTAAAGGGCACACACAAAGCATCAGAGGTATACTGGCCCGTCAAGAAGAAAGGCTCAAGGCTACAGCTCCCACCACCCCAGGTACTAGGATGGATTAAGATTCACAGCTCACGGCTTAGTTAAGAAATCTGGATGCAGATAATTTTTTTTTTTTTTTTTGAGCCACAGCGATTTTAATTACAGCTTCATCTTTATGGCCATCCATTGATTTTTCTATCAGTGTCTGCCACCAAATCTTCTAACTTATACTTAGATCTCAGAAGGAAAAAAAAAAAAGTAAAGGCAAAAAGGTTTATTTCCAGTAGGTGCTACCTTGAGGGGCCCAACAGGCAGGGCAGACTTGAGCAATAATGGCCAAGATAGTGAATGCCTAGGCTGAGATAAGAGGGTTTAAACTTTTTTTCACACTGGATCTCTACTCTGCAAAAAGGAATTTTTATTCTGATTAAAAACCTAAGCTGTAGCCTTATACAGAGAAAATCCCCAGTGCCCTGCATTTTCAATGACCTCATTATTCCTGTCACTGTCTTGCTTCAGTCTTAGATGCTAGAGAAAGTGGAGAGGATGTAATGCCTGATGCTTTGGGCTCCTCTAACTCTCCCCTCTCTGACATAACTTAGGAGCATCACAGGTACGGCAGGCCATGCAACAGCCCCTGAAAGGGGTTCAAGGCCCTAATTTCTGAAACCCACAAATAGGCTATTCTAGGTCATAAAAGGGACCTTGCAGAGGTGATTAAGTTCAAGATTTTGAGATGGAGAGATTATCCTGGATTTGCTGGGTGGACCCAGCATTATCAAAGTCGTCCTTACAGGAAGAAGGCAAGAGGATCAAAGTGAGAAAAAGGGAGATGTGGGAACAGAACCGGAAGTGGAAAGATGTGCTTTGAATACGAAGGAAGGAGCTGCAAAGTACGAAATACAAGGTCTTTCGAAAAGCCAGAGAGGGCAAAGGAATGAATTTCTACCTTGAAGCCTCCAGAAGGAACATGGCCCTCCTGACACCTTGATCTTGGTCTTGGACTTCTGACTCCCAGAACTGTGAGGGAATAAATCTGTGTGGGCAAATACCAACTCTGTGGTCATTTGTTGCAGTGGCAATAGGAAATGAATGTATGAGGAAGTGTCCAGCTTTGCTTCCTAAGTATACATGTTGTTTCCCTTCAAGGTTACCGCTCTTTTGGAAACAGGACCACAGAGGTCTTGTTAAGCCTGTGGTGAAAAGCTGCTGGAATCTGAAGTCCTCAGGTAAGCATACACTTTCTTCTCTGGGTAAGGAGTAAGCCTGTGCTTTTGGAAACGAAGATCCAAGCTTCCTGATTTCAGAAGATGGCTTTTGAAGAAACCATATTTGAGGGAAACTGAAATCTGAAACTGCTTTGCAAATGAAAAAGAAGACATTGTTGAGAAAGAAGTTGTACATCAGACCACAAATTTCCCCACTCCCACTATTTAAGTAGTTCCTAGATCTTCTTTTATAACGGACAAATATGTTCTGCAGCAAGATGAAAACCCTCCGAAATCAGACAGACTTTTTCTGAGCATTTCCAGTCTTTTCGGTAAATGTAAAGACTCCATAATGGTGCTTGGGCATGTGGAGTTTGGAAATGGAGTAATGGTGAGTCAAAAGGCCCATTTCCATCAAAATGCCTCAGAGGAATTCTTCTTCCTGAGTTGAGAGAAGAGTCACATTCGGTAAAGCCATGTTATTTACACACTTGATTTTTATAAACCAGCTTGTTGCTGTGGTCTCAGGCCAAAGATTCTAGCAACAAAAAACCCAGTAACATAAAAACCAAGTTTAAAGTGGAATTAATTTCAAAGAAATGAAAAAGAGTGTGTTTTATTAGCATATGTTCTTCAGGAAAAAGCTTGCTTTTCTTACATAAGAGCTCTGTTCAACCAGATGGGCCTTCTAGTAGATACGAAATCATCATGGAGAACACTGTGCTTGGAATTTCCTGTGGCTGAATCCCTTCAGGGACACTCTCTTGGAAGATGTTAATTACCAGTAAAAAAAATTTTCTGTTTAATAATAATAGTCCTGTATACTTGCCTTGATCTTTAAACCTGCAAGATTAAACAAACAAACAAACAAACAAAAAAACCCAAAACCTTCTCCATAAGAGTATATATCAAAAGGCACATTAGTCCTACTTATAAGCTGTTTTCCTCTTTGGATACCCAACTACCACTGAAACCTGTATAGCAAATTGGCCCTTTTCATACTTAAGTTAGCATTGTTACCTTTAGAGCTGATGTTCTTTTAAGAGTTGCTACCTATCAGCCCCGGCATCCTCCATGATTCTAATGGGTTAGAATTTTAAAAATCTGTTTCACAGCAGTTTTTTCAAAGATGAGTTCAAAATGCTAAAAATGATTTTTTTTTTCTGCCTAAAAACAGTAAGCATGGCCATCAAATGCAAAGAAGGGGACAGAGCAGGTTTTTGTTATTAGGTGACCTTGCTATTCTGCCCTGAAAAGTCTAAGCCTCTACTTGGAATTGCCTCCAGCTCTGGATGACTTCAAGGAGAGGTAGTCATTGTACATAGGCTATAGCAATAAGAGTCATAATCATGGTAAAGATTCAGAAAATGAAATCTTGGAGGAAAAAACTAGAACCATCCTGAAAATTAGACAGCTGAGTGTTAATAATGGTTTCTCTTTTCTTTTTCTTTTTTTTTTTTTTTTGCGATTTTATTTATTTATTTGATAAAGTGGGAGCATGAGCAAAAGCTGTGGGGAAGGGCAAAGGAAGAGGGAGAAGAAGGCTCCCTGCTCAGCAGGACTTGATCCCAGGGCTCTGGGATCATGACCTGAGCTGAAGGCAGACTCTTAGCTGACTGAGCCACCCAGGCACCCCAGGAATGGCTTTCAAGAACAGGGAGGACTTATAAAACAGGAAATTATAGCTAGCTCATTTTCTGTTCAATAGAGGACAGGCCAAGAAGCTTCCAGTGTACCAGGAATGGAGCCGGATCGAATGCAAGAAGGAATTTTGTCAGGTCAAATGTTTTTTTTTGACTCTTGGATGATCGAGCAGTAGAACAGTCAAGCCAGGCAAGCAGGTGCTGGCCCGGAATGGGGGGAATCCCTTCCCTCTCCTGGTGTCAGTAGGAGGCTGGGATCATCCAGCAGGCCCCTGGGCGCCTCTGCTTGCCTCACCACTCCACCTTGCTACACTGCTCCTCATTCAGTCTTCATTTCCCAGCCGGACTGGATGGTTAGGGTCCAGACAACAGACAAGAGTTCTCAAAACCCTCACTCTATTGCTTCCTTGGAAGATTTCAGACCTCAATGAATGATTCTAATTCTTAGAAAGAAGAGCCAAATTTTTTTCATGACTGCCGTGAAAGGAGATTACACAATATTTCTTTAGGGGCCCTTACAAGTAGCTGCTGCACAGCACAAATTGGAAAAACAGGACAGATTTCTCATGAGGGCTGGACCAGATGGCCTGTGCGCGTGCTCTCAGAGTCCTCCCTGGTTGCAGATTCCAAGAAAAAGAATTGCTGCTGGGCTTCTGTTTTGGTTTCCAATCTGAGTAACTGAAAATCATCCTGCAATGAGGATTTTTAAATGTATTTTGATACTGACTCTCAGGAGCAGGCTTCCAAAGCAATCTCGAAAAGCATGGCGGGGAGTCAAGCATATTCAGCACTGAATGTCCAAATGAGCATTTCACGTCCGGGGTTGACATGGAGCACGGTCCTATCATCTGTGCCCATGCTTTGTAGATCGTTTTCAGAGATGTCAGTTCTTTAAAAACTCTGACACTAAGCACACTACCACCTGTAACTGAATTTTTGTCCAGCTTCAGAACACATACCACAGGGCCCCTCTGGGGTCCTCACAACCCTGTAAGATGAAGAGAGTTGGTCTGGCAGGGCTTTGCTTCTTCTAGAGGAAAGTTTCAACTGCAAAGTATGCATATGTATAGGAGAGACTTGTCCTTTCTGGAAGCATTTTATGTACTGTGCTTCTTTCCAAGTTGAAAAATGGGGCATATCCGGCAGCTGCTGGGTAGAAGCTGAAGGAGTGTAAGGAATCTTGCTCCTGAAGTCAGAAGACCTGCATTTGGCCTTGGTCCTCCCATCAGCTCCTTGAGTAACTCTGACTAAGGAACTGGCCATTTCGGTGTGTGTTAATCGGTCTAAGCGGCTGCCTCGGGCTCGGGTCATGATCCCAGGGTCCTGGGATCAAACCCAGTATCGGGCTCCCTGCTCAGTGGGGAGTTGGCTTCTCCCTCTCTCTGCCTGCTGCTCTGTCTGCTTGTGCTTTCTCTCTGGCAAATAATAAAAATCTTTAATAAAATAAAATAAAATAAAATAATAGGACTAAATATATGGCATCTCAAGTTCTTGCAGTTATAAATAATAGGACTGAACTAGATGGCATCTCAAGTTCTCGCACTGCTAACTCCCTTATTTCCAGTGATCACATGGGATTAAAAATTCTCAATACTGAAATGGAAATTTGTAAGACTTTTGCCTTAAGTTCTTTAGTCTCTATCACTCTTTACTTTTCAGTTCTGAAAAGAGTGGAAAACTGGTGACCAAAATATTTTTAAAACATGAAATGACCAATTTCCCGCACAGAATCCTTTTTTTTTTTTTTTTTAATCATGGCTGAGGACTATCAGAATGGCTTTGATATTCCTATAAAGAAAAGCAGGAGGCAATGCTTATGATTTCAATTCTTCTCATGCAGGGGTTTTCTCTCCTAAGGGAAGTTTCAAATTTAAAAAAAACCAAACAAACAAACAAAAAAACAAGAGTTCTATATTTTAATTTGATTCACTGAACCTAAATCCCATTCTGTTTGTGAATATACTGACAAATTATAAGTTTGAAGAAATGAATTTGAGAACTCAAAGTCAAATTTATGAATCTGATCCCTCTTTTGCATGTAATGGGAGTTTTTCCCCTTCTCAGACATTTCTCCAATTACTACAAGTTCAAGTATTTGCAGAACTTTTTTTTTTAGAGAAAGGATTTCTAGAAAATGAATGTACTTCCAAAGAGGGGCAGTGAGTGGACTGAGGTTAGACACTTCATCTGCAACAACCCAACTGAAGATTACAGAAGGAAGGTAAACTGTTTCTGGAAACACTTTGGAAAGATTGCTTTTCTTGCATGGGCTGCATATGCATGCACACGCAAAACACACACACATACACACACACAGAGAGCTATGGAACTGGAACAGCATTTGCCTAACAACTTCCGGGAGGCTGCCTCCCCTCCTACCATTTTCTCACCATCCCATGGATGCCAGACTTCTGACTGCTGCCTTGCAGAGGTGGAATAAACTCTATGAGACTGAATCAGCAACTAATTTTCAGGAAGGTTTCTCTACCTCCCCATTCTCACCATTTTGCTTTGGGGAAGAGAGGAAAGCCCACATCCATGTGTATCAGTGGAAATGACAATGGTATTCTTCATATATATATATATATATATATATATATATAATCATTCTTCATATATATGTATAAATATATACTGGCTTTCTAAATAACAAGCTGCTCTCTTTTCTGGACTGAAATCAAATTATTTCTATTTGAAACACAGCCACAGAGCTGGCTCTTCTCTTCCACCCTCTTCAGCCCACCTATTTCCTCCCACTTTTCCCTTTATGTGTGCGTGTGCGCGCGCACGCGCGCACGCGCACACACACGCTCACTGCCTTTTACGTAATGGGCTGACAAGATTGATCTTTCCCTTCAATTGCTTTGATTCAAAATCTGCCCACCATTCGTGGGAGGTAAAGAACGGTAGAGGACACGTGTGTTTTAATGAAGGGGCTGTGAAAGGAATGGCATGGGAAAGACGTCTGGTCTGAGTCTTCACTATAGTCTTGATCCTCTGCAGGAAAATAGAGAATGCTATAGAATTAAACAAATTCTTTACCTCACATTTATAACCCCTCCATTTTTCCCCCCTTTGGAAATGCTAGGTTAATCCTTTCTTAACAGAGCTTTAACTAGACAAGCTGTTCGAAAATCAGCAACCTCCAATGCTAAAGTTCACCTGATGTCTAAATGAGTTGCCCTAGCCTCCCAAGTGCCACAACCTGACGAACCCTCTGCCCATTACTTCTCACCAGTACATGCACAGTCTTTGGGACATGCTGCCCGCCCCTACTGCGACCGGCACTTCTTTTTTTTTTTTTTAGTTGCTTAAAAAAAGCAATTTATTATTTCTCACAATTGTATGGATTAGCTGAAAGTTTCTCTTTTTTGTTTTTAAAAAAATTTTAAGTTTTAATTTCAATATAGTTAATATACGGTGTTACATTAATTTCAGATATACAGTATAGTGATTCACCAATTCCATATCCTCAGTGCTCATCAAGGTAAATGTATCTTATTCTTTTTTTTCATCCAACCCCCCCCCCCCCCCCCCCCCCCCCCCCCCCCCCCCCCCCCCCCCCCGGCACCTAACTCTCCTCTGGTAACCATCCATTTGCTCTCTGTACTTAAGAGGGGTTTTTTGGTCTCTTTTTTCTCCCCTTTGTTCATTTGTTTTGTTTCTTAAATTCTACATATGAATGAAACCATATGGTATTTGTCTTCCTTTGACTTGCTTATTTCACTTGGTATTATGCTTCTAGATCCATTCATGTTGTTGCAAGCGACCGGCACTTCTCCTCCTCCTCTCCGCTCATCTTGATGTTTCTCCTTCCTCAATACCAAGCTTCGCTGGCTTTTCTCATGGGACCGTTCCCTGACTCCTAGTGCCCCTGCTGAATGAGGTCTCCTCAAACTACAGCAACAATTATTCTTTGTATCACTAACATAGTCAAGCCTTCTTGGGTAGATCTCTAGTCACACCAAACTGTAAATACTCAAGAGACAACCCTCCCACTTCATATGCCCAGCATTTAACATAGTGTCCCACAGGTGTCACCATTCATTTTCTAAGCATTTCTTGACTTGTTATCACATACCAAGGGCCAGGTTAGACTCTGGGGTTATAGTGATGAATAAACTCCAAAACTCAAGCTGCTCACAGACTAATGGGGAAGACACTGATGCAAATAGATAATAGCAACACTACGCAATCAATACTTTCCATAAAAGAAATAATTCATTGCAGCAGAGACAGTAAAGAGCACTTACATAATGCTACATGGAGTGGAGATGGGAAAGGTTTCACTGAGAAGGTGATGCTAGGGTCTTAGAGGATGCATAGGAGTTTGCCTGACCAAGTGAGGTAGGAGAATTCTAGAGTAGAAGGATGAGAACAGAAAAGGATACAGAAGCATAAGAAAACAAGAAGGTTCAGGGTACTATGAGGAGTCCTCCTTCTGATGAAGCATGTGGTCATCAGAGGAAAGATGAGAACAGAGTGGCTCTCTAGGAAGCTGATGGGAAAACTGATGGAAAAACTGATGGAAGCCACACCATGAACAAGCTCAGGCGCCATGTTAGGTAGTTTGGATTGTATTCCCTGAGCTACTGAAAGGCATGGAAGGAATTTGAGGATAATGCTGTAAACTGAAGTTATCTAATACATGCTAAAAATAAGAATGACAATGACCTGATTTTTTAAAACAAATCATCCACCAAAGGAAAACCAAAATATCCATACCATGGACTACTACTCAGCAAAAAAAAAAAAAAAAAAAAAAAAGGAATGAACCATTGAGACACGCAACAATTTGGACAGGTCTGAAGAGAATTACACAGAGTGAAAAAAAATCCCCAAAGATTATAAACTATAGGATTCCATTTATATAAATGCTCTTGAAACAAGAAAATTATGGAGCTAGATCAGAGAGTGGTGGTTGCCAAAGACTAGGGATTAGAGGGGTATATGGATGTGGTTACAAAGGGATAGCTGAGGGAGCCTCATGGTGATACAATAGTTTGGACTCTTCACTGTGCTGGTTACACAAACTTCCACATGTGATAAAAAACACATAGACATATAAGCATACATGCATATGAATACATGTGTAACTGGTAAAATTTGAATAAATTCTGTGGATAGTACCAATGTCAATTTATTAGTTTTGATATTGTGCTAGAGTTACAGAAGATGTTACCCCTAGAGAAAAGTGGATTAAGGGTGCACAGAAATTTTCTACATTTTTCAAATTCCTGTGAATCTGTAAATATTTCAAAAAAAATTTAAAGTGACAAAAAATGGCTAAATATGATTAACCTAAAAAAACTGAAAAAAATAACTTCTTAAAGTGGGATTTAAAGATTATTGCTCAACAAAATTGATTCTTGTAAGAATTTCAAAGCCTGTTATATGTGACATTATAGCACAATGTTTTACTGACATGGGTGTATAGGTTACAGGTAAGATTTTTCTAGATGAAATTGGGCCATCAATATTCAAATTGTTCTAGGACTAAAGTAACAATTTTAGAATGGGGGTGGGTAGCTTATCAGTACAAATGTGCTCAATTCTGAATGACAAAAGCTCTGAGACCACGTGAAATGCCAGCAGGATCCTTTCAAAATGTTATTTTAAAAAAGACACCTGGGGTGCCTGGGTGGCTCAGTCAGTTAAGCATCTTCCTTCAGCTCAGGTCATGATCCCACGTTGCTGGGATTGAGCCCTGGGTCAGTCTCCCTGCTCAGCAGGGAATCTGCTTCTCCCTCACCCTCTGCCTGTTGCTCCCCGGGCTTGTGCTGTCAAATAAATAAATAAAATCTTTAAAAAAAAAAAAAAAAAAGACACCCAACCGACCAAATAAGCAACAACAACAAAACAAATTTAGCTTTCACAGGATGAAAAGTGTGTATGTGTCTACATATATCAGAGTATACAGCAAACTCTAACACAGTGTGATGAACTCGGAGATTAAAAACACACAAAACTAAAATAAACTCTCATGTATTAACAAAGCACAAGTGTAAGAACTATAAGAAATGAAATAGTCTTATTTACATACAGGATAGTCCCCAGGATAAATGTTAGGTGGAATCTTGTTCTCTCAGGCTGAAAATAGCATTTAAATAGCAGATCTCTCTAGTGGACTTTTTTTTCATCCTTAGCCTTGAAACAATAGCTAACTTTATGTGAGATTTTTGCACAATGGCAATGTGAAGGTAACAGTGGCTTTGAGTATTTTATTCTTGCAAAATTCAGATGCTTCACATAAGTATACATTAATTCCTTCTAAAATCCCAAGTTCATGAGCTCTTAATTAATGGATGATAATCACAGGCTAGAATAGGAGTGGGGATTTAAAAATTATAAGGCATTAAATGAGTGAAAGGCATTCTACTCATTTATCAGGGTTGTAGCACCTTACGCAGCAGGGTTGGAGCTTTAAAAAAAAAAAGTCCTTGGGTTGGCAAATAGGTGGCCAATCTGGGCACCATTCCTCATGCTCCAAGAGGCAACCATAATTCTGAGACTGAAGCAGAGATGGTAGCCTCAAAATAGAGAAGCTGAGGTAGCCCGGGCATGACCATGACCCTCTCCAAATATAGCCTTCCAAAGAATCTCTCCTAATAGAGCATTACTTTTTATTTTCTTATCTGTGGTCTGCTTCCCCAACCTGAATATAAGCCCCAAATCTAGTCTGCTTTCTGCACCTTTGTGAAACCAGTTCTAGTAGAGTTCCTTGTACAGAATAGATGCTCAATAAATATTTATTGACTAAAATTCTACACTCTAACACTGTTTTTTGTCAAAAAGGAAAAGTGAGTAGTAGACATTGTCAGATTCTGATGAAAGCTAGGAGCCCTCCCCTTGGGAAAAAGATGTATGAAAAGACCCTGTTGTTGTTTTAAATCTTCTATAGAGTTCATGGATCCCAGATTAAGCTATGCTTTGAGAAACTATTTAAAGATGAGAAAGGTATTGTAAACACGATGAGCCACTTTTTAATTTTTGCTATTTGTTATCAATCACACATGATATTTTAGTGACATTAAGGTCAACGGAAAGGACAATTCAGCTAACAAAAATATTTCTATCATATTTTATGAATTATAGGGCTAATCCTTCTCTCCCTCCCTCCCTTTCTCTCCAACCCTAAGAAAGTCTTAGTGTACATTTGACGTAATCTTATAATCTCTTACCTAAAGGCACTCTGAGTGGAATTTGAAGGAGAGAGGGGTTAAGTCCTACTCACACACAACAAAACCATAGGTAAAATGGTTCTGGATAAGAGAGGAGTGGAGAAACTTGTCCAGTCACCATAAACAACAAATGACTCAAAGAAAACTGAAAAACCACAGATGGCTAACTTTTTTTGTCAGAAAAGAGCTGTCCTTAGTTGCCAGTAATGGAAGATGCCCAAGTGAATCTTACTCGCACACTGAGCTTTTGTAAAGCCAGGCAATTATCTCCAGCCTGAGCTCAGCTATGAATATTACCAGAAAAACCTTAATGGAAATCTCCTGCCTTCGTAAAACCAAACTCTTCCAACACAATGCTGCATGAGCATCTATGAAACTCTGCCACAAGAGACAAAGGGTGTTACTTTTTATTTCTTCTCAAGGTGCCCAAGCTCAAAGCTCAAGGTGCTGCTAAAATGCTGGCGGCCACACTTCAGGTCACCTCTGGGATCTGCCTTATCTCCGGGTGGCGCCTTCCTCTGGACCCTGCTGATGAAGGCGGCAGCTTGTTCCCCTCGCAGCACCCCAGCTGCCTGCAGAGCAGCTCAGTGTCTGTGGGGCAGGGCTGGGCACGGGCCACAGAAGCAGCCATCCAAAATGCCAGTGCACCGGAGACTGCAGCCTCGGTTAGCAAACTGTCCTTGTAGGGCCCCACTCACCACCATGGCAATACTGGGGAAAGCAGAGCTGCCTGAAGTCAGGCTGCTAACATCCTACTGCAGTTGGGGCAAAAAGCTTTAGGTACCCCCTCCCCCCCAACCCACACCCATAGCTTGCTTTCTTAATGGCTCAGAAATATATCAAAACAAGAGTGTTCTGTGCCTTTGCAATGAGAAGCCCTCCTGTAACTCCACAAAGAAACTTTCACAAGGGTAACTTTTATAGAAATTGACTTAAATGCCTCTTTCAGAAGCCCCACATGGGAGGTCTCAGGTGTGCATTATTTTAATCACATTGAGTTCTTTCAAACCTAAAACTGGGTTCCTAACAAAAATTACATTAATAACAATAATTACATTATTTCCAATGTAAATAATTGACAAAAATCCTATCTGCACGCTAGAATAACCAAAGCCTTTTGGAAGATGCGCCACTTGCTTCTCTCCTCTACATCTGTAAAGACTTTGAGACAAAAGTGCAGTAGGTTTAAAGAAATAAAGCCAGGAAGGCTGAGTGCAAAGCAGATAGAATGAGATGGCAGAAGTCACCTAATTGAATAATGAAATTTTCTACTTATCAAATTTAAGTCATCCTTTATTAAGGAGAACATTAACTATTACCAGGAAGGTTGCCAACTATGGAAAACAACCTAGAGGAAGAGGGAGCTCAAATGTAGGAGGAAACTCACATTAAAACAATTAACTTTTTCTTCCTAGTTCACAAGAAGTTCTCCATTTTATTTCAAGTAGTAATTTGGATTCAAAGACATCAGCGTTCAATGTAATTTACCGTAATGGGCGTTTTTTCCTGCAACAAAACTTCCTTAAGGGCTTGCATAGCATTTGTTGTCTTGGTCTTTTGAAAGATAAATCACTATGCAGTACTAGATGGAAAACTAATTTGAGTAGTAAAATCACAGAAACTACAGTCTACGCCATAAAATAGGACCATCACACTGGCAGTTGAAAAACTACCCTGATCTCAATACAGCTTCCAGCAGTTGTGTTCCTCTGCGCAGACTGGAATTCATACAACCCCTAAGGTGTTCCCAGCACCTGAGAATGTACAAAATAGGCTGCCTTAAAAAAAAAAAAAATACTATACACTCACAGCACAGCCACTTCGGGCTTCCCCTCTCCTAAGGAGCTTTTTTCAAGACACGGGAGAATTCTAAATTAGGCAACCCGCCCGTGGCTAAGTCACACTTTTCAAAACCCATGAACTGCCCCCCACTGCCCCTGTATAGCACACAAAAAGCCCGGGCAGAGGGAATCTGACATCCATACCTATATTTCATGCCAGTCTGCTTTGCGGTGGACTCTTTGAGAGAAATGTGATGCTGAGGGGTGAAGGTCCCCAGGCTGCGCGCGATGATAGCAACCGTGCGGAATTTGGCCCGGGCTGCGTTCACCACATTGGGGGCGGTGGAGCTCTGCTTGCTCAGAAGTCGGTCCTCACCATTCCGGCTCTTCAAATTGTGCTCTGTGCAGGCTATGGAGACTTGCATTGCTTCCCCGGGCAGCGCGCGGTCCCTCTCAGAACCCCAGAACACAGGCAGTCACGGGAGGCTGAGCAGCTGAGGGGGGGGGGGGTTTCTGCTGTCTTTTAACCCCTCCTCGCTCCCCCCTCCCCTTTCCTGGGGATGCCGTCAGAGGAGTCCTCGCGGCCGACTTCAGAGCCCGGCCAGTGGCAGGAGCGACTGCGGTGCCCAACAGAGTCCCGGGCCCCCAGAGAAGTAAACAGCCAGCCCCGAAGTTGTCACAGCAGCTGGAGTGCGGATCAGGCTCGCCAGTCTTCCCGGGCAGTCACCTCCGCGGATCAGTCAGCCAAATCCATGCAGTCGGGAGGCTTCTGCAGACGCCGAAAGCGGAGCGCTCGCACTGACTGCACGCAGCCCTGCCCCAGCCGGTGCACCGTGTCTGAATGCGGGCTCGCCTCTGGGCGATGGCTCAAATCCACGCAGGCATACCGCAAGATGCGCCGCCAGAGCCCTCTGGACCACAGGCAGGATGCTCGACTGGTACGCGGAGCCTCCAAGCAGCAGCTAATGGCAAGCTGCTTGGGGATCCCTGGGGACCAGCGGTCTCCAGCCCCTCCGGCTGTCAGCTCCCTCCCCGCCCCACTCCCGGAGGTGTCCGGGACTCGTCAAGACCCCTCCCCACTCATTTTCAGGTGAAAAGCCCAGCGCGCACAGCCCGCACTGGCACCGGTTTGCAGCTGCACGGAGGAGCAGGCTGGTAGAGCTCCTCGCCTTTGTGCGACTGGTAGGCAAGGATCACTTTCACCAGACTCTGCCTGTAACAGAATCGGGAGGGCAGCTCGTAAAAGGAGGGCTGGGGGGGGCTCTGCCCAGACTCACACCAAATCCCGCTGCAGCACAACAGTTGGAACTGGGGGAGGGCAGAGTGGGGGTGCTCCTGCCACAGAACACGCCATGAATTAACACGTGAATACTCTGCGACTGGCTTCCTAAAACGCTACTTGAAATCCCTGTTATTAGCCTTGTCAGAGTTCATTTCCCCTTTGCCGTTATTCCTTGAGACGCTAAGTTTGAAGTTTCCAGAGAAAACACGGTGCAGAGTTTTTCAGTCAAGACAGCTAACTTGCTGGAAAATCTATTCTGGGTTTCAGAGGAGGACCAAAGATAGGGGAAGAGACAGCTATTGGGCACCAGCCAAAGCGCGGGCTACGCTAGGTAAGCGCAGGGGCACGTCACAACCCAGAAGGTCCAGGCCAGGTGTCTGGAACCATGTACAGTGCCCGCCGGTCATCTGGGGCCAGCTGGTGCTGACAAACACTAATCCCTGGTCAGGGCTGGGCAGCAAAACACCCCTCTTGACTTTGAACCCCCGTGAGGCAGAAACACTGTGTGATTCAGTGTCAGGTGCCAAGCAACTGCTCAAGAAATGTGATTGAACACAGCAAAGCACCAATGGGCCAGTAACGCTTGGTCTCTCCATTTGAGATACACAGAAGCCAGACCCCTTTTGTAGATGTACTTACAATAAAAACGTGGCTTCTGCAAAATCAGTTTTCTAACTGTGATTTCCAACAGACATTGCTGCCAGGCAAAAAGGAACAGTGCTTCAATCAACAATATCTGTGAGCACCGTCTCTGTACTAGGCAATAGAAATACAGGAGGAAATGATGCACTGTCCCTCTCCTCAAGGAACTGGCAATGTGTGGGAAGGACAAGGCACTCAGTCTTAAAGGGTCTAATTAACAAGTCAGAGGTGCATCCGTGCTCCAATGAGGGGTACAGACACTAAATATGCTAGTGTTAAGCAGGAGAGGAATTGCAGAAGGCTAGAGAATGTTCTTGGATTCATTCCCCACATTTCTATGGAGTCCCTAACAGATACTGGTCTCCGTTTGTTGCTGGGCTACAAAGTTGGCTTAGGCAAAGGCTGGACCTCAAGGAGCTCAAAGTATGCCCAGGCAGCCCTCATCAAGGAGTAGGACTTCACCTGAGGTGTGTATCTGATGAACAGGAGAGGGGAGAGGTCGTCTTCCCAGGGGTTGGCAAGTGTGGGGAGAACACACTTTCTGGCTGTAGCTCTCTGTTTAAAAAAAAAAGCAGATCTGACCACTTCTTTCCAGCTAAATTAGGTCATAGGAATGAAAAATTTTCAGTAGAATATGAGCTTATTTTGGATTCTACTCCAGAGATGAATCTCAACATTTTCTAACCTGCATTCCACATTGTGGAAGCTCATCCTTGACCCTTCATGACCTTCCCACTCTTGATTTTAGAAAACAAGTCTACTACCTACTGTTCAGTGGTTGAGAAATAACTTTCAGAGGGGGGTGAGGGTTGCAGAAAGGGACAAATGAGGCCTTCTTCTTACCCTGGGCTCCCAGGAGGGAGTTCTTGAAGATGTCTGTGTTCCGTGGAATAAACAGCAGTGGGCAGAGAAGAAGCAGATCATTAGAACCTTCATGTTTTCACACGAAGCTGGCTCATCGGAGATGATCAATGTGTATCAAGAAAAGAGTCAAAATAAGAAGAGGAAGAAGTGGGAGGAATCCAAAGGAACAGCTCAGAGAAAGGGAAATAAAGCAGCCTGATAGGCAAGACAGAGCATGGTGATCACCACAGGCCCAGAGGGGTCAGGCGCTTCCCTGGGCACTGGCTGAGGGGAAAGGTGGCTAGGGGCTGACCTAAGAGTCCTGCCAATTTCACAGGGGTGGGGAAGCAGAGGGGGGCATGGAAATCAGCACACTGTTAGCCAAGATGGCTTTCAGGCTTCTCTGAAAGCATAACCCGAACCAGACTGGGGATGCAGTTAACAGAACAAAACATGCGAGGCAGAGCACCTCTGAGTCACCGTTCTATCCCCCACAGGACCAAGCAGAGTGCCTTATACAGAGCAGGCCTTCACTGTATGAATAATTGAGAGAAGGAGTCAGGAAGCAAAGGAAAGAAGGAGGAGGGAGGGAGGAAGGGAGATGTATGGGAAGATGCCAGATTCTTGGATAAACTGGATTCCTTAAAACGAAGAAAAAAGACAAGAAAAGAAAATCCTGCACAGTCTAGTTTTCACCCAGGCTGCTTCCTTCAAGGGAGCAAGTCATTGTCCCACATTCACATCTGCACCTCTCGTGTACTGACAAGGGTCTGCCTTCAGCCCAGCTCTAAAAGAACGGACGAATGGACCAGAGGCAGGCTTTACAGAGCAAGCCCCTTTCATGCGGCCTGCAGTGGGCCTTTTCTGATCGGAAGCCGCACAGGCTCTGACAGCCTGCTGGAAGCTCGGGGACTCACTCAGCTGCGCTCACCCTTCCCAGCATCAATGGAGCGACAGTCCTCGGGTGTCCGGGAATCGACTCATGGTTGGCCCATGCCCAGTAAATTAGTGCTAACAGGCTACATGCTAATTAAGGTGGGAAATTAGATAGGAATCCTGTTACTGTCATACAGTAAGACTTGGAAGAGTTATTATTATTTCAGATTCAAGTAAGACCCACAGATGATGTATCAGTGGAGATGGAGATATAAATGTAGACAGAGATGTAGTAATGGGTGAATTTTGTCCCCCACCCCCACCCCGATTCACATGTTGAAGTCCTTAGTCTCAGTAAGTACCTCAGAATGTGACTGGATTACGTGTATTACAGTAAGACAGGGAGACGGGGGTTAAAGAGGTAATTGAGGTAAAAGGAGGTCATTAAAGCAGGCCCTAATCAATAGGACTAGGGTCTTTTATAAGAAGAGGAGAGGAGGACGCTGGTACACATGGAAGGAAGATCCTGTGAAGACACAGGGGGAGGACAGCCATCTGCAAGCCAAGGAGAGAGGCTGCAGGAAAAATGGACCCTATGACTCCCCTCCCCGATCTTAGACTTCCAGTCCCCAGCGTCATGAGAATATAAATGTCTATTGTTTCAGCCCCTCGATCTACAGTATTTCATCATGGCAGCAGTCCTCACACACCAGCACAGGTACAGATACTGTTCTTTATTTTAATACGTATCTTCTGGAACACTCTAAAGAAGGTGCTCCTGGAAGTCTTCATGAGACCACGGTGGTATCATTATTGTGCCCCCTCTACATCCTGAGCCGGTGTGAGAAATGTGCAGCAAAGAAGAGCTCCAAATAGAACTCCTTTGTTCCTTTCCACAGTCGTAGAAGCCTCTATATGCTAACTCTTGATACAGAAGGGTGGTGGTTTTCAAGGCGTTTCTAGTACTTTCCCTTATTCGTTTTTGTTTGTTTTTAATTTTTTTGAGAGAGAGTGTGTGTGCACACACAGGGGGAGAGGAAGAGAGAGAATCCCAAGCAGACTCCCTGCTAAGCACAGAGCCCAACACTGGGCTGGACCCCGCGACCCAGAGATCATGACCTGAGCCAAAATCAAGAGGCAGACACCAAAATGACTCAGCCACTTAGGCACCACTCCCTCGTTCTTAGTGATCTCATTCTGCCAGTTTTTCCTTGCAAGGGCTTGCTCTATCCTGGGCCTTGTATAACCAGCAACCTCAGACAGGTCAGGAGGTGGTGGCCAGAGGCCTGCTGTAGCCGGCAAAGGCCTGGGTTCCAAACCCAGCTCTGTCACCCTGCCTGTGACCTCAGGTGTCATTATAGATCTTTATGCTGCTGTTCTCAGCTGACCGACAAGAGGGATGCCTGTAGATTCAGCAGGGTGCATTCACAGAGAGCTGTGGAGGTACGAGATCGCAGAAATGCTGAACTGTCACTTACTCTGCAGTTTCACCTGGATCTCAGCTGGTCTCGATTCGTTACCTGATATTTGGAATTCTTTGGCATTAACGTCAAAGGATCATTGAGTCGCAGTGACAGAGCTGGTTAGAAACAGAGCACAGGCTACTGAACCCGCACCCTATCTTCTCATGCTCATTGTAGAATATTCATGGCAATGCGGAAGGACTGTGGAGCGCATGGTTAGCGGGAGCTGGGGATGAACCCCGCCTCTGCCATGCCCCTTCCTTCATGCGCACTACAGAGCAGGACTCTCACCCTCTCTGTGCCTCGGCAGCCTCCCCAAAATGGCGCAAGAAGGTGCCTCTCTGGATGGTTGTAGGAATTGCAGAGTAGGCACTTTGTAACTGCTAAGTCTCCATCTCAGTTTATTAAAAGCAGGGCAGTTAGGAAGTCAGTTTCTCCAACAGGCTCTACGAGGGACCCCAGCAATTACTAACAGTGCTAAGACTTACACTGCATTTCCTGTATCCTAGGAACTCTCAGCAACACTATATATTATTAACTCATTTAATCTGCACACAATCCCATGGGGAAGTAGTATGTTTTGACACCTACAGAGATGACAAAACATGAGACACAGAGAAGTGAAATAACTTGCCCAGGGTGACACAGTCAGGAAGCAGCAGAATTGGGGTTTACTTGAGGTGAGCCCGCCTCCAAGACCTGTTCTCAGTCCCTTTGCACACCGCTCCTCACTACAAGAACCTTGTAGGAGAAGGGCATTCAACAAGGCCATTTTATGAATACCATTTTTAAAAAGCCTTATTTTTATTATGAGGGAGAGGGGAAATTCAACATTAAAAGTCTTGACATTTCAGACAATTAAATCATCCATGCTAGGTAGCTTTGAGGGATTCTTTCCATCAACCTTTAAAAATATTTCATAATACTTTATTCTTCTTGCTCAAGAAAACATGTTTTTCCCAATTACCTGGCACATGTCTGACTAACTCAATTTCCTACAAGTCAAGTCAAAACCAATGCTTTGTGCGGAGTCCACTTGGGATTTATGGCTTCTTTGCCATTGGAAATCAGAGCCAGCGGGGGCCAGGAAACATTCAGTTATGCAGCCAGGCAAAACAGGATTCATACAAAACAGAAAAGAATCTGCTACTATCTGAAGAATTTTAAACATGCAAGTGTACAGATGGCAATCCGCTTTATGTGCTTATTATTATTTGTGGTTAAAAGAGAAATTGTTAGGATGAGAGTTTGCTACTTATCAGAAATTCTTAACATCTGGGTTTGGAGAAAAATTTATTATATTCTGACAAATTGAACCAGCCATCAAAGTAACAATGGGCCTACATTTGCATGGGCACAGGTCTTGGAATAACAGAGAAAGTAAAATTGAGAGGCCAAATTGGAAATATTTGAGCTCTGCTGAATAGAAGAAACTTCCAGATAGAGACGCTTCTGCTTCCCTGGAGGGAGTTTCACCAGAGAACCCCCACTAGGAAACTCTGAAGACAAACTCAAGACAAATTTTTTCACACCACTGGCCACATGTCCAAAATGAAAACACAATTAAGGACAGTTAAGCTTTTTAATTAACACTTGAACTATACCCATAGCCACTGATAAGATATTTCCTTAATTAGAAACTTGTGACATATCAGATATATCAGCAAGATATCCTTATTTATCCTTCACTCTATATGTTCAAGACAAGGTGTCATAACTATAGGAAGCAGGTATAGAAAAACAGGAAATTCACAATTCAGATTATTTTGCTCAGGCCTCTTCATGGTACGTAAATTCTCAGAAGCCCACCTAGAACCTGGACATAAAACTGGGGGAAAATGTGGACATGTGATCGGTTTATTTATTTATCCTTATAAATGTCATTAATTCCTCTTCACTTAGTAACCATTGGTATGATTTCTGCCATTGCCTTATAATAGAAAAGGTTGGTCAGAAATATTTGTCAGTCTAAGATATTGTTAAGCATAAGATGCATTATTACTTTGTATACAACTAAAATAAAAACTATGGTCAATTGTTAGGACACAATGCTTTTTTTATCCCTTAAACTTTTTTATTTTAAAAGAGTCGTTTGACTTAGTTGGACTTCTGTGCCCCAAATTTCACTCTGTATATGCATGAAAGGAAAAATATAAGAGAAATCAGTTAAGGTATTCCCCAAATGTATTCACATTCAGAATTTGATGCTTCTGGATATTTTACTCAGCCATCAACATCCACATCTTTCCACACAGTCATTCTGTGTGTTGGTAACACGGTAATTTTTCAGACACATGCTCCTCAGAACCTGAATAGCCAAAACAATCTTAAGAAAGAAAAAAGTTGGTAGTATCACAATTTCAGATTTTAAGATATACTACAAAGCTACCATAATCCAAACAGTGTGGTACTGGCACCAAAAAATAGACATAGAGGTCAATGGAATAGAATGAAGTCCAGGAGTAAACCCACGCTTATATGGTCAACCAATCTGTGAAAAAAAAGGCAAAAATATGCAAAGGGAAAAAAGTTTCTTTGACAAACAGTGCTGGGAAAACTAGATAGCTACATGCAAAAGAAGGAAACTAAGCCATTTTCTTTCACCATATTCAAAAAATACTCAAAATGGGTTAAAAACCTAAGCTTGAGACCTGAAGTCGTAAGGTTCCCAAGGGAAAGCATGGACAATCTCTTGGACATTGGCTTTGGTTATATCTTTATGGATAGGTCTCCTGAGGCAAGGGAAATAAGAGCAAAATTAAACTGTTGGGACTATACCAAAATAAAAAGCTTCTACACCGCAAAGGAAACCACCAACAGAACAAAAGACAACCTACTGAATGAGAGAAGATATTTACAAATAACATATCCAATAAAGGGTTAGTACCCAGAATATATAATGAACTTATACAACTCAACACACACACACACACACACACACACACACAAAACCACCCTAAATAATCTAATTAAAAACGGGCAGAGGACTTTAATAGACATTTTCCAGAGAAGACATAAAGATGACCAAGAGACATATGAAAAGATGCTCAACATCACTAATTATCAGGGAAATGCAAATTAAAGCCACAATGAAATCACTTTATACCTGTGAGAATTGCTAAAATAAAAAATACAAGAAATAACAAGTGTTGGTGAGGATGTGGAGAAAAACGAAACACTCGTGCACTGTTGGTGGGACTACAAATTGGTGTAGCTACTGTAGAAAATGTCTGGAGAGTCCTCAGAAAACTTACAAATTGAATTACCATATGATCCAGTAATTCCACTACTAGGTATTTATCCAAAAAAATGAAAACAAGAATTTCCAAAGATACGTGCACCCAATGTTTATTGCAGCACTATTTACAATAGTGAAGATATGGAACCAAACCAAATGTCCACTGACTGATGAACAGATAAAGAGGTGGTATACATAAAAACTGGAATATTATTCAGCCATAAAAAGGAATGAAACCTTGCCATTTGCAACAATATGGATGGACCTAGAGAGTATAATACTAAGTGAAATAAGTCAGAGAAAGACAAATACTACTTCATGTCACTTATATGTGGAATTTTAAAAAAATGAACAAATGAAAAAAGAGGGGAAAAAAGCAGACTCTTATTTTTTTTTAAAGATTTTATTTATTTATTTGACAGAGAGAAATCACAAGTAGGCAGAGAGGCAGGCAGAGAGAGAGAGGGAAGCAGGCTCCCTGCTGAGCAGAGAGCCCGATATGGGGCTTGATCCCAGGACTCTGAGATCATGACCTGAGCCGAAGACAGCGGCTTAACCCACTGAGCCACCCAGGCGCCCCAAAAAAGCAGACTCTTAAATATAGAGAGCTAGTAGTTGTCAGAGGGGAGATGGGTGAAATAAAGGGGATTTAGAGTACACTTATCTTGAAGAGCACTAAGAAGGGAATAGAACTGTGGAATCATGAAACTAATAACACTGTATATTAATTATACCTAAATCAATGCACGCACATGCGTGCACACATACACACACACACACACACACTCAACTATTGTCTCTGGGATTTTTTTCTCCCAAGTTGTTGACCCCCACTCTGAAAGTTGTGATGCACACTCATAGGCACTGACGGCCACATCATGGCAGTCACCTAGCCAGTGCAATGGGAGATCATGTCACAGTTTCACCAAAGAAAACCCATGTGCTGCAGAGAATTGGTGAACTATAATGATTTCTAAGATAGTATATTTCAAACTCTTATTTCACGGCCATTTAAATCGAAAATATTATAGGAAGGAAGGGGAAATTTTTCAGCACCAGGCATTGTGTCAAAAGCTTCTCTAGTCACTATCTTATTCCAGAGGAAAGGGAGAAAAGAATCTGCCCTCATTAAACTTCTAAATTAATTGGACTTACAGAACCATTCATCTTCACCCTTGCAAAACTAAAACTAAATCACACTTCAGAAGAGCTTTCCACATAAGGTCACCCTTACCCAATGGGGCTGAGAAAAATAAGCAACCTGAAGGTCTTTCTAAACATACATTAATGGGTTAAAACTTCCTTGTTTCAGTTCAAATGCGTTGGTCTTCTTAGGGTAAGAAAGCTATTGTCATTCTACTTCATATCTAATGTATCTTTATAAAAGATGTGTGCGCTCACTTCTTTGTTCCATTCATTTTCGAAACGGAGGTGTTGTAAAGAGCAGATCTTAGATCCTATGAGATTCCTTCTCATTTAAGTGCTTCCTTTTGACAGATTGCTGAAAGTTACTGTAGGAGACTCCTTAGGCTTTCATCACATTTAAAAATAAAACTCATCTGGGGGTTATAAGGATCAAGCTCTCACTCTGTACTCTCTCAAGTACTATATTGTCTGAAGTTTTTACGATGCACACATGTTACTCTTGCAAATAAAATACATTTAAAATTTTTTCTACCATAACTGTATCACCACATCATCTAAAAATAAAGAGGGATACATGAAAGCGTGAAGGAAAAAGTCACATTAATTCAGACTTCCAATTTTTAACATTTTTGTCAATATCTGCTTGGTTTGCACATTTTTATTTTCCATGCATAGTTTCATGGTTGTTGTTATTAATGTTGCTGCTATTGTTTCAATTATGTGAAATTACCTCATGCTGTCATTTTGGATTTGTTCCATGGTCTTTTCATTTTCTTACATTATCTGCCCATAGGTCAATTCTCTGTCATCATTATGCATTGATCACCATGTCAATAGGCGTCTTTCATTGTCCAGTTGGTAACTTCTATATCCTGATGAAGCAAAGAGGTGAAGGACTCAGCTCCCCCCCTTACTCCACCCCCCACCCCAGTAGAGCTCCCTTCCTGGCTGGGGAGTGTGCGGAAATCATGGACTGCTAGCCACGTTTCCTCTACATCAGAATGAGTGATCTAGCGGATACACACTCTAGAGAAAGAGATCCTGAGGCCAGGGCCTTTAAAGAGACTATGGTAGTGTCGGAAAAGATTTGGGCATTAAGGACAGAGAAGAACCCAGGCAAGGAATGAAAGTAGGTGAGGGAGGCTACATGGGCAGAGGAAATATTTCTTAGCAAAGATGGGGAGGTTGAGGGGCCTCTTAGGGAACAATGAGCAAAGCACTCTGGATGGAAACTTATTTGAAAAAAAGATTTATGTGAGAAATGATGCAAATCAAATATGTATAAATTAACCAGAGTCTGCTGAGGACAGTCTGGAACGAAAGTCTCGTGAAGGCTCCTGGCTTAGGGCATTGCAGGGATGCTGAAGGTAGAACGCTTATCAAGGACTCAGCTCTGAAGTTAGGAGTATAAGCAGTGTTTTTGGAAGATCCCTCTGCAAGTCAACAGCATGGTCCAGTAGGAGACTGCTAGAATCAGCCGGCTGTTAAGGTAAACAAACCTTGCTGTCAAAAGAATGGTACATCTTCCTGCCAGTTCTAACAGACTATGGAAAAATGTTCAACAATGCACCGTGCACTCAAAAAACAGTTCACAAAATAATATATACAGTATGAGCCTATTTTGACAGAAGCAAAAATTATCCACCTCTGCAGAGAAATCAAAGAATATACCCAATTTGGCATATTTAAGATACCCAAATATTATCAGTAGTTACTTACACATGCTGGAAGTATGGGTGATGTTTTATTTCCCTAATGTTGATAGCATATTATTTTTTGCTGTAGTATATATTACTTTTTTATTATGGTGCAAAAAAGAAAAGTGAAATCCAGAGAAAAAGAAATGATGGTTGAAGCCATCAGGAACCTATACGTATACTTATCATAGGCAGAAGATAAGAGCCTTTTCTTTTTTATTTCACAGCACCCAGTACTGTGAGATAAATTGCACCAAGCTGACTCAGTTTATGGTTTTCTTTTTGTTTGTTTGTTTGCTTTGTTTGTTTGTTTGTTTGTTTTTAAAGAGAGAGCACAAGTAGGCAGAGAGGCAGGTAGAGAGAGGGGGGAAAGCAGGCTCCCCGCTAAGCAGAGAGCCCAATGTGGGACTCGATCTCAGGACCCTGAGAGCACGACCTGAGCTGAAGGCAGAGGCTTAAGCCACTGAGCCACCCAGGCGCCCCTCAGTTTATGTTTTAACAAGTATCCAGGACATAATCATTAAGCTATGTTAACTGATATGGAAGGGAATTTATTAAATCACTGTAATGCTATGGATCTGATATGGATTCCTGTTAGGGAGACAGGGGAGGAGTGGTTTGATCCCCTAAGGACATCAATAAACATAAAGGGAATTTTTGGGGCCACCTGGGTGGCTCAGTGGGCTAAGTGTCTGCCTTTGGCTCAGGTCATAATCTCAGGGTCCTGGGATTGAGCCCCTCATCAGGCTCTCTGCTCAGCAGGGAGCCTGCTTACCCCCTCTCTCTCTGCCTACTTGAGATCTCTGTCAAATAAATAAATAAAATCTTTAAAAAGGGGGGGGTAATTTTTGACAATAACTACAAATTCTACCAACCTAATCCTGATTGATCCTCCTTAGAGTTGACCTCTAGGGAAGGGAAGAGAACCTATGTAGGTTCATAGTTAATCAAATTAAGTGAGCTGAGCCTCTTAGAGGAAAAGGGCAGGTCTCAATCTCTCAGACAGCCATGTAGACAGGTGCTTTATTAATTCCCATTGATCGTGTAAGTGAACTTATACCAAGCTCTAGGATAATGCCAGAACTGAGTGGAAATATGCCTATACAGAAATCAAATCACTATGCTGAAATTCTGGAGATCTTTCTAATAATTGTGGTTGGTCCCCAGTATATGGTATTAGTCCTTTGCCCCACCTCCTACTTGTTTTTTACATAGTTCTATGGCGATAAAATAGAGAAGGAAGAAATAGTGCAATATGGTACTTGTATAGATGTTAGGAAATATTGGCAAAGGAATAGGAATGAGGAGGGGACTAAGAAAGTAAAGAATTTTAGCCAAAATCAAACGTAGGGCAAGATTTGAAGACACACAAAGCTTGAGCTTAATCTGCTTGCTAACTGAATTCCATGGGGAGGTAGTTAGTCGGTTTTGGGAAAAGATCAGTGTCTTAGTTTCCTTGGGCTGTTGTTAAAGATTATCACAAATGTGGTGACTTAAGACAACAGAAATGTATTCTCACAATTCTGGAGGCCAGACCTCTGAAATCAAGGTGTGAGAAGGGCTATGCTCCCTACAAAGGCTCTAGGAGGCAATTTAGTCCTTGTTTCTTTCAGCTTCTGGTGGCTCATCAGTGTTCCTTGTGACTTTAGCCCTCCAATCTCTGACTCCACCTTCAAAGGGCCTTCTCCTCCATATGTGTTTGTCTTCTCTTCTGTCTCCTATAAGGACACTTATCACTGGACTTGGGCCCATCTAGGTTGATCTCATCTCAAGATTTTTATTACAACTGCAAAGATCCTTTTTCCAAATAAGGTCACATTCACAGGTTTTAGGGATTAGGACATGAACATATTTGGGGGGGTAGGGTTTACTATTCAGCCAACCAGTGTCAGTTTGGGGAAAGTATGTGTTAAATGGGAGGGGGGTGGGGAAAAAATGGAGAGAAGCAGCAGCAGAATCAGACTTGTTTCTGTCCTGACAAGAGAGTAAAATGGAAGATACAACAAAACAGTCCAAGACTAAATGGAGATGAAAACTCATTCAGAGTACAAAGCTCCCATCTGAGGGAGGTTTCTGTGATAGGGTGAAAACAAAGAGAAACAACAAGAATCCTCATAGGCCAAATAAGGGCAGGTGGGCCTTCCCATGCCCTACAATGTCTCTTTGCCTAGAGATAACAGTACTGGATCAGGTATACAGAGATCACACGTGAAAGGATCCACATTAAAGGATCATCAGTAACCAAACCACAGAGCTTCTCTGGGAGAAGCATTGGCCCAGAGGTGGAAAGAGAATGGTACATGGACTACTTGGGAGGTAGAAATACCAAAGACACAGCACAACAGAAGCTAGGCGGCATGCAAGCTATGGAGGAGACAGCAAAGCATTGATAAAACCATCATTGTTTGGTTATTAATTTTATCATTTTTCTGATCAAGAGTACCCCCAGGTTTTTTTAATGGATGCCTTTCTGTTTGGTAAAAGCTTGAGCTGTCACGTCAGCAGAGGTAGATGTTAGAATCTGCCAGTCATAGCATCATGTGGTGCAGGACTATAGCAGCTCAAGAATCAGCTGGAACTTGAGTTCCAGACTCAGTGTGAGAACAGAAGATTCGAATCATGGGACTTACGATGATGTCAAGGAACAGGGAAGAACACTAAATCTAAAAGGACTAGGCACTTCTTATTTAAAAAGAAGCTTGGAATCCAGATGATTGAAGACAGTAGTCAAGGATCAGTTCAGCAGAGTGGCCACTGAGGTCAAAGTGGCCAGTGTCTAAAATGGAAGCATAATTCTGAAAAGTATTAAACCAAAATACTTTTTATACTCCATAAATCAAATTGTAAGAACTTATTACTAATGAAGATTTATGAGAAATGAAAGTACTTTGGTTTAATATTAAAAGACATTAATACTATATAAATCAATTTTAAACACTGTCGAGTTTATAAAATGGAAAGATGTATATAATAATACATATAGTACTAGTATATAGTATATAATAGTACATAATGTATGTACATATGTGTATATATATGTATGTATGTATATATGGTAGCACAAGAGAGGATGAATGGAACATAGAACTATATTGGAGCAAAATTTCTACATTTTAAGAGAATTAATTTTATTCTGAAGTAGATTGTGATAAGTATATAATATAATCATTAGAGAAAACAACTCGAATAGTTTCTCAAATCAACAAAGGAATAAAAATATTTAACAGACAAGAAGGTAATCAGCCAAAAAGTAAAAATTGACTAAAACTACTAAATAAATTCAGCACAGTCACAGAATATAAGATCAATATGCAAAAATCAATTTTATTTTTATACTAGCAACGAACAATCCAAAATTAGTAAACAATTTTTTTTTTTTGCAAAATTGAAGAAAATACTTAGAAATAAACTGAAGAAATCCAAGTCTTCCAAACTAAATTATCACAAAATATTACTGGGAAATTAAAGAAGATCTAAATAATGTGAATGGTCACAGATTGGAATAGTTAGCATTGTTGAGATGGCATTTCTCCCCAAATGGATTTAGAAATTCAATATACGCTATCAAAATTCAGCAGGATTTTGTAAAACTTGACAAGCAGATTCCAAAATCTATATGGAAATGCAATAAACTGTCTATGGCCATACCATCCTGAAGAGCCCGATCTTGTCTGATCTCGGAAACTAAGCAGGGTTGGGCCTGGTTAGTACTTGGATGGGAAATGCAATAAACTTAAATAGCCAAAATAATTTTGAAAAAGAAGAGCTATATTAGGTGACTTAAACTATGTGATTTCAAAACTTTCTACAAAGCTATATTAACCAAGAGAGTGTGGTATTAGCAAAGGGTAGGCATACAGATTAATGAAGAGAATGGAGACTTCAGAAGTAAGCCCTTACATCTGTGGACAATCAACTTTCTGCAATGGCACCCGACACAATTCAGTTGGAAATGATGGTGTTTTCAAAAAATGTTGCTAGTATAATAATTGACTATCTCCACGCAGAAAAACAAAAAAGACCATACACCCTATCCCACATCCTACACAAATATCAACTGAAAATGGATCATAGACTTATATTTAAGAGGTAAGACTCTAGGGGTGCCTGGGTGGCTCAGTCGTCAGGCATCTGCCTTCGGCTTGGGTCGTGATCCCAGGGTCCTGGGATCGAGCCCCACATCGGGCTCTCTGCTCAGTGTGAAGCCTACTTCTTCCTCTCCCACTCCCCCTGCCTGTGTTCCCTTTCTGGCTGTCTCTATCTGTCAAATAAATAAATAAAATCTTAAAAAAAGAAAAAAAAAAAGAGTTAAGACTCTAAACCGCCTAGGAGAAAACAGGAGAAATCCTCATTTTCCAAAGTTTCCAAATCCTCATTTTTTTAAGTTTTCCAAACTTAGGTTTGGAAAAGATAGATAGGACACCAAAAGTACAATCCATAAAAGAAAAACAATGATAAATTGGACTTCCCCAAAATAAAAAACCATTCCACTTAAGAACAGATCATATGACAAGACATGGACTAGTTTAAAAATTCTGCAAATCATATCCATGGTAAAGAATTTGTATCCAGAATATATAAAGATGACTAATGTAAATAAATACAAAGATATATAACCAACTAAAAAAATGGATGAAAGATTTTAATAGATATTTCACCAATGAAATATGAGAGATACATGAATGGCTAACAAGCACATAAAAAAGAAGTTCAACCTCATTAGTCATTAAGGGAATACACAAAACACCACAGTAAGACCTGCACACCCACTAAAAATGCCGTGATTTTTTAAAAATTTAACCAACAGTTAGTGATGATGTGGAGAAATGCAAACTGAAACTTTCATGCACTGCTGGTGAGTGTGTCAGATTTTCCACTATGGAAAATAGTTTGATAGTTTCTTAAAAAGTTAAGCACAAATTTACCATATGACCAAAGAATTCCACTTTTAGGTATGAAAACATATGACTACATAAAGACATGTACATGAATGTTCGTAACATTATTGATAACAACCAAACCCAGAAACTTAACCAAATGTCCATCAAATGGTAAGTGGATAAACACACTGTTTTATTTATAGAATCCTATTCAGCAATTAAGCAGATGAACGTGAATCAGCCTCAAAAACATCACATGGAGTAAAAGAAGCTAGGCAAAGCGCTGTAAATTATATAATTCTGTGATGAGGACAGGTCTAGAAAGGCACATTTATGGAGAGAAAACAGATCAGAGGTTACCTGGGTTTAGGAGTGAGAACAGGGATTAATTGCAAATACACAAAAGCGTTTTTTTTGTTTTTGTTTTTGTTATAGGAATGCTCTAAAACTGAATTTTGGTTATTGTTGTACAATTCTATAGATTTACTAAAATCATTGAATTCCATATTATTTTGGGTGAATATTATGGTGTATAAATTATACCTGATAAATTTGTTCAGACAAAAAAAAAACCAAAGTGTCATGCCATGATGTAGAATAAACACAATACTGGTGGTTAAAAACAAGCAAAAACATTACTTTGTTATTTTTAAGCACCCGAGTTCCCTTTCCAATCAGAAGCAAAGAGTGGAGGTCAGAACGTAGAATTTATGACAAGCCTTAGCAGACAGAGGTCAGAGGTCTGGGAAGTCTGAGAGGAGTTGCAAGACAGGCTCAGAAAGAACAGTGGGTTTAGTTGCTGTGGGATTCTCCAGAAGCGTTTGCTCCATCTGTCACAGGGCTGATGTGCTAGAATCCCTAACCAGGTTGAGGGAGAGTCCAAGGGCATCCCAAACAAGTTCCACATTGAGCACACCGTGGATCCAGGCTAACATGGAGGGATGACAGAGCAGCAATGGCCAGGAGTGGTACCAGAGGCAGCCTCGTGGAGTCACATCATGGAGTGAGACAACAGTGCAGCCGAGGATCATCGGGGTCTCCACAGCACATGGGAGGTCACAGGGCACAGACTGGATACTGAGGCAGTGCAAGGTTTGCAAGCAGAGATACTGTCCCCAAAGCCCAGGCAGGAAAGCTTTGAGACACAGCTGGTAGGCAAGGGACAGCTTGGAGGAGAATAGTAAGAACCTGGTGAATGGCATGGAGACCACCTCTAATAAGAAGCTGTAATTTTGAAATTACTAAATAGTGATCCAAACTCCTCTTCGGGAAATGGATAAGTTACCTTAAAACGGCAAGTTATAGGCTTTCTCCTGCTTTTCGTGGGACTAGGGACCTTAGAGCCAGATGAGGACAGCCAATAAAAATTCCTTTTTCTGTCCACTGATGGACATTTGCAAGATGTAAAAGGCTCCCAGAAGCTGAAGGTCTAAGGCTGTGACCTTTGACTTTAAGCTTCCCAGGATGACCTGCTGGAAAGCACAACCTTTGTCGTCCAACAGCCAGCCCTTCCAGGTTTAAAGAGGCCTCACCATATTGGATTAGGAAGTCTCTTTGCCTCTCTTGGGGCAGGTAGCTCAGGTCTTATGGGGGCCTGAGCCGATGGACCAGCTGCCTAGAGATAAAAGCTGGAGCACTATCTTCTTGTCACTGGAATCTTCTCACTTTGAGCCTCAGTCAGAACCCCTAGCTACAGGAAGCCCTGCCAGGGAGCTGAAAGGATCTGATTCTCCAACAAGCACAATGAGTCACTAGATCCCAAGAGCGCCCTTTGGTGTATATCCCAGGTGCTTCTAGGCTCATTTACAGATCAATTAACCATTTGTAACTCTTTAAGTGGCATTTAAAAGTGAGATATCATTAAACAAAACCAATTGGAAGCAACCTCATTCTATTTCCCTGCTAGTCAGATTTGGCCTGTCCATATAAACCACGGTCGTGTCCCACATCCAGAAGCGGACCTACCGTTCCACACAGCTAACATCATTATGTAGGCCCGGGGCTCATTCATTCAACAGCACAGCATATTATTTATAGCAATATGGCTGTTATAAAAGCTTTCATGTGGGGGAAGGGGAGAAGGGATATTTGGATTCCTATTGTTTTTGGCTTGGGGCTTGTTTCTTTTAATGGAGTAGGAGTGAGTTATTTAATGTTACGTGTAGGTTCAATGAGAAAATACATCTCTTTCAGGAAATGATTTTAATTTCCCTGTAATCATTCTTAACTGTTCACTGTCTTCTGAAATTCAAAAGACTGTCATGTGGCGGAGGGAAGCCATTTGGAAATGTTGTTACATTAGGATGGAAACAGGACCAAAAAGAACTGGCAACAGGCAGGTTGGGGACATTGTAAAGAAGAACCCGCTGACAGTGTGGGCTGCTCAGCTGTACCTTAGGCTGCCACCTAGAGATCTGGTAAGCTTGTTGTCACCAGGGCTATGCAAATTATGGCTGAGGAACCAGATGTCAGTACAGGATAGAGAAAACAGGGTATTGACTTCTCTGAATGGTACTTGCATTCCATGGACTTTTTCAGATGGTAAGAAACTAAGTTTTGCTTAGATGACATGGGCTTCTTCTTCTGGCATGCTTGGTATCCCTTCTCCCTTCTGATGATAGCATGCTATGCTTCAGGTGGGATAGACCCCATTCCCTGGGCTCCTGGCGAGGGCACGTGACCCAGTCAATGAGAGTTCCACTGCCCAGGGCACAGTGATGGACTCAGGATGGTCATGTGACCCCATCAGTTCAATCATACTCAATCCTAGGACTTTTATTGGAAGAGAAACTCTTCTGGACTTGTAGCTAGTTAAGCCTAAAGCTATCTAGGGCTATTTCAAGGAAAGGACCTGCTCGAGAATGAACTAGAAGGTCATTAAGGAGACCATCTTCTCTAGTGGCCTCCCTCAGCAGATGGTATCTGCTCTCTCCTATTCTGGTGCCTTATCCACCAGGTGGTCATGACTCAGCTACATGATTTGGTAGCTCCTATTGCTTCTAGGACTACAGACTAATTGTAAACCTCCTATTCAAATTCCCCAAGAGAAAGCACCTGACCACACCAACCAATCACCATCCATGTGCTATATCCAAGTAAACTATGGCTCTTAAACTCAACTGCAATGGAAGGCGGTATTTATGTCAGGGACTGTTATAAACTGAATATTTGTGCCCCCCTCCACCACATTCCAGCTCATATATTGAAGCCTTGGCCACCAATGTGATGGTATTTGGAGGTGGGGCCTTTGGAGGGTAATTAGGTATAGATAAGGTCAAGAGAGTGGGACTCCCATGATAGAATTAGTGTCCTTAAAAGAGACCAGAACTTCAAACTCGTTTTATGTAATGATAGTGTAGATATGGACGCTGTCCTCAGAATGTGGGTCCAATTCCATTCCTGAACAAGTGTCAATGTTCTTTCCAATTTTAGTTTTCTAGAATCTCATTTTCTTTTTTTTTTAAACTTTATTTATTTATTTGACAGAGAGATCACAAGCAGGGAGGGAGAGAGGGGGAAGCAGGCTCCCCGCTGAGCAGAGAGCCCGATGTGGGGCTCTATTCCAAGACCCTGAGATCATGACCTGAGCCGAAGGCAGAGGCTTTAACCCACTGAGCCACCCAGGCACCCCTCCCTTTTTCTTTTTGATTCTCTTTCAATTATTTTGAATTTTTATTAGTGTTGTGATCTTTCCACTAGGATTGATGAAGGAAGTTGCCAAGCAGAGAGTCTCAGGCATTCTGCTCTTTCTCTCACCCATTACCCAGCACTTGTCCCGCCAAGGACTTGGTCATGAGGTTTTTTACAAGGGGAAGCTGATTTTAGGTCACAGGCTTGAATAATGGAAACTTGAACAATGCAACAGGGCCCATAGTGACTACTGCACTGACACAAACAGGCTCATTGAGGGACCCACCTTGAAATATCCATTAGGCCCTCCCGACCAATTACAACCAGGCACATTACCTAAGATTACCAAACGGGGGAAAACTCCATATATCTCCACACTTCCTCACTCCACCCTATAATGACAGCCCCTCACCATTGCCTCACGGCAGCCTGTCTCTCCTTCACTGTCATGCCCTCTGATCCCTTGCGGTGTGTTCAATAAACATTTCTCTTTTGTTCTACCTTTCATTCTTTCACTGCCAGTGCCACCAGCCCACCTTGCCACGATGCCCCACAAAACCCAAATCTGGGACATCTCAGACTTGCCAATAGAATGTGTGACTCAGTTGGGTCATGGGTGATCTGAACAGAGCATAATAGAGATTACATAGAGATAAGGCATAACAGGAAAATCCCTTAAGGGAAGGATACCCTATATCCCTAGGTCTGAAGGGATGACTGGAAGAAATGACCACCAGAACCCAGACAGAGTGGGCTGAGTGACGCCACCTGACAGAACCTGTGACCCTTGAGGAAGGGATACAGCCAGCCTGTGGGGAAGAAGTTTAGGGAATAAATACAGCCCCATTCCCAATCTCCTGCCATTTGGCTGAACCCAACCGGAAGCCAGAGGCCACAGGAACACAGCAAGCTCCCAAAAGTATGAAGTACAACAGAAAAGGATAGAGGTGGGTATGGAGGAGTAAATGGAAACTCTTCAACACAAGTTGGGGGGGAAAGTACTTAAGCTACATTTTCCTTTAAGCAGACAAAAACATTTCAACACATCATAGCCTGCTGCAAAGTCTTACGGATATTGAGAAGAGGATGCTTTTGGCATGAAAGAGGATGTCCAACCAGACAGCGAGCGTTCACCACTCACACTGGCGGGCTAGCTGGCCCAGGCTGAGGGTATGGTGAAACAAGAGACTATCCCCTCTGTTAAGAAACACAGGGACACTGGAGGCGACGACAGTCTAGAGTGGTCTGCATAAAATGGTCATAAAGGTTGGCCCCATCATTCTTCAGACATTTTGTAAGAGATAGGGGAATAGAATACTTCCATTCTTTCAGTCAAATACCTAATTTTAATTAAAATGTGGAGAAATACCAGATTTAAAATGTAGGAAGTGAAAAATATTATAGAAAAGGTCAGGTTTTCCAGGAGCATTATCTTGCACTTAAGATTAAAACAGGAAGACAATATGTACTGAAAACATAATGCTTTTTCATTTTTAATTTAAAATTAATCCACTAAACCCTAAAGACACAAATAAATTCACTAAAATGTCTTCACTCAGCCATCCAACTAAGACTGCTTTTTCTTACTTTTTTCTAGGGAGACCCTAACACGAAGAGAAATCACATTAACTCTCCCATTTATGAAGCAAATATTTCCTGAACACCTACCACATGCTGGGCACTGATCTAGATGCTAAGAACAGAAAGAATAGTCTAAGATGAACAAGACCCATCCTTCCCTTAATCAGCTTAAGTGCTAGTAAGACCGGCAGACCGGGGCAGGATGAAGGGCATGTCAAAGGAAGCTCAGGTGACCTTGGTGGGAGGAGGTGTTAAGCAGAGATTCATTGTGATGGGAGGGAAATCACAGAAGGCTGAGGGAGGAAGCAAATGGTAGCTCTGGGCTGTTAAAAAAAAAAAAGAGCAGGAAATGTTAGAGGGCACACAGGAGCCCACTGTTAGATACCTCCAGTCAAGGTCAAGCTCGCACAGAGACACTGACACGTCAAATATTGCGCAGATGTAGACATATGGCTGCATGGGGGGATGACACTGGAGGTCAGGGGGAGCAGGACGGAGGGGGGTGGGGTCAAACCACCAAGAGTATCAGATACCAGTTTCTATCTGGGCAGTAATAGGAACTCTAGTGGGTGCCATATCGGGTTGGGAGGAGTGTTACATATATATATTGTGTGTGTTACATACAAATATATATATATATATAGAGAGAGAGAATATATATTACACGCATATATACATGTATGTATGTACATGTATATATGTATGTGCATGTATATGTACACATGTGTATATACATACGTATGGAATATGTATTATATATATATATATATATTGTGTGTGTTACATATATATTTTTTATTTTGAGCATCCCGGTCTACAGCAGTGCTTACTGCCTCCTGTCTATGCCCAATTTATTTCCCTAACCATAAAATCTGAGGTGCATTCACCCCTTCCGTGCCACATTAAATCACTGCAACCAAAATTATATTAATGGCCTCAAACTGTAAATAAGATCTGGCGCACAACACCCCCCATGACTAATGGAAATAGTTCAATACCAACCAGATGAAGAAGCTAGAGTGAAAGTGGTTTGTTGGAACAAAGTAGCCTATAAATAGTCCTACTGGGGCAGATAGGCCACGTTGCTAAAAGGCCCTCCAACTAATCGGCTGAATGTTCCATAAATCAGTGTGAATGCAGAGAGAAGGGGGCCTGCGTGTCACCCACATAGTCAGCTTGGCAGGGGAAAGAGAGGGAGACTGCTAATTAATCTTCACATTCTGCCATTGTAACTCACTGCAGTTTCCTTTCCTACCACGGCAATAGGTATTAAAAAGAACAAAGGAAAAATCCAGTCTGCTTCCTTTACAGGGTTCTAGGACCTAACCCCAGAGGCCAGATCAGGAAACGCCTTGGATTTTGATGTTCAAGACCACTAGAGGAGGGAGAGGAGGCGGTGTGAAATCCTAGCACCCGTTGCAAAGTTACCTGTGATCTGGAAAGGAAATCAAAACCCCCAGCCAGCCAGGCTCTTAGCAACTAATACTTCACCAGCTTTAGGGCTCAGTTCACGAAAACAGAGCCCCACGAAAGGTCATGATTTCAGTGGTGCGCTTCTGTGACTGAACAGCCACTGGGTTGCCCGGTGCAGGGTTCACACGGAGACTTCACCTGAGCCCGGGGAAGAAGTGCAAACAGTCCTTGAGAAGTGGTTCTGCTCTGCAAACACTGCTCTCCCCGCAACACCTCGCTCCGCCCAGGAGCAGCGGCCACTGAGCAGCTACCAAGGCAGCTCTGTGCACCCTCTTTGCCTTCCTGTGGGTGAGCCCAGTGATGTCCCGACGCAGGCAGCCTCTGGTGCCCCAGGAACATGCTTTCCTGGGGAGTCAGACCATCTGGTAAGGGATCTGCACAGTGTTAATGACCCATGGCTGGCGCTGATGCCTGTCCCTTGAGGAGACCTCAGTGTGCCCAGCTCCAGGCCAACCGACAGCGGGCCCTGCTGCAGGCGTGTGGTGGAGTAAGGTCTTACTTGGCCAGAATATTCCAAATACATTCTTACATCAACTACATTCAGCACCACCTTGCTTTTTATTTTTAATATTTGGGGGTTTTCTGTCAAACCTCTTTATAATAAGTGCCTCATTACACAAAAATCACAAGTTTACCAGATGCAAATGCTACTGTATCCTTACATATCCCTGTTCAGAGGCAGGGAAATAGGGGATTGTGTCTGCCTTTTGTCTCTTTAAGAAGCCTCATTTGCCCCTTCTATCTTATGGATAGAACCCATCATATGCCCACACCTAAACCCACCACAGGACCAGGGGCACAAGCCTCCATGTTTGACTTAGACTAGCGGCTCAAACCGGAGAGGGTGTTAGAATCATCAAGAAGTCTTGTTAGAACAGATTGCTGGTCCTCTTTCTTAGAATTTCTGATTCAGGAGGCCTGGAATGGGGTCAATAATTTATTTATTTTTTTAAGATTTTATTTATTTGAGAGGGAGAGAGAACACACTCACATGCACACACATGAGCAGGAGAAGGGAGGGGGAAGGGCAGAGTGAGAAGCAGATTCCCCGTGGAGGGCAGAGCCTGACCCAGGGGCTCCATCCCAGGACCCTGAGATCATGCGCTCCATCCCAGGACCCTGAGATCATGACCTGAACTGAAGCCAGATGCTTATCCAACTGAGCCACCCAGGCGACTCCTAAGAATTTGTATTTCCAGCAAGTTCCCAGGTTGAGGCTGGTGTTGCCAGCCTACATGTGGATACCACTTAGACAAAGGAAGTTTCACCCTGCGCCTCCCCTTAAACACATGGCTCTATGGAGGAAAAGCAACCACATCACGTTCTCTCCACAAGGAGAAGGGCATGTTGCTATTGAATGGTGACCCTCCGAGTCTTCGGAATTAGAAGTCAGCTGCTAACACCTGAACTTCTTCACAGAGAGGCATGTTTTATGATGTAGGTTGATTCTGGTTCCTTGCTCCCCCAGTTAATAGCCCTTGACCGCTGCTCCTAACAAGCCCAGCTAGAACTGAGGCAGAGCTGATACCAGCAATGGCCAATGGCCCACCGCACAGGACAGAGCCTAGAGCAGCCCGTGGGAAGTACACAGTCACCAACGCACCCCACAAACAGCATCAGCTATGCATCCGGTTCTAGTTCAGTGTCTTCGGGAAAGTACCTGCACTCTTGGAGATAACATGATAAAAAAAATAAAACAATCATGATCTTAAAGTGCTCTTTTAAACTGAAATAAGCCAGACTTCATAAACAAGCTTCTGAGTATGTGCAGTAACACCCGAGTATTTAATTAGAGCGATGTTATGAGCCAGGCCCGACAATCACGGCGCCAATAGTGCTCTGTGAGTGCACAGACCACTCAATAATCTGTTGATTTGACTGTTTCTTGGCTGCTGCTCCTAAGATAAGCCTTGCTCCCTGAACAATTTTGGTTCTCGTTAGCTGAGGTTTTAGGCTGTGTTAGGAAGGGATACCTAGGGTCATTTAGCAGAATTCAGATGTGAGAGGACGGATGGGTGAGCCTATTCAGACAACTCAATAGGCAGGACATGACAGCTTATAAAGCGAGGTGTATTTGGAAACTATTACTTCTCTTCTACCCCAAATCCCCATCTAAGCTCCCGCACGAAGATAGGAATCTCCCCTGAGTCCTTTGGGGATTAGGATGGGAAGCATTAGAAGTAATGCGTCTTGGGCCTTTGGCTTTCCACAACCACTTTATCTCCAGGACCCTGGGTATTTTTTCCCATACATTTGAAGTGAGCCAAGAGGCACTTCTAATCTATTTACCAATTCTGGAGAAGAGTTTCTTTAAAGATAGCCTCAGGAACTCCGTATATTGAAGGAAGAGAAAATATTTGGTATACCAGACTAATACTGTCTTTCAACGAAAAGATATCAGCTGCTTGAAATAGAGTGCTGTCAAAGACAAATCCATTAGCTGTGCCTTTCTCCTGCAGATTTAGGCAGAATTTGAAACACCAAAAGAATGAACAACAAAAGAATCAATCAAAGCATTGACTTGTTGATTTATTTACTGTATAAAACTTGGCTCTGCTTTCTACCCAGTGGGAAAACAAAGGGGAAAATACACTGATAAGAGGTAAAAGAAAAGACACCACTTTCAGTCCAGTGATCTAAGCTCTGATATGAATAATACTAAGCTTTGCTCCATTGCCAGGGGACAGATCCACGTGTGTATTCTTCTTTGCCTGGGCACTCGTTTCCCTCATAGAAGATGTTGAGGCAATGTCTTATTGCTTCTCTCCTGCCATGCCAAATGTGTAAGACCCTTCCACTTCTTGGGAGGCATCACAGCCCAGGAAAAAGGCCCCACTCGTCAGCAGTGAAGAGTCCAGAATTGTCACCACAGTGGACCAGGGTAGACATACTTGGAATAGTCAAGACCAGGAGTCAAGCTTTCTTCTAAAGAAGACTGCATGAGAAATACAAGCTCTTGGTCTCCAGCACAGCTTTGACTGAGAAAGACTCTGATACTCAGTGTGGTTTTTACCTCCAATAGGTCAGGCAGACGTTATAAATTTTTACAGACAGTTTTGAAAGTACAGATAGCAACCTCAATTTCAATTTCATAGAATACTGCCTCTCCAGGAGCACATCTATGGAAATTTGGGGCTCCCTCTTGCTGTTCCACTGTACATTTATATTTTAGAACACAGGAGTAGATTTTCTTTTTCTGTCAATATAAACCCACCCACTGACTAGGTGGGAATCCCCTACTATACCAACCTCTGAGGCCACCTATTCAGGGAGAGGACACTCCTCCCGGGCCCAGGCCCAGGAATCTGGCCAGATGGACAAAAACTCTCCACTCTCCTAGGAATGCTGACAGCAACTCTATCCAGAGGCAAACATGTTTCCATCTCTCTGCCAGCATTGTGAGTTATACCCAGATTTTTTAAATATAATTACTGTATTCTTAGAACATCCTTGCTCCTTCCCTTCCATCTTCTCTACCTCTTCCAAATCATGTAAGACTACAGCAGAACGTACCATCTCAACTTAGATATGGCAAATCAAATGCAAATTAGAGGGCTTGCCATCACCCTGACCTAGCCTGAACTTTAAATAAAAATTTTTGTACTTTAAATGATAATCACTTACAAGTTGGAAGGAAGAAATAATGAAGGAAACATCTGCAAATGCACAAGATTTCATTAAAAATGATTTATTCAAATGCATCCATAAGGCAAAGTTTGAATACTATTTATTTCCAATAACTGCATTTTAGAGCAGACAACTCTTTCCTTGTGCATCCCTGTTCAAACTGGAGGTCTGAGCTAGGGAAGGAGCCTGGGCTTGAAGGGGGAAACCAGCTTCAGCTCAGAGCAGGCTAGGGTGTGATGTCCTGGGAGTCAGAACAAGGCAGCAAACATGGGTAAGGGGCTGACGAAAGAGCCAAATCACACAGACTGAAGCCAAGAGGCAGCCACTGGGCCACTAAAAAGAGAGTAGAGAACAGGGCACTAGGAAACCAGCTGGGTCAAACCAAGAAAGAACAGAAACGTGAGCCAAGAAGCAGGGATGCCCAGGCAGTGTCCAGGACAGGCCACAGGCCTGTACGGATGGTCCTGGGCCTCCTGCTGTGGCTGCTGTGATCGGTTTCAGAAACAGTCCTTCCCTTAATGGGGTTTAAAGCCTCTAGTTTGCAAAGGGGTTGCATTTTGTGGACACTAGGAGTCTTAGAATTGATCATGTTTCCCACTTTTCTCTGGCCAGCAAGTAGCTCAAAGTTTAACTTGTTTTCTCACACAAGTACAGAGAATTTTTGGTTGTACCTTTCTCCATATGAAGGCTAGCCCTAGTGTTAATCCCGGTCCCGTTCTTATTAGCCTTATTCTCCACCCAGAATGCTTCATATATTTCTTTTTTTTTTTTTTTAAAGATTTTATTTATTTATTTGAGAGAGAGACAGTGAGAAAGAGCATGAGCGAGGAGAAGGTCAGAGAGTGAAGCAGACTCCCCATGGAGCTGGGAGCCTGATGTGGGACTCGATCCCGGGACTCCAGGATCATGCCCTGAGCCGAAGGCAGTCATCCAACCAACTGCGCCACCCAGGCGTCCCGCTTCATATATTTCTGCTAATTGTTGTAACTACTAGTAATAAGGACAACCAGACAACTGAGCATTGTCTCAATTGTTCTAGCAAAGCACAGCTCTGGTTTAAGTCCATCGCTTAGAACTCGGAACATCTTTTACGACAGAAATTTACTTAACGACTGTCTCCCACAAGTCTTTTTCTCTGCAAGCACACTCGAGTTCTCTCTGCTGATTGCATCCCCTAGCATCCAGCTTTTAACTGGGACCTAGTAATTCCCTCTTCAAGGGGACTAAGTTTGAGTTTCTCTTTTTCATAAAGATCCTGCTATGAGCACCTTACAACTTATGAGTTATGCATCAAAGAAAGACATGAAACAAGGTGGTCTTGAGAACAAGGTGTGCAGATCTAGGACAATATTAAAATAAACAGCCTTCACACAGTCACAAAACCACTTCTCCATTTCTAACCCGAGAACTCATTCTTCAAGGAATATTCCAGCTAAATGACATGAGGCACATAACCTGGAGATGGCTTGGGTGTCGAGCAAGGTCCAACTGTGACAGTTGTCACCTACTCATCCACAGAGTGTTTTGGCTCATCTAGCTGAGAGGGCAGACAAATGCTCATGAGGCCACCCATTCATGAAGCAGGACACTCCTCCCAGGTCTGGACCCAGGAATGTGGCCAGATGCTGAAAACCACCAAAGGCTCTCCTGGGAGCACTGGCAGCTAATCTATCCCGGGGTGGGAGGAGGGAAGAAAAAAAAAAAAGGCTTCCCACTGATGCTAAATGTTTTTATCCAGATGCCATCCCATGGAATCGGGAAGGCCGCACTTTGCACAGGGTTGCCCAAAAAGCTTATTGAATAAATGGTATTAGCTGGAACCGTGGTATCTGGGAGCAAAGGACCATATGGCACACAATAGAAGGAAGAGGAAAAGATGAGGAAAAAATGAAATCCCTTTTTCCTGAGCAAAATCTGGCTTCGGGCAACTTTATAAAATAGGCTTTGAGACAGGCGTGACTTGGACCCTGACTCCACCACTTTGAACATGTTTTTTCCTCTTTTCAAAGAACCGTCCCAGTTGCATTCTAGGACCAACCACCCTGGTGCATTGGATTCCTTCCTCTCCTCCCTTCTCAAAGTGTTTGATCTTGCCTCTCTTCTGCATTGTCTGTTTATCCCTCCAGACTGGATCATTCTTGACAGCATTCAAAGATGCTACAGAACCTGTAGTCAAAAAAAAAAAAAAAAAAAAAAAGGATCTCCCAGACTCCACATTCATCCAGTCACCATGTTATTCAGTCACAAAGAATAGAAATCCTCAAAAAGTTACCAGCCCAACCAAAGTCTCCCCTGGCTCCACTCAAACAGCTTTTGTCAAGGTCATTAACCATCTTCATTTTGCTGAATCTAGTGGTCCACTTTCAGCTCATCCTACTGCGATCTTACTAAAGCTGATCCTCCCAAAAGTGTGTGTTCCCCATTCCATAGGGTGGGGCAAGCACAGAGAGATGCCTGAACTAGAGATAGTGTTCCCCAAAGACTCTTACCAGCCCCACAGCCCTGTGTGGCTATGGGACTAGCTCTTGCCAACAGACCGGGACCTGATCATATTAGGTCTTACAGGGACTTGCAAGGAGTTTAGATTTTATTCTAAGATCAATAGAAAGTCATTGGGCAGTTTTTAGCAAGGTCTCTTTTCTCCTTGAACCTGTGAAGCTCGTTCCTGGGCAGGTCCTCTGCATTTACTCTTCCTCAGTCCCTCTTATCCTAGATCTTTGCCTGGCTAGCTACTTCTCATCATCCCGGATCTCTGTCCAAGACTTCCCCACTAACTTCCCCTTTCAAAGGACACACCTTCCATCATCTCTCACTCCATTTTTCCCCATAGCACTTACCACTGCCTGACACTATCATGCTCCCTTATTCTTGGACTCCAGAGTACATCAGAATCACCTGGGCACTTGCTAAAAATACCGATTTCTGCCTCCAAAGCCCAGGAACTCAGGAGGTCTGGGAAGGTGCTCAGTAATCTGCATTGAACCAGATGACTGCTCCACAGCTAGGTTTTCCAGACACGCACATGAACTCCTGGTCCAGTCAAAAAGGTGCTGCCCTCCACGTTCAGCGCCCAGGATACAAAGGATGCATTTTCAAGGAGGAGGGATCTCTGTTAAGGGAGGACCTTTAGCACGTGGAACTTCACCTGGCTTAGAGAGAAAGAACCATCTGGCTGGGCAGCTGGTTTCTCTGGAACATTTCTGAATTATTCCAACTGCACAAATCCTGTTTGTAGAGCCCCGAAGTCATGGCGTAACTTTGAGTGTGTCGCTTTAGGTCTGTGGGTCTCTGTTGTCACTTAGATAAAATAAGAGTTTCTTGAACTACAGGTTATCTTTGATCGCTCTCAACCAAAGGGAGTCTTAACTACAGGCTCTCCTTCTATAGTGCTTATACCTTTAAGCAAGGCAAATGCTGTGAAACAGAGGGGTTTGTTACAAAAGAGAAATGTCATTCTAAGCCCCCAGAACTACATAACAACTCCCCCCTGGTACCACAATTGCAAGTAAAGAAAAGTACTTTCAAAAAGTACTTTCAAAAACTCTGCCCAACTGCCAGGGAGTTCTGAACATTTGACCATAAACATTTCTGTGCTTGCAAATCCTAAGAACCTGGGCGCTTGTGACTGTATTGTAAAAAGGATATAGAACAGAACAACCTCAAACAGAAAAATTCGAGCAGATATCCTACATTACAATTAGTGTTAGGGCCTATTCGGCCAGAGCGGCCCCACCCCGGTTGAACTGCCATTTTGTTGTTTATGCAGTAAAACTTAAATTGACCCTGCCTCCCCAGGGGAACTTACTTAAAAACAAGTCCCAGAAACCAGTCCCAGGTAACAAAGCCCAAATACAAGAGTGGGTCAGGCCAGGTGGAGACATCCGATCAGTGGGGGGGCGCATACTGTCTCCCTAGTTACCAAGGAGTATGGACCCCACCCTCTGGCAGCCTTTTGGGCACCAATTCTGACCAAGGTGATAGACTAGTTCAAATATCTACTACAGGGTAAATTGTAATTCAATTGGTCACTTATGTGTGATGTAGCATGACTGTGCAGCTTTCTCTGTGTGTTACAATCTCATTCGCCATCTGTGTGTGGCCAGGCCCAACCACATGGCCTTTGCCCTTAAAAGCTAGTCTGTGAAGCAGAGAGAGGTCGCCCTCTCTGTAAGAGGCGAGGCCCTGAGCATTCAGTTTGATTCTTGATGCTTGGCGTGAAATAAAGCTTTGATTGACCTTCGCTTTGTATCAGTCTTGCTCCTTTAATCACAGACCCATTACTGGGGGACCCAACATTGGGGACCTAAGATTAGTACACTTGACAATACTAACTGCAAAACAAAGAGGAATAGGGGGATCATTGTCCTATTGATTACAACCTAACAAATAGTGCAATTTTTTGTTAAGGGAGAGAAATTATGGGAGGGAGATTAAGAGGGGAAACAATGTCTCCTTGAGAAGACAGCATCATGACAACATAGGCGCGGGGACTCAACTGAGAAATGGTCACGACCTCTTTTAATCAGAAAGTATTTGTTGGGCCAAGTACTATGCTGGGAACTAGAGGTATGAAGGTTAGAAAAAGTCCCTGTCCTCACGGCACTGAGAATCGTAAACAGACAATAGCAATACAGTTAGTGGGGACACAAACTAGGCTGTGTCCATGCTGCTGGGAGAAAAGCCCAAGCAGTTCTCCTTCTCACCCAGCAGCTTCCCTGAACTGGGAATTGAACGAGGAGAAAGAGTTTTCCAGGAGGCACCTGGGTGGTTCAGTCAGATGACTGTCTGCCTTCAGCCCAGGTCATGATCCTGGGGTCCTGGGATAGATCGTTGCATCTGGTTCCCTACTCTGTGGGGAGTCTGCTTCTCCCTCTCACTCTGCCTGCCTCTCCCCATGATTGTGCTCATGCTGTCTCTGTCAAACAAATAAAATCTTTAAAAAAAAATCTGCCAGGAGTTTAAGGGGAAAAATTCCCATCAAGTACAAAAAATAACAAAGGAAGATGTTAATCGGGTTATTAGTTTAGTATTTTTCTCTTAGTCATTGAGATCAGCCCTGGATGCTGATTGGCTTGATGAGTTACTCTGGAGAATAGAATTCAACAAAAGTGGTGGTGTGTCAGTTATACTCCTAGGCCCCTGAGGCTTTGCACATTTTCAGTGCTCGCTCAGACTCCGGCAACCACATAAGCAAGCCCAGGTTAGCTTTCTGTAGGACGAGCAACCATGCAAGAGAGTCATCCCAAATCAGCCAGCCCAGCCAATCTGCCAACTGACCACAGATGCTGGTCTGAGTGCAGCCAGGATAAGCCTGACCTGGTCGAGATCAATAGTTTTTCTCCCGGTCAGCTACCAACTGAGGAGCCACAGTAAGTGGTCGTTGTTTGAAGCTTCTAGATTTTGGAATGCTCTCTTAAGCTTCTATACCTAAGTTGGAAGGTTCCAACCTGAGTTTACAGTCTTATTAAGCAGGGTTAAGAGAAATAAATAAATAGAGTCCTAACTTAATGTAGTCCTTAGCCAGTCACAGAATTTCCCTCAGTTCTTTGAAGCCATCACTACTTCACTGAGAGTCCTTCCACATTGCAGTTCTCATAACATAATCCGATCACAGATCTAAAAGAAAGACTTCAGAGTAAAAAATCTCTTGTTATCCCTTCTGTTCAGCAATGCCCACCATGTTCCTTACCTCTGCTGCCTGTTCTGATCAAACACAACCAATGAAACCACAGTTCTCTTCCAAACACAACCTTTGGAAAGCCCAAGAAGATTCAGAAAAACTAGTATTCCTTTTTCTCACCTAAATACATTTTCAGCATATATCAATGATTAAACATAAAATATTGGGCTTCTTTTACTGCTTATTTTGAATTAATTTAGGTGTTGCCTGGTTTTGATGGTCACAGACTCCAATCCTACTTCCAACTCATAGTGTAAATACACACTGAAAATTTTCCAGGACTACATTGAATGGAGTCTGAGTGGCCCTTTGAGACAATTGAATCATCTGAGTCCCCAACCACTGGGAGTGACTTTATGGGATTTATGTACAGCTACATGTTCAAACAAGGACTCCCATGGTCTCTGTGTCCTATAAGATATGTTTTATCCCTGCAGAAATCAGAAATACAATTTTCTTCTTCTAGAGAAGAATGCAAAAATTTAAATGCTATAAATCTTTTCTTGTCCAAGCTTGAGTACTATAACTCATTATTATTAGCTCATCAGTTATAATTCAGTATGCACAAGGAGCTTGTCTCTCTACAGAGAGAATACAACAGAGACTAAAATTCTTTTCATTCAAGTTTTGTGTTGCAAATTGCTTCTCTAGGCAGATATTAAAAATATATATATATTTTGGGGTGCCTGGGTGGCTCAGTGGGTTAAAGCCTCTGCCTTCGGCTCGGGTCATGATCCCAGGGTCCTGGAATCGAGCTCTCTGCTCAGCGGGGAGCCTGCTTCCTCCTCTCCCTCTGCCTGCTTCTCTGCCTACTTGTGATCTCTGTCTGTCAAATAAATAAATAAAATCTTTAAAAATATATATATATATATGTATATACATATTTACAACCTAATGAGCTAAACAAAGAGCCTCATTAGCTCACCTGTCAGTGGACAGGTTTGCCGGTGTGATTAAAATAAGAACCTTGGTATGAGGAGAGCATCCTGGATTATCCGGATTATCCAGATTATCCAGATGACAGGCCCACTGTCATCACAGCAGTCCTTATAAGATGGAGGCAGGAGGATCAAAGTGAGAAAAAGGGGATTTGAAGACAAAACCAAAGGTAATGAAGCTTGAAGACAAGGAAAGAGCCAGAAGCCAACAAGTGTAGCTGGTCTCTAGAAGCTGGGGAAGGCAAGGAAATGGATTTCTCCCTGAAGCCAGAAGACACCTTAATTTTAAACTTCTGACCTCTAGAACTGTAAGTGTTATTTTAAAATCACAACATTTATTGTAGCTTGTTACAACAGTGATAGGGAATAAATACATTCAAGACAGCTTAAAGTTTGGGCATGGGTGGAATACAGGGGAAATTTTCAGAATGACTCCATGTTTGGCCAAGTGAAATCATAATGAGGGAGCCCATGGCAGGCAGGTCTGGGAAGGCTACAGCCTCTATGGAAACTGCAGCCAAGTACTTGGTGCCTTGGGGCCACTTATCAGTGCGGTCAGAAGTTGGGAAGGAAAGCCTGGAGCCCACCTTGGCTGTATGTCTATATGTCACATCTCTGATCACCAAGACTCCTTAGCATAATGGCTCCCACCTTACCTCTGCTTTCCATATCTTATGCAAGTTTCCCTCTTAGCCCAATCTAAGGGAAAGGTGAATCTGGAAAAGGTAATTCCCAGTCTTAAATAGGAACGGTAAGGCCAACATGACAAAACACACCCAAGCTTTGGAGGTCTCCCTACAAAGGGTCCAGATAGCTCCCCTCTCAGTAAAGCTCAAAGTCAACAAACCCACACATAGGCTTGGAGCATCCACTCAAAAGTTTTAATTTACACTCTTCAAAATAAGCAGATATTCAAGGATTATCATGTGAAAAATAGCCACCAAAACAGGACAATCAATATCAAAGCTGAAAAAAGCAACTAGAAAAGAAAAAGCAACTCGAAGAAGAAGAAAAGACTAGTCACAGAGAAGAAAATATAACACAACAATGACAATTGGAATCAGTGGTTTATTTAAAAGGCTAGGGGCACCTGGGTGGCTCATCTGGTTAAGGATCTGAATTTTGATTTTGATCTCAGGGCCATGAGTTCAAGAGTCCTGTGTCAGACCCTATGCTGGACATGAAACCTGCTTAAAATTCTCTCCCTCCCTTTCCCTCTGCTCCTCCCCACCCCATTCACACACTTGTACACTTGCTCTTTAAAAAAAAAAAGTCTAAGAGAAAAATATTGCATCCATGAATAAATAAATAAATAAATAGAGTTTAATACTATTAAACAGGATGTTTTAAAAAGTGAACATTCAGGATACTAAGAAGAGTTCTCAAAAACTTAAAACATACTATCTGAAATGAAAAAAAATCTAATGAAATGATTGAAAATAAAGTTTAGGAAGTTTTTCAGAAAGAAGAATATAAAAAGAGATGGAAAGTAAGAGAGAAAATAGAAAATGATCAATGAACCAGAACGGACATTCCATCATCGGAATAACAGGAGCAACAAAAAGAGAATAGAGAAAATGTGTGTGTGTGGGGGGGGGATAAAATCAACAAAGTAATTCAAGAACCTTTCCCAGAACTGAGGACACGAGTTTCCAGATTAAAAAAAAGACCTGGCCCACAGAGCACACAGCACAGTAAATACAAATCAGCCCACACCAGATGACTTCATCATAAAGTTTCAGAGTATGGGTACTAACAAAGGGATTCTATAAGCTTCTAGAGGTTTAGAATTAACATCCACAATAGTCCAGATACAAGGGTTTATGTGTCAGAATTGATTTGTATTTCTTCATGGCAACATTAGAAGGTAGAAGACTACAGAGAAAGGTCTTCCAAACCTTGAAAGTAAATTATTTCCAATAGAGGACTCTTTATCCAGGCAATCCCTTAATCAAAAGCAAAATAGAGGTATTTTGAGACATGCAAGGTTTAAAACATTCACCTCCCAGGCATCTTTTCTAAGACATTGGAAGGAATAAACCTGAGGGAATGATCCATGAGAAATAGAACATAGAATACCAAAAAAAAAAGAGAGAGGAGATCCAATACAGGAACTTGTTGAAGGAATAGTCCCTGACAGTAGAAGTTAGATGCTAGAAGTCAGCAATGTGGAGACCAGAGAGGCAAACAGCCCGATGGGAGCACATGAGGCAGGAGATAGACACTCTCCCCCAAATGGCTGCCTAACCCAACTATGCTCTGAACAACATGCTCCACCAAGAAGTAAACCAAGAAGAAGAAATACACTTATACCAGGAAGCAAGGGCCCAACTCAGGGGACACAGCATATTCCTGGCAGAACAGCACAGGAAGTCCCCAATGTCATCTATGTCAAAGAGCTTTAGAATGTGCAGTCCACAGGGGATAATAGAGGCCTCCAGGAAAGTCTCCAGTAAAAAGAAACTGGAACTGATTACCTGATATAATTAACTGTGTACTATTGTGTTGAGAAACTACTGGAAGCTGTGGGAAGAATTTATAATAGGTATGAAGAAAAATTAGCAGATTTTAAAAGGCAATTATTAGTTTCAGGGGAAAAAAACAAGATGAAAACAATAATGAACTATATAGTTGGCGTTCTTGGCCAACTTTCAAGGGCCAGCATTAGCACACAGCAGGCTAATAGTGCTGAGGAATTAATAATCCTTGGATGCAACCATCCACAAAGGACTGATAGGAGCTGGTATGTAAATACCCCAGCTCCCTCACCCTCCAGGTGGGAAAACACTGAATGCTGTGATTTTGTTGTTGTTGTTGTTTTGTTTTTGTTTTTGTTTTAAGAAATGTTATTTATTTTGAGAGAGAAAGCACAAGCGGGGGTGGAAGGGAGCGGAAGGAGAAGCAGGGAGCCTGATGCAGGACTTGATACCAGGACCCTGGGATCATGATCTGAGCCAAAGGCAGCCACTTAACTGACTGAGCCACCCAGGTGTCCCTGAGTGGTGTATTCTACACCAGTTCTCAGAGTGCCCCCTCACTGGATTAAGCTCCAATTACCCATAGTAGTAAGCACTTAACAACACACCCTTTATTACTTCCTTCCCTTTCTTGATCACTTCCTTATTCCTTTATTGGTGTTCCCTGTGCCCCCCTAGTAAACTTCCTGTACCAAATCCTTGAGTCAGAGTCTCCCCTGGAGAACTGAGATAATACAAATTTCAGGAAACAAAATTCTTACAGACATAATAATGTTAACAAGGGACATAGGTTTAATCAGAAATTGGTGTCAAATTGTATTAGGAGAATAGGGGAGGGGAAGCAGAGGGGATTGTGATATAAGGGAGTTAAGTCTTCCTCTACCATATTAGACACTCAGTAGGTTAGGTCTCAGATTGATAAACCAAAAGAGAACAGTTTTCACATATTATTTAAAAGCATGAAGATTTAGAACTTCAGGAAAGAACAGTTTAAAAAGTCGAAACTGGTTGTTCAAGGGACCTAGGAGTTAGGGGAATAAAAAGCATTTGGTACAAAAATTGTCTTCTATTGAGACTTAAATCCTTTAATACCATTTGACTTTCTAATTGTACTGTATTTTTTTAAAGTTTTATTTATTAGAGAGAGAGAGCATGAGAGGGGGAAGGGCAGAGCCAGGAAGAGGGAGAGAAGCAGTCTCCCTGCTGATTATGGATCCCTACTTTAAGCTCCACCCCATGACCCCAAGATCATGACCTGAGCCAAAATCAAGAGTTGGATGCTTCACCGACTGAACCAACTAGGTACCCCTAATTGTACTATTGTTTTTAATAGCATTATTATTTGCATGTACTTTTTGATATAACTTAATCCATGAAAACAATAATGAACTATATAGTTGGTGTTCTTGGCCAACTTTCAAGGGCCAGCATTAGCACACAGCAGGCTAATAGTGCTGAGGAATTAATAATCCTTGGATGCAACCATCCACAAAGGACTGATAGGAGCTGGTATGTAAATATCCTTTCTCATGAAAGGAATGAAGAAAGGATAAAAGGGGGAAATGAAGAAGGAAGTTTTAAAAAGACAAGGATAAAGGACTCCAGCTCTCTGAGATGTGTCAACATGTTTTATGACAGAACCTGCCTTTCCTCAGCTGAACTGGAACTCCTTAACCCCAAGGCTTGTGTTAAATCCAAAGCTAGGCACATATATTTTGGAGAACCATGAAGCCATAAAATAGGTCTATTGTAGGAGATATTTTTAAGACAATGAAATATGCCTGCTATTACTCACTTAAGTTATAAATAAACTCATTAGCTTGCATGTGTGTGTGTTTCTTATTCACTTTCCTTGTTTCCCTCAGGATAATTTTTAAACTCCTATGACTACAGGAAAAACATCTCTGGCCCATGAAGCTTGGTTTTCCCCCTATCCCTTCAAAGGCACTTTTATCCCCTTTCTGAAGAAATACCCAACAAGAGGGGACACACTTGCCTGCTCTTTGGTTTGGAGCACAGAGGATGTGAAAGATGCACAAGACAGAGTACTTGCTTTTATGAGACCTACATCTTTTAGAGGAGACGGACTGTGAGCAAATAAAAAAACAAGGCACTTGCCGATTATGATGAATGCCAGGAAAGAAAGAGCGGACTGAGAATGAGAGCAAGCACAAAGGACTCAGACAAGGCTCTGGTGTGGCCTCTCTGAGGACTGGCAAAAGCCTGGGGAAGAGCATTCCAGAGGCCCTGGCCCAGAGCCAGGGACAAACCTGTGTTTAGAGAGGTGGCGACCACCACAGAGGAATGGTGGTGGGAGAAGGAAATCAGCGTGGCAGGGAAGAGGAACGACCAAGGTTAACTACTAGAGCATTTCACTCAGCACTGACTCTGCTAGCTGGGCACCCAGAAACTCTGATCACAGTAACAAAATGGACTTCCTTATTGTTCATTTGTTAGTACCAACTACTGCCTTTAAAGTTATCATTTTAGCTTTACATTAAGCTTGAAAGAAAAGACAATAAAAAGTATTTCTCTGATGACTACAAAATACCCAGGAAAGTAGAATGGGTCCTTTTGTGTGCAAATTCATTATATATTTCCCATGCAGTCCAGTATATTTCTTTGAGCTTTAGAGAGAATTGAATGGTAGCTAAATTCCTCCAAGTTTATAATAGTTCTAATCTCTGAAATGGGAGTAATAACATGCTCTCCCCAACCCCACCACAAAATGGTTAAAAATTAAGAAACCTTTAATTTTCTGCCTGCCTCAAGCCAAGGTCTTACGTGAGAGAAAAGTAAAGCATCATTGTAGACATTTTTCACAGTAACCTCATTGTCAGCTAGTTTATAGTCTGAGCATTCATGCATAATTTCATATCTCAACATATTGTTCATTTTTCATAATTTTAGATCACAAGCAAGAATGTTCCAGTGAGCCAAATCAGTGACACAAAAGGCAATGCCACTTGGAAAAATTACCCCTGTTTTTCTAGAGTCAACTACTGGAAGTTGATGACTAACCACAAATTTTCAGTCTAGACAATTAATCTGGAAAAGGCAAAACTGTAACCAAAAATGAGGTTATGAAACTAAAAGGTGATGAATCTAAGGTAACTGTAGAATTGTTTGAATCTTACCAAACCTTCAATCAGTTGAGACTTAACAATTTTGACTTTCCACTACTTGTTATTTGTTAGTGGTCAAGCAATGCCCATCAGATCCCACTGGGCCATTGGGAAGGATGGTATGGTCCTCAGAACCATCTCCTGGACTCCATGACTGTTTGCTTGACCAGGATCCGCAGCTTGCCTTGGCAGCTGTGCCTGCATCCTGCCAGGCTAACGGTCTCTTTCACTCATTCCCCCTCTCAGTCACCCACGAATCTGGTCTACAAAGATCTGCCTACCCCCTCTTCTGGGCTAGGCATGGGTCTAGGAGATAGTAATACAGTGAATAGGACAGAAAGGGCCCTGGCTGACAGCCACACCCAGGAGAGAAGAGAGCCAGGAATTTAGTAACCTAACTCTGAAGGAGGGGAGAGAGGAGGTAACTTGGCAGAGAATGACTGGGGAATGTGTATAGCTTTAGACGGAGTAGTTAGGGAAGGTCCCTCTGAGGGGGTGACATTTGATCAGAGACATTAAATGGGGAGAAGAAAAGAGCCACTTCGCAGGAGGAGGTAAAGCATTGCAGGCAGAGCTGGATGCAAAAATTGTCCTGTGTCCAAAATCATTGTTTCTACAAGTTACATAACCGGTAGAGAGAGAGAGAGGATTTTAAGGCTTTAAGGCTGTTCAGCGCACTGGGTGGCTCAGTCAGTTAAACATAAGTCTCTTGGTTTCAGCTCAGGTCGTGACCTCAGGATCATGAGATAGAGCCCAGAATCAGGCTCCAGGCTGGGCATGGAATCTGCTTAAGATTCTCCCTCTCTCCCTATGCTATGCCCCACCCCAGCCCTACTAGTACACACGTGCTTACACACACTCTCTCTCAAATTAAAAATAAATAAGTGTAAGGCTGCTCCCCAAAACATCAGTGGTCATTTTCTGCATGGTAAAAAAACAGGCACCTTTTACTCTCCCCTTTACATTTCCTGTGATTTTAAATTATCTTACAATTAACATTAATTGCTTAGCTAATAAAAAAAAAGCAACTGCTCATTAAAGTTCCATTTTAAGATCAATAAATATAATGAATTCAAAGAGCAAAGTGACCATTTTTAATCCATTCAGTAAGCCTTAGACTTTCAAATTAAAAATCTGAGCTAATTCCACACACATTGGACTGAAGTTGCTCTTGCTATCATCTATGAAAATAAATTATTTAGAAGTAATTCAAAGTAAGTGGCTAGTCCACCAAAGGGCTTAAAATCAAGAAACCATTCAAGCCAGTCTCATTCAAGCTGGCCTAGGCTTCCTCTTCAAACAGCATTTTATCAATGGCAAAAGGCTGCCTACCTGCCAACCTCCCAAAGAGCTCTGGACCCTCTCTGCCCCTGCTCATCACCTACCCTCGAGAACAATGGCACCGAATGCCATAAAAATGGTCTTCTAACTCGGTCTTTTACCAGATCCTGCTTCGGTTTTTGCCCCAGTTTGGGAACTGGTGAGCCCTTTGGTGAGTCCCTCCCAAGTCCTACATGCCAGAGGATAAAGGCTGGACTCCTGAGTTCATGGAGTACATAGGTCATTCTGCAGAATAAGCCGTTCCTGCTCTCAGGCAGGTCTGTACAGTGACCAGACGTAGCAGTGACAGAGCGCAGGAGTGGCTACGTGACAGTGAGGACTGTGGCAGTGGTGGCGAGGGGGTGGGGAGTGTTCCGGGAGTGGAGGTGAGAAAGGGGCGAGTCTGAAACTGTTTTCCTGAAGAGAATCTTGGCTAAGTACAAACTATCAGGTGTGGGACAAGCAGGGAAAGGGGCGAGGGCGAATCTGCGTTTTCATCCACCTGACAATGCCTGGAACACCTCTAAAGGGCTGTGAGGGGCACCTGCATGTGGGACGTTCCCAACACAGCACAGACTCGTGGTCCCCAAACATGAATCAGGCTTACAGTCATCTGTGGACTTTCTAGGGATAAAAAAGATTAAAAAAATAATTTAAAAAAAAGATTTCTGCATTTTGCTCCCAGAAACAACAGTTCAGCCAGGCTGGCTTAGAGCTCCAGAATCTGGGTTCCTCCAAATCTTCCGCAGGTGGCCCCGCTGGGTTTGGGAGCCTGAGCTTTGGAGAAGCAAAGTTGGTAGGCCTTCGTTCAGCAACGTGCCTGGAAGTGGGACTCTGTGGGAGCTGAATGGCAGGCAGCACCCAGATCTGCTGCTCTCCTACTGAATGACAGAGTTTTCCAGCACAAAAACTTTCTTTTCCTCTTTAGCACCTACCACGGTGTACAGATATGATCTGTTTGAATATCACTATTTTTCATATTCTTGTCACACACATAAGCCCCACAAAAGCAAAATATACTTAGCTGTTTCGCTCACTCCTACATCCAAAATGTTTCCTAAAACAGTTCCTGATAGATTTTAGCACCAAATCATTATTTTTTTGTATGAATGTAAGAGTTGAACTGTGAGACTTCCGGCTTCTGCTGAGGGTAGGCCATCCTCTAGAAAAGATGACCTCCCAAGGCTTCATAACCCACTGGGCCTCTTAGATCAAGGGAGGGAAGTCAGAAAGCAAGCAAGCCAGGAAAAAAGAGGAGAGGAGAAGGGAGGAGAGAGGAGGGGAAGAGAGAGGAGGGGAGGGGAGGGGAGGAAAGGAATTGCAAATTTTTCTCAATAGCTTTTGTGTTTTTCTGAAAATCTAATATAATGATTTTATTTTTAGAATGATGACTGTGGTACCTCAGCATTTCCATTTTACTACCCACCCTTTGTTCTCCCCAAATGGTTTCTAAAACTTTGGTAATGGTTAAATTTTTATTTTAAAAATTCATAGTTCCAGATTAAAATTCCTATACACTTGGGAAAAATCATACAGTCTCACTCTGAAAACTCAGCCTTACATTTCTGCCTCCTGGGGTCATGCACAGATGGGGAAAAAGAATCCTGTGCCTTCTTTCTGTGTGGTCTTCTGTCTGTTGGTCAGTTATAAAATTTCTTGGCTGTGTCCCTGCCCTCTTAGCTGAGGCTGAAGTGTAGGAGGACTGCAGGCCCTGTTGGGAAGTTGGGTTTATTCTTATAGGAAAAGAAAGAAACTTTTTACACAAAAGCATCAGAAATAGAGGCGAGTAATCGCCATTCTGAAAAAGTCTAGCTTCCCTGGACACAGAGACCCAAAATGGAAGTCCTACAAAGAATTTCTTTGTTGAAAGGGAAATATACATTTGCCAGAATTCAGAATACTTTTATCTATTTTTAACTTTCCATGCATAGGTTCACCACCTGTGTAAATCAAATCTACATTTGCACCTAACAGACGGGGGTGACAGTTTTGATGAGCAGAGGGCGTAGGAGGCAAACGAGCTATCTAATCTCACAATTGCAGGGCACTCTTGTTTACTATTAGCTTCTAAGAAAATCCATGGACAGATTTCTACATGGTTTAACATCACATTTGTAACTGGATTATGAGCTAGAAATCATTTCATTTCTTATATGACAGTATAAGTTAATAGCTATGATCTAATATTTGGAAATCTGGCACTTCCTTCTCCTTCCCACACCCAACACCTTCTCCAGCAATTGATTTTACATTCCCATATTCATATTCTACCTTGGGGACAAACACTCCTCTGTTAATTGTAAAAAAAAAAAAAAAAGAAGGAAAAAAAATTCCTCAGTAAGGAATATATCTTTTAGAACCTACAAATGAGTTTTGTGGCCATAAGCTTTCCAGACTTTAGTAAGAGAGGTGCTCCAGATGACTTTAAAACAGAGCTCTCCATAGGTCATTTCTTTACAAGTATGTAACCCTCTACAACAGTGAAAACATGATAATGTTTAGACATCTGAACTTTGAATTCAAGAGTTCACTAGGTTGGTCACTATAATAAGGCAGATTGGTAAGGAAAATTTTGAGTGATGCAGAGAAGTATTTTTAGTGTGTTCATCTCTATAACTATTTATGTATCACTACCTCTGTCCATGAAATAACTCTACTCATAGATGACAGAATTATTACCAAATTACCTACTTTGAATAGCAAATAAATACAGCAACTTTAATTTCTTCACAATATTAGTTATTTGCTGTATCAACAAGTTCATTTGCTCTTAAGGAAGTAAACTAAAAAACCCAAGTCAAATGATACTAAAAATTACAAAGAAAAGGAAAAAAGCATACTTAGGAATTTTAAGATTCATAAGGGTACTTCCTGAAGTCAGAGAGCATGTCTTTAGATTCTGTTATATCTTGGATTAGCTCATGATTAAAACCCATATATTATTGTAATAAAGAGCATCACATGGGGAGAAACAGTAAACAAGAACATTTACTTATAGTAACAATTGGCAACGTGCCAACACTACAGTCTTTTTACTCTTTCACTATTTACACGCCTGTAAGCTATCATCATGAAAACAAAGAGCCAGGAAACAAAATCATATAAAAATGGTTTTCTCAATTATACAATAGTCTTTGGAGTCCAGGTCTACAAAGGCCTCTGAATAGCCATGAAATGATAGAATATTTGTGTCCAATGTGAAATGTTTTTTTCTCCCAACTTTTCCCCTTGTTTGTGGGTAGCACCAGCGTGCGTGGTTTGCTTTAACAAAATCCGCAGTCCTCACCCTTGCCCTGCTCCTCCTCATGTCCCCACCCGCTCCAGTAAGCACTTTGTACATACAAACTACGTCATGGAGCCATGCATTTCTTTCTAGCTCTTCTGCTACCTGGCCCATCCTTGTCATTTCTAGTACAGACTGCAGCGAGGGACCCCACCTTCCTCTTCACCAATCCATTCTCCACCCAGCAGAGAAGTGACCATTTTTGGTTTTATTTCTTTATTTATTTTAGAGCAAGCGAGCAAGAGTGAGAGAGAAGGAGTTCCTTCAGAGGAAGAGGGAGAGAGTTTCCAGCAGACTCCAAACTGAGCTCAGAGCCTGATGCCAGGGTTGGATCTCACCACCCCAAGATCATAACCTAAGCCAAAACCAAAAGTCAGCTGCTTAACCAACTAAGTCACACAGGTGTCCCAAGAAGTGATTTTTTTTTTTAATTTTTTAAAAAAGTATTTATTTAGGGACGCCTGGGTGGCTCAGTTGGTTGGACGACTGCCTTCAGTTCAGGTCATGATCCCAGAGTCCCAGGATCGAGTCCCCGCATCGGGGTCCCAGCTCCACGGGGTGTCTGCTTCTCCGTCTGACCTTCTTCTCGTTCATGCTCTCTCTCACTGTCTCTCTCTCAAATAAATAAATAAAATCTTAAAAAAAATTTATTTATTTATTTGGCAGAGAGAGATCACAAGGAGGCGGGGGGTGGGGGGAGCAGGCTCCCCGCTGAGCAGAGAGCCTGATGCGAGGTTCGATCCCAGTACCCTGAGATCATGACCTAAGTTGAAGGCAGAGACTTAATGCACTGAGCCACCCAGGCACCCCAAGAAGTGATTGTTTTAAAACAGAAGTCAACTCATGTCACATTCATGCCTTGAAACCTTCACTTGGGGACATACAGGTAAAGAAGGCAGCTTAAAACCTATGTTCTCCCAACCTATAGGAAAGTGATTTCAAAAAGACATAAAGCCAAATAGGTAAGGCAAGAAAGAAAGGAAGCCAAAACACTAAAATGCTAGATACTCGGAAGCTCAGAAAGTGTGAGAAGGGTCAGCAGTTTTGAGGATGAGGTCTCCTAAGCTGGTGGAGGAAGGCCAAGAGACATCCTCATTTACACCACAGAATCCCAAAAATGGTTCATAAAATGGTGGCACTAGGTATCGTAGGGAGTGGGATGAACACTATAAAATAAGCAGCACTGTACAAAGCTGTTTAAAAAATCCCTCCCCTACTCTCTGAGTGGGCGGCTGCTCTCTCTCCCTCCGAGTCCCAGTGGGAGGCTTATCTCTAGGAGGGATGAAATGTGGGGTCCCTGGATGAGGGAGCACTACACACAGTTGAGGGCAAGGGTACAACACAAAAGAGGAGGGGAGATGAAATCACACTTAATGTACGGTTAGACCTCCCAGCCCTCTTTCTCAGGCCTTCACTCTCCAGAAAGAAACTGGAAAAACTTATGAGGGAATGTAACCAGTCGAGGGGAAAGGCCTAAAATCATTAACATTGGGATTCTCCCCCAAAAAACAAACAAACAAAAAAGTTCCAACCAAATCACCTTTGTTGTGATCTGTTTGGAGTTAACAAGCCCCATCCACATGCTCCAAGTTTCCAGTCAGCTTTTAGGTCATCTACTCTTAAATGTGAGTGGACAACAAAACTAACAACCTACCTAATGAAAGACTAATAACAAGGGGTGTTAGAGAGGAGAAGGGAGTTGGTGTAAAATGGAAGGGGAGGTGAATCATGAGAGACTATGGACTCTGAAAAACAATCTGAGGGGTTTGAAGTGGCAGGGGTGTGGGAGGTTGGGGTACCAGGTGGTGGGTATTATAGAGGGCACGGATTGCATGGAGCATGGGTGTGGTGAAAAAATAATGAATAATGTTTTTCTGAAAATAAATAAATTGAAAAAATTTAAAAAAAATAAAATAAAAATCACCTTGTTTTCATGAAAAAAAAAAGAAAGAGTCAAATTTTGAAAGGGGGACCAGGGCAAGGGGGGGGGGAGAGGAACTCTTTAAAGAAACAGAACTATGCAGAGAAGAAACCAGAACAATCTCACTAGCAGCTTTATAGGTAGAAGAGAAAATGAAGAGAAGGAAGAATGGGATTCCTTTTACGAAATCTCTAGAGAACAAAAATGAGCTCTGTAAATTGAAAACAGCATAGGAGAAAAGAAATGTAATAAATCTTTAAAGATCTTATTTATTTGACAGAGAGAGAGAGAGAGCACAAGCAGAAGAAGTGGGAGAAACAGACCCCCCGCAGAGCAGGGAGCTTGATTTGGGGCTCCCTCCCAGAACCATGAGATCATGACCTGAGCCAAAGGCAGACACTTAACAGACACTGAACTGATTCAGCCACCCAGGTGCCCCTCAATAAAAATTTTTGATGATAGAATTGAGGGCATCTCCCAGAAAGCTAAAATGACAAATAGATGCTAAAAAGGGGAAAAGAGGACAGAATGTTAAATAGGACAGGAGGCCTCAGATTTCAATTACAGGACTTTCAGAAAGAGAGAAGAGGAAACAAAACAGAGGGACAGAAATCAACAGTAGAATAATTTAAGAAAACTTTCTGGAAAAAAGGACAAAACTCAGACTGAAAGGGCTCATATCATGCCCAATACAATGGACGAAAATTGATTCACACCATGCTACATGCAGTAGGAAACCTGTTTACTAGGACCAAAGAGTAGATCTTAAAAGCCTCCAGAGAGAAAATAAAAATAAAAAGGACAAAATTCAAAATAGCTCTGGACAGATCAACAGCTACTCAAGAAGGTAGAGACAACAGGGCAATGCCTTCCAAATTCTGAAGGCAAAGGATTTCTGACCCAGAATTCTATACTGCCAAATTATCAAACAAGTGGGAAGAAAGAATAAAGATCCACCTGACAAGTGAAATCTCAGTAACTTGATTTTCCATGAACTCTTTTCCAGGAAACTATTGGAAGATCTGCCTCAACAAAAGGAGGGATCAAACCAACAAAGGGAAACACATGGGCTGGAGGAAACCCGTCCAACAAAGGCAGGAGCGGAGGAATGAGAGTCGGGCTACAGGCGCAGAGGCCAACCTCACAGGGAACAGCACGGAAGAATCCAGGTGAGCCTTTTTCAAGAAGGTGAATGGAATTTTGATATTCAACAGATGGAGGAGTATCTGAGGTTGAGTAAAGGAGACATACATGGGAAATAATGCTTCATTTAAAAAGATAAGGAGCACCTGGTATCCTTGGCTCAGTTGGTTAAACATTTGACTCTTAATTTCAGCTCAGGTCATGATCTCAGGGTCATGGGATCAAGCCCCAAGTCAGGCCTCCATGCTCAGGAGGAGTCGGCTTGAGATTTTCTCTCTCCTCCTCAATCTGCCCTGCCCCCCCCCAAAGATAATAAATCTTTGAAAAATAAAAAAAAATAAAATAAAATAAAAAGCAAGGTAATTAAATTCAGGAAAAGCAAGAGACTGTGCAAGAAAAAGTGATTACAAGTGATCACAGCTCAGCCATGAATGATGTTTATGCGGGGGCACCTGGGGGACTCAGTCGGTTAAGCCTCTGCCTTCAGCTCAGGTCATGATCCCAGGGTCCTGGGATTGAACCCTGTATCGGTCTCCCCCTTAGTGGGGATCTCCTTCTCCTTCTACCCCTCCATCCCACCCCCACTCATGTCTCTCACTCACTTTCTCTCTCCCAAGTAAAGAAAGAAAGAAACAAACAAAAAATGTATTAAAAAACCACAAGTGTAGAGTATTGCTCCAATCAAACTGGCTATAAATCTGTATCAGAAGGATGGGAAAGGTGCACTGTGTCCGGGGCAGGGGAAAAAAGAAAGCTATAATGCCCCCACCAAATACCCCAAACCATAAACACAAGGAAATACCAACACACCTGTCAAGGAGTAGAACGCAATAATGCCTCATGGAGATGGAGAAGTGAGAGGCAGAGACAAAACAGCTAATTTCTCCCAGCAGACCTACAGAACTAAAGTACATGCACACAATTTTAACCCAGCCTTTTGTGTTAAAGCAAATCTTGTGATAGATTACATAAAGACTGCACAATCATAGAAGTCTTACAGCCCAGAGAACATGTTCTGAATTATTCTTGATCTCGTCGTGCCACATGTTTGTTTCTAAAGCACAAGGTGTGCTTCTCTATGTCGAGGCTGACTCTGTTCGTTCATGAGTTCTCGCTCTCCTTTGTAAACAAGTCAGCTCCTTGTCTTTATCACTACATGCCCAGTGCTACTGTGGATTATGCATGGGGACCTCTCAATAAATCCTGAGAAATTCAGGAATAAATGAACTCATGGTCCTAAATAGGTTGGAATAGCAGAGCCACAGAGAACCTTAAAACCTCACGGAAGGGAACCTCTGAAGTTTGTGCCTCATCTCAAATTTTGCAAGGATCCAGACACAGGCCAATGCTTTCCTGGGACAGAAGCTTGCCTCCAGAGTCTGCTCTCAGACAGATGAGATATGAAGATATACAGATATGAAATTATCACAGCATTCCACCAGGTCTGACATTACAAAACAAAGTATGCATAATCAAACTTTGATAATTTGCAAACAAAGCAAAACAAAACAAAACAAAAAAAAAAACAACCCTTCTTCCCCTTTCCCTCACTCCAAGTTCCCTTCTCTAGGCCTGGGGTGAGGGTACAAATTCTGTTATGAGTTCTGAGTTAACGTCCAAATCATGCGGCTGCTTTCTAGGAATTGTTTTGATTTATGCTCTCTGGGTGTCAGGCTTACATAATAAGAAACAGACCCGGGATTTTCTGTTTACAAGGTGAATGAATGTTCAGTACAATGCCTAAAACAGAATTAAGTCCTCAATAAATATGCGCTAACTGTTGGATGGAAGGTTTTCCTAGGTTACACCAACTATCCCATTTTTGGACATCAGATTCCTCCTACAGAAGCAGATTGTGTGTGTGTGTGTGTGTGTGTGTGTGTATTTAAACTCACTGTTTAAGTTCTAGAGTGCAGGGTTGGCAATATCCTCCCATCCAAATGAAACCCTCTGGGCACAGACCAGCTGTCAGGGAAACCAGGGACCAGCACTGTCCAATGGGATGGTCTCTGCTGCATGTCTGCTTTCCTCCGTGTTTCTCCTGGGTCACACATGTCCCTTTATTTCAGGCCTCAAGTGCCTTCCTGTTTTCTTCACCCCATCCTTCTGGCAAATGAGGGAATGATCTGACATCATCTTGCTCCTCCTCAGAGGACATTTCAGGATGAGTAAATTCTGTCCTTTCCATTAATTGAGCCAACATAATCCCACCAGGTCTTTTATATCTGACCATTGAAAGAAAACTCATCTTGTTCTGTATTTAACAGGAGTTCAACCCTCTCCTTCACAGAGGCTGTGTCCGGACTCGGTCCCCTGGGTGCCCCATGGAAGGGGAAGAGTGGCTGTTGGATCCAGCCCTGGCGCCTCTCCCTGAGCTCTGGGCAGCACCTGCTTGGCATGGCCCTGATTGCCTGCTACAGGCTGTGGAAAGCACTGGTTTAAGTTTCACAAAAGACCCCAACAGAAGGCTATGTGAAGAGGAGAGAGGCCTCTCCCCACTTCCCACCTTCTGACTTAGCACATCTACGCTGGTTTCTGGTGGGACAGGACAGAACCCAGAAAAGGCCACGGAGAAGAGGGTAGGAACAGCAGATGCTACATGAAGGCCATCAGGTTTGTTTACAACCATACATGAGACACTTGTGGAATCTTCCAGAAATGCCAGAGAACAATGACAGTGAGGAGGGGGCATCACCATCAGATGCTGTGGTCATGTTCAAAGGGCTTCCTAGAGCAAGGGGCAAGAGATGTATGGATTTCTGTGAATCACAAGGTTGTAGCCACTTACCACCTCCCAACCAGCACTGGCGTCTTTCTCCTATCCCTGCCCTGGAGGACCGTGCAGCCCCCAGGGCAGGCATCCGCCTTCTCACCAGCTCAGGGAATGCCCAGCGTCTGGTGCTCAATAAAGATGGAAGGAATGGGCTAACGAATGCACAGAGGGATCAAATCAAACCGTCATGGTATGGACATTTTTGCTCAAACCTTAAGGGAGAGGATTTTTCTGATGTTTAACTTCAGTTTACGCAACAAGGAGGGAAGTGTAACACTGTGTGCTCCAGTTGTCTGCCCCCTCTTCCAGGTCTCCAGGATGCCGCTGCTCGGTGGGCGGTTAATTCCCATGTCGCTGCTGACTTGGTGTGTCTTTCAGACCTTGAATCACTGACATGACAGAAGGGCTGGAGGGCAAAGCCATGTGCGAGTAGAAATGCTCTGTTCAAGGAGGTGCCTCCTCACGTGCGGCTTGCTGAAAGACCGAGGCATCTGGGAAGGGTGCTGCTGGGTAGGGGGTAAGAACAGCCCCCTGGGCTTGCTAATGGGAGCTCTGCTCACGGTGCATAAAGAGAAGAATCCTTTGCTGTCAGAGTGACCGGGATTCATGACGAGCATCTCTATTTACCAATAGCATGTCCAGAAGCAAGTCTCTTAGCTTCTCTGGGTCCCATTTTCATCCCTTCTGGAAGCTGGATAATACCCACCTTCCCTCCCTCACCTAACATTAAATCAAACTAGAATCATATACTAAGTTGAATGTTATAGATACAAAAATATATATATAATTCCCATTCTAGGCCAACAGTATTATAAAAAAAGACTCCTTACTGAAATCAGAGAGACCGTCCTTTTCCAGTCTCTCGGAATTGTCACACTTAACTGCATCCTTGATATGGATATATTCCAAGCACTTTTTAATGCCCCCTCTAAGTCAAACTTTTAGGGCCTATTAAATGCCTTGGAGAACAATGTTCTTTGCCATTTTCCTTGAAATTAGTTATATTCTTACAAATGGCCAACCGGTTCAGCACTAAATCAAAACAGGTTCACGCTGGAAAAGAATAAAAGAGACATCTTTCTTGCATTAAGCGGATTAATGGCCTACACTTGTTCGCACAAAAACCAAATGGATAATTTCTTTGTAACAACACTGTAGCCAAGCACTACTCTGATTTTGGAAACCATTAAGAAATAATACAATAGGATAACCCCAAAGTACTTGATGATCCCTGTAGCTTTTTTAAAATCTAGAGCTGGAACTCCTTGTTTATGTGC